>NW_022704877.1:376201-478972 GCF_011630105.1 Anneissia japonica | reverse complement strand
TTTGTAGTTGTAATAATGAACAACTGAAGTAAGTAATCAAAACAATTATGTATAACTCACACGGTCATCCAACATGCATAAAGCAACTGTCCAATCCAATTAAGTTTCAAAACAGCAAACATTAAATTAATTAAATATAAACCAAACGTGGTCAAATGTTTCCCTTCTTGCTTCTGCCTTACTTCTCTCCATTCAACAACTGCTGTCAGTTCCAATTGTATGGGACGCAAGTTGTGCAATACAGAGCGAATTCAACTGGTCAATTTAGTCCTTTTCCAATTCAAGTACTATAGAATATAAATGTTCTCATTCTTAGATGATGCTTAAATGCATACTTCTATTTTATACAAATAATTTATGATTACTGTTATTAATTACTGTTGTCATTGTCATTTTTAATATATTGGGAATTAAAATTCATGTTTTTTTTAACACCTTGTAAACCATCCAAGTACCAAGATGCTGTGAAGACATGTTTGTATACTGCTGAAGTAGAGAACTACTTGCTGACCAATGGTCAAGATGATGAACCTGGTTTGTTGGGCCTCAACAAAGAAGCCTTGCATCGATCAAATCCACATCGCAATGTAAGTTAACCTTCCAAAAGAATAGTGTTGAGCAGCAGTGTGAAAGGTTCCCTGACGAGGAATCCAATGCCCCAAATGAGGCATGTTGTGGCAAAATGGCTAAGTTGTAGCAAAATTTGAAATTCAAGTTATTGGTATTTTCATATACCTGAGTATGTTATCTTTAAAATGAGGGGTCATTCATTGAAATTGGACTTTTCAAGCCTAAGTTATTGGAAAGTTAAAATACGGCACTCTTAGAGTCAAGATAAACATGATTTTGAGTAATTGCCTTCCAAAGTTATTTGTGCATACATTGTTTAATAGAATTAACTATCTAAATAACATTAAATAAACAATTTGTTGACCACTTCCAGAACTAATACTTTGGGACATGATTAATAAGACATTAAACTGATCTATAGTGAAAAACAAATTTTGATTTTTAAGCAATTTTTTGAGCTCCCATATTTTATAGCTCATTTACTCAATACTGGCCTGTGCGACAACTTAACCATTTCACCACTACATGCCTCAAATGTGGTTCCAACAATCAAACTTGCATAAAAGTATTAAACTTGCGATAAAATTCAATCTGAATTTCATATTTGTATTGAAAATCACATGACGTGAAATACGTTAGCTATGGAATATATATAATATGTTGTTGATTTGTTAGCGTGTGCAGTCAATACAGCAGCAACTGATACCGCAGATTGAGGAGCGACTACAACAAAAGTGCCAAGCACTTGTGGATTTTCACGAAGCACCGTCAGATAAAGGTATGAACACTTGCCCATCCTACAACATTCTTGCCTTTGTGAGTTCAGTGATTTCAATATAAGATATGTCAAAACCTGAGCATGACCTCGCAGGACAGAGTGCCATCTCTTTCTTCTCTGTGTTCAGGCTAGACTCCTTCGCACAAACAAGTTTCTTTTAACATTATTATTGTATTTTACTGATATC
The DNA here is from genome assembly GCF_011630105.1 of Anneissia japonica. Taxonomy (NCBI): domain Eukaryota; kingdom Metazoa; phylum Echinodermata; class Crinoidea; order Comatulida; family Comatulidae; genus Anneissia; species Anneissia japonica. The sequence goes on along the minus strand of NW_022704877.1, from coordinate 477,437 downwards.
CATTTACACACCTAGGTAGATAGACAAATGTAGGTTGTGTCTTGAGCACGGACTCAAGCAAATTAAACAGAAAGAGGCGCTTAAGCGCTGTCCAGACTATTAAGTTAACAGTTTCGAAACTCCTAATGATGATTTTCACCAACCAGTGACAAAATTATAGCTTCAGCGGGCATCTAGCCACCTCTTGGTGGTGAAGGTTTCGGACCATTCAGTGAAACAATCATTTGCGGTGAAAATATACTTATATACAAATTCCCTTTCATTATCACTTATGACGGTTTTCACCGACCTGTAACGAAAGTATCAGCCTTAACATGCATTTTTTTTAGCCATTTTACCAAATAACAAGCCCTGATAATGTCTATACTTTACCTCAATATAGTTGAAGGTCCTTTGTCACAGATTTTAAGGTGCCAAAACCATTGTCTAACACCCATTACCTTTTACAGACAGTAGTGATAAGTTAGTATTTGCAAAAGCAACAAAACTACCAGATGTTCTACAAGCTGAATGCAGTAAGCTAGAGGAAGAAAAAAACAAACTAAAGATGGCTCGAGCAAAACGAGACAAACAGTTCTGGCAGTACTTTCAGGTAAACATGCAAATTAGAATAATGAAACCCATATTCAAGTTTCAACTGTGCACGTCAGTGTTGAAGATCAAATCACATGGTGTAGGGCCTACTGTATGTTGATCTGAATTTAAATATGCAAAGTAAAAGAAACATTACTAAAGTGGCCTGTCTTGTTCCTTTAGAATTATGCAAGTATACTTTTGACGATTACCATTGCAGGCATTGATGCAGTGTATATCGACGTTGGAGGAACTGATCAAGAAACATCGTCTGCAGCTACAAGCAGACAGCGACAGCGTGACTAGTGATTGGCTGAGTGTTAGATGCCAGGCCATGTGTCTTAAGATACGGTCAGTCAGTCCAAAATTTATCAGTGGTAATCACTTTAATCTGACTACTAGTCCTACTTCTGCTGCTACTATTACTACTAAGCAATAAGAGTACTGTAAAGTAATTTAAAATGTATAGATTTATTATTTATATAGCACCTTCCCCTGATCATTGGGTCAACATGCTTAAGTGTTGCTGTCATATTGGCAACACACATTACACATATTGTTAGCAGGCAACCCCACCCACTTCTACTCCTAGGTGGAGAGGAGCAACGCAGATAGTGCCTTGCTCGACCTTGCTGCGCCAAACCGCTTCCCCAGAGTTACCAAGCATAGTAATATAGTGGTATATGGTGATAGTAATGTTAAATTCTAGTTTTGATACTTGTTTTTTCTTCCTTAGTGTGTTCAAAGCCCAGTTGCTATGTGATACATACTCAGCAGAAGTTATCGAGACTCACAAGCAAATAAAGTAAGTACTGTATGATTGAAATTCCTGATGTTATCAACCAATCTTTCCTTTGTTCGACTTTTTACTCAATTTTGTTGTGTGCTGGTGGGGGAAGTAGACATTTTCCTATCATCTCTATAAGTGCAAGAATGATGGCATACCTGTTATTGTGTCATAAAATAGAAATAACAGTCTTGCTTTTTTTTCATGATCATATCGCTATGCCAAAGTTACTACCCTTTATTATTTTCTATGACCAGTTAATTTAATCAACATTTTCATTTTAAAATTATTTATCTTGAAGGAGGCATTTGAGCCATGCATACCATGAAAATGAGAAAGAGTTGAACCGAGTGACACAGGCACTGCAGTCCTATCAAGCACTTGGCATGGGCTTCGATAAGATGGTGCAGGAATACGAACAACTTCAGGCAGATATCGAGAACAAACGCTGGGCCTTGTCAGAGTTCAAGGCTAGCATGGCAACATCTGATGACTGGAGATGAGGGAAGGAGAAATAAAAAATACTGGACTAGTTTATGCTGACGAGTGGTCATAATCTAGAACTAGATACCGCCGCCGCCACTCAACTTTTTGTAATCTTTGACCTCTTTACTCCAAAATTATTTTACATAATCCTATGAAGTTCATTTGTGTCCTTGGGTGAGATATTTTACTTGCATTAGTCTCTCTCTACCCAGGAGTGATTTTTATATCCATAGTATGTGATGTGATTAACTGAATAATAAAACATAATAATAAACCTCCATGCTTGTTCATTTTTATTCATTCCATTTTAAATAATAAATGAAGTACTGTACTGTATATAAAATATATAACTATGTTGTCTACAGTACTTATTCTGATGACTAGAAGTAAAGCTTGTCTTGGCTTTACTTGCTTTGTATGCAAGATCATCATACAGTATTACTATACCATATGCTTTATTCATCTACACCTGGGGTTCTCAACTGACGACCCACGGGTGCGTGTTGTGAGGCCCGCAAGAATAAGCCAAAAATAATATTTCCTGTTAGGCTTGGGCCTAGGTTTGTAACTTTAATAATTTTGCCATCTAGGCCTATGTATTGCCCCACAAATCGTAGCGAATTAATTTTTAAAAATTGGAAGAACTACCGCAATGTAATGTATTACCAATGTCATTTAGAACATTTTGACTTTGCATTACCAAACACAAGGGGTAACTTTCTTAGGTCAGGATGGCATGTGTGAGCATCTAGAGGCTTATTATTCAAAAAAAAATTTCTAATTCGGGAAGAGGGAACACCCAAACCTTTCCCTGCGGAGCTCGGATGATGCTACACACCATAGTACTCTTGCCATTAAGTTTATTCAATGGAATATTTTAAAATAATATAATCATTTTTTGATCAATTTTATTTAGTATCTTTTTTAAATATGTATATTTCTTGTATATTATAATTTATAGATGTTATTTTTCCTTTATACTTTTTCTGGCAGTCCTTAATGTTCTCAATTGGCTATACAGTGTTTCCCTTGTATGAGAGAAATTGATGTTTCAAAACTTAACTATTATCCTCTGAGTTAATCTTCCATGTCCATAAAGTAGTTGGTTTATTTCTTCAATTCAATCTTCCTGAAGTTGACTGGAAAGGCTTCTATGAATGATTATAAATCAATGGGGAAGTTACCGATAAGCACTTGCAGAAGAAAAGTTTACTGGTTCCACACAAAATATTTTAAATACTTTTTCAACTTCATTTAACCATGGACATCTAACTGTGTAGTTAAATGTCCTTGATTTAACAAGGGTGTTCTTTTATTGCACAACCTGAAGTGAAAGTAAACTCTTATGATATTTTAGACTGGATCATTAACAGACAGAACCATAGCAACAGTTTATTTTGCAATCTGCAGATGTCAGTCATCTGGTAATAAAAATTCTTGAATTTCCTCCTTCATTTTCGACCTATAAAAATACAATGTTTAATTTATTGATTTTTTACTACTTGTGTATAAATAAAATATATAATCAAAAGTATATCTCCCGATGTTGTTTTTCTGTGTTTTAAGTGTTTGAAAGAATAACAATTGATCTCTGTTCCATACAAGAGCTTTTAGAGTGCTGTTCAGATTTATGCATGAATTTTCCAAATGTCTGCATATCAAGCATTAGACCAAAGTGTTGATCCTAGTTGTGGTGACAGATTTGAACTTTTCCAGCTGATTCGTTTTCATAGTATATCGTTAATAGTAGGCTTGATTTAAGCATTTCATAGATGAACAGCAGTTTGTCACAAAAAAGCAAAATGTGTGAGGTCTCACTACGAAATGAGACACATTGTTGGTAAAATCATATTGAGACATTCACCAAACAATTTCAATTTTAACGTTTTTGAATAACTTGATACTTATATTTTATGATTGTATACGTTTTAAGTAAATTTTTTTACTAAAACGGTGTTCTCTGCACATATTCTGTAAATCTAGTCATAATATTTGTACAGGTTAGTTTATCTTTGAAACTGATTTTCTAAAAAGGTGGTTCTCGTACACATGCTCACATCTCTGGATCTACTTAACCTAGGGAAACCATTCAAAGACCAAATTAAAGCTTATAATGTGATCAATTACCATGAGACACAGTTTGTGGCAAGACCTCAAAAATGTCCTTCATAACCCCTCTTAATTAATAAAGCCATAAAATTAGATGAAAACAATCAAAGAGTTACAGATATACACCAAATGACAAACGAATTGGATAATGTACTGTATATCTTCTTGAATTTTCTTTTTTCTTGAGTTTTGGGAACTTGAAAAATTATGAATTTCATACAGGGTTTGGAATGTCATAGAAAATTATGGAAATTGATCTCGATTATGGAAAAGTAATGGAAATATTTGGCAGTGTGGAAGTCAAAATATATTGCTTTCACTTCGCATCGGGGTCACACTGCTGCATGCTCAGAAAAGTATTTTGTGCACTTTATTTTCTGTGACATACGGTTTTGGAGATTTATATGTATTGATACGGAACCGTTATAGACATTTTTGTGAACCAAGGTGTATGAAGGGATAAATTATAATATGGAACACATACCTCCTCGCTGTCTTTTCCACCGCTGCTGTCAAGTGTGTTGGTAGAAGATTGACATCTGTCACATCTCGTATCGTGACACGACAACCATAGCAAAGGTGGCTTTCAACATCTTCCATAGTAATTCTGGATAACAAAAGTGAATTTTGTAAAAAATAATTATGCCGACATGAGCTCAACTCAATGAAAGAAATAATTCAATTCAGTTTTATTTCTTCAAATGCCACCAAGGACAAAGAACAGAATGTAATATACATCCTATAATGAACTGTAGCTCTGTCCACTGTTGTATGCCCATATTTAGTCATGTGCCTATATATGGACATAGTATCTCATCATGACCATATTTAGGCATGTCATGTTTTGACAGGGTTTTAAACAACTTACTTGCTAATTTTGTTACTCTGACAACTGCCATCCCCTTCACCGCAACACTGCTTTTGATTGCCTGAGCTAGGCTGACTTCTTGCCATCTTGCTTCTGCAAGTCTTGGACAGTGACAAGGAAAAGTTGGTTGCATTCAGGGCTGATGCTTCTGGAACAGATGTATCTAGGGAAGCCTAGGAACCAAAAAACATGTTTCTGGCACTTATTAATCTTGTTTTGAACATCATCTTGTATTATGCAAATATTGTTAAATTGATTACCTGCCAATTTTAGTTTGTATGTAGTAAATACATGGGGATTATTCTTTTTGCTTACTGATTTGCATTAAAAATATTGAATCCATTCCTACCTTACATAGTAAACAAATATCTTGCGATAAGCTCCCATCGGTGCCCAATTTTTCACCTGTCCTGAAGTAAATCAATAAAATGAAACATAAAATTTATATATTGTACAACTTTAAAGATGGATGACAAATTTAAATAATTAATCAATAATTAAAGACCAATGTGTCTGTTGATTTCAACTTGGCAAAATCTAAAAAAAATTGTTATTGTATTTTTTTGCCCCATCATTTATTTAATACCTACGCCAAGCAAGTTATGTATTCCCCACTGTCCGTTAAAAAACTAAGGAATGCATCATCAAAAAATTTAGTGGAATGGTACATAATAATCTATGCACGAGATGATTAAATTTTGAGGTCAAAGAAAAATGTTAACCTCAAGCTTAAATGAAAATAATGGAATTGCCCATACACAGGACAGAGGTATGCATTCTATGGAGTGACTGCTCTAACATAGTTAAGTGTAAAAACAGCATATAAATTTGCCATTAAAGATATTCTGTGTGAAAAACCTAATCTAATGTGAACATAGCTTTAGACCCTAAACCTGCATAATGTTAAAACAGCTGACCAATTGGAGCACTGGCCCAAAACCCGTATAAATTGAGTCTACCATGCATCATATGAAATGATCATCGAAACCTTACCTGCATATTGTACTAACAGTTGAAGGGAAATCTGCTTGCAGTCCGTTTACAAACTCTTCGGTGAGTAAATTGATGCTCGCTTCAGAGCCAGCTTTTGTTGTCAAGGAAGGCACAAACATGGACTGCACATTATGGAAGTTATTGTACAGAACTATCTCCTTCTTTGTGAATTCCCTACATTTAAACATTATATGATTATGAATAAATTAATGCATGTACTGTAATGATAATAAAATATTCAACATAAGGTATGTCAATAAATAAAAATGTACAGTAAATTAATATAAAATATGTAATACAGATTTATAACTTAGAGGTTAATTATTACAAATAGATAATAATAATAATAATAATAATAATAATAGTTGGAAATCATGCAAAAAAGCCTCTATGGGCTCAGTGATTGAGTACTTTTAGTTCAATATTGTGCTAATGTAAAAAAAAATTGATGTAGCCCTTTAAAATTAAGCATGGTTGGCTGTTGGCTCTTAAGTGTTCCTCTGCCCTTTGTTTAGCTGTTTTTTTGTTCTTGCTGCTTGGTGTCCATCCACCCTACCACCTATATAACTATGAACTACTATGACCAACCTCAAAACAAACTTACAAAGTTGAAGTTGACAAAACTCACTTTAAAGGTCTGATAAAAGCTATATCACCAAGACGCCTATCAATAAATCCTGTATCTAATGGTAATGCAGCCCCCCTTCCTTGAGAGATGTTTGCTAGGATTCGAACTGATACAAGTGTGCCAGAGTCAGCTAGCATAATCTTGCTACAACCCCGCTGCCTTGCTACTTTCACCAATAGCTGATTCCTGAAAAACAACAATAATGAAAACACTGGTAAAACCTTATAAAAATACCCTCTAATTAAAGACTCCTCCAATTAGAGACCACCACCTATTAAATACCACTTTTGTGTGGCCTTAAATTTACAAATGTCTTATCTTTATTCTAATTAGCGACCAACACTGCTAAAGACCATCAAAACCATGATTCTAAAAGTGGTCTGTAATTGGAGACCTAACTAAAAACAATAATTACAGTAGCACCCTTCCATTTGACCCACATTATTTTGTGTACAATACCATGTAAAGAATCTCATTATTATAAAAGGCAAGTGTTAAAGAATTTAAAAATTAAATCAACCTCAATCGCCAAAGCAGGTCCTCTTTAGCTGTTAACGTTTTTGTAGATTCGATGAGCTTCCTCAACTTCCCTGCCAAACCATTGATACCTAATGAAGCCATCTGGTTTGATAAGTCATCAGCACAAGCACATCCTGCCACAGAACTGGTAGCTGGATCTGATGATTGGCTACAGGTGTCTCCAACTTGTGCTTCCTTGGTATCAGAGCTACTTTCATTGTGAGAGCTGATCAAATCTATTGGTTCCTCTGTTAAATATTCACCATCCATAAGACTCATCACCTTTTAAAAAATAAAAATATTGATATCATTCTTTTAATATCAATTGTTGTTTGTATTTGTCCAGGATGTAATAATAAATTGTTCAAATAAAACCATGTGTCTAGTGAGTTAATTCATCACTTTATATCTTTTATTCAACTAAAGAACATGAAAATGTTGTAAGATTACCTATACGACAAAGGTATAACTTGGGAATTCTATACAACAGAGCTGTGGTGTTGTCTGGGCCTGCTGAGAAAAACAAAAACCATGTGCACGGCACTGTGCGAACCAACCACTTAGCGTTCGTGTACGTGCAACAGCAACCATGTGCACTGCACTGGGCGAGCCAACTAATTAGCGTTCATGCACGAAATTATGCCTACTCATTTTCGTGTAGAAAATTCGATCAAACGAGTTTTATACACAAAGCTAAGGAGGAAAGAAATTATTTTGAGTACCATCAGTAGTTGTTCATCTCGCTCAGTTCATGTGGTTTTAGATTACAACAACCCGGTATTAGACTCAATCAAAGTTGCTGTTTAATGAAAATACATTGCATATGGTTTGTTTATTGTTAGGCCTTAAAAAAATGGTTTGTTTGCTGTCGCATTGTAAATATTTAAGTGAATAATTAAGAAAGATTACCAAATCGGTCTGTATAGAGGTTTGTAGAAGATGAGGGGTGGGATAAAAAAGTTTTTTTTTTTTTTTTAATGTAGAAACTAAATATATGTACACTATAGGTCTCCTTGCAACTTGGGACTATTTTTTTTGTGGTTTGGGATTGGAAGAGGGATCTTTAATTGGAGTAAGACACATGATTAATATAAACTAATGCACTATGTATCATGTCAAGCTCACTAGCTTCATTTACTTATTAAATGTGTTAAAAAAGGTACAAAGCCCAACAACCAACATTGTATCACCTTGGAAAAAGGAGTACCAACCATGAGGAGAGAAAAGTTTAGAGTTAACCAAGCGTGAAATGGTCGTAGTGGGCGTGCTATGGAACCAGCGGTCCTGCAAAATCAAAATTGTGTTGAAAAAAAATTGATTTTGTTTAAAAAAAAAAAACTTTAAAGAAAAAAAACAAAAAAAAAACTCACCCCCTCATTTTTCAGATATTAGAGGTGGCAGATGACGGTCAGATGAAATAATAAGCAGACAGAAAGCAACAAATCCTGTTTTACTTATGGTTGCTCTGAAAAGGGCAGTTTATTTGAATATTTTGATAACGTATATACGGGATACGTAAAAACGAGGTTCTATTGTAATAATAAAATTAAACTCATTCTGTATCGGCCCTCAGTGTTAAATCAAAACACTTTGTTTGGTAGCTCCAATTCTTCCCAGATAAGAACTTGAAAAGAGGAGGTACAGTGCATGTTGGCTAGTGTTCACTTTGCACCTTTTGGAAAAGCAGGGTTACACCGATGCTATGGCTCAATTCAGTCCCTGTCTACAGCTGCTATAGTAGTCACGGACCATGCCAATACGCAATTTAGCACAATGAAGCTGTGAGATATAAGTTATTCTCCTACTTTTACCATTATTCATACACACCTTTTCTAGAGACACAATATCAAATGGGATGCCAGTATTCTGTAGTCTCGAAGCTATCTCCTGCCTTCTGGCTGTTCTTTGATCAGCAGTCTGATCTGTCACAGCACCCTCTAGTTTCAGATATGGAGAAGATTTAAGTGAGTGAATAATTCACAAAAAAATAATTTTAATTCAAATTATACATTTATAATAATAATATTTATTTCAATTTGCAGTTAAGTCCATTAATCAGCTTTTAGAATATTATGTTTAAATATGCTTGTCTTTTATGTTGTTTATTTTTAGTTTGTCAAATTAATTTGAATGAATAATAATCTTGTTTTGAACATTTTTATGGTTGTAAATACAGGTCTCCCCCAGTTAAAGACCAATTTGGAACCAGGGCTTCCATGGTACTTTGAAAAAGCTGTATTGAATTTGGAGTGTAAACTGTAATTTGAATTAAAATGTAACCTAAAAAAATAAATAATATCAAAATAAAGAATTCATTAAATAATTTACTTCCTTACCATCTATGTGTGCCAAGTATGGGATGAATCGTAACTTCTTATGAACATGTTCTAGAAAACCCTAAAAAAAGGGCAATTAGCAAATTTCATTTATATTTATTCAGCTTTATCAGTGAAGTCTTATTACGAGGCTTAGGAAGTGGAGATGTTTTTTTTAGTGAAAAAAAAAATCCTGTGTATAAGAGATGTTTTTTTTAGTGAAAAAAAAAATCCTGTGTATAATAGACTATCACAGGATTTGAACCCAGGACCCTGATATTGGAAGGCAAGCATCTTAACCACCAAGCTACATCTTCACTTTACACAGATCCTTGGGTCAACATCAATTGTATTATTGACAACTATAACAGCCTGTTGAATTCATGAGAAATATTTTACCTGTTGTACAAGATGAAGCATTGCACAAGAACTGTGTCCGGCAGAATATGCCAACAGCACCTTCTCATCGTAAAGAATGAGCCGACCTTTACCGATGGCTGATCGAAACTTGTGTGTCATGTATTGGATAAAGCAGTTCCTAGGCACAAAAAATGAAAGTAAATGAAATTTATGTGTTTAATGATGCAATCGACAATAAAATTCTGATACCTGAGAAACCGCGGCAGCCACTGCGAAGCATGAACATGATCAGTACACAGCATGTTTTTAGGGCGCCCTGCAACCCAAATGCTCAGAACAGGCAAAAATTCTAGTTATAGCTGGCAAAATAAATGCTTAGTAGTAATAATTGAAATTTAAGTGTCATGATTCATCAGTGCAGTGGCATGACGTCTACGTGCACTCGTGCGGCAGTCCGCAAGGCACCGGGGTCCCCCCGATAGGGTCTCTGCTCTGGCACCCTGAAGCAAAAGAGCTTTGTTAATACATAATATCATATTGTGTCTCTGACATCGACTGTAGAACATAATCATATATCCAGTGATGGATTAAAGTGGAGACAACAAAAAAATTGCCATTTTCAGCATTCTAGAGGTGCCATAATCATAAATCTTACCTCAGCCCCACTATGGTTGGGGCTGAGGTAAGAAAATTTATGGTACAGAACCTCCATCTGTGAAATAGATCCCCATTTATTTCAAATTTCTGGATCTGATATCATATCATTTATTTCGTCACTAAAAAACAATGACAAAAATAATTTTAAAAAACGAGCACATCTAAAACGCCAATCTCGGATTGGCGACCGAGGCCCAAAAAGGGCCCGGCCTCGGAGAGCCACAGGGCCTCCGCCCCAGCGTTAAGCCACTGTATCTGTGATTATTGAATAATGCAGAGTTTTACTTACCTACAAAATGCATCATTAATTCTGATTAACAATACTGCTTTTTCTTCACATTTCATACATTTCCTTCCAGTTGTGCTACAGACAGAAATAAAAAGAAATTGTATTTAGCTACATTTGCATGCAGATTTATAGTCAGTGGTGTACTCAGGGGGTTTTCACAGTGCCTGAACAACCCCCTTTTTGTTCAAAACTAAAAAGAATAATAGTGAATTAATGAAAATAAATGGCAGAGTAAGTTTAGAGGTTAACAAACAATTTTTGGTGTAGTCATAGTTTTGCGCCCTGCGTAATATGTAGGTCTGCTGTAGGTCTAATGTGTAAACATACAACAGATCTGGCTAACATTTAACGATTTAAGAATAGTTTTCAATATTTACTGCAGAAAATAACAAATTTTATATTGAGTAGGCCTACATTTTTTCTTTTAAACCGTCAATAAATCGCGGGATTGTTGGTGACTCTAACTTGATGAACACTGTTCTATACGTAATCATGGCATAGTTGGTTTTCTGTTTGACCTCTCTTTGTGCACCGACAATTTGTTACTAAAATATGCTGCGCTGCGACTTTTTATAAGTACTGTGAAAGCATTACACATTACATGGTGAAGTAGCCTATTCTAAAAGTGCTTGTCCACGGACAAGTAGTCCCTAAAATTCTTGTTGTCCGACTGCATAAAGCACTTGTCCCGGGCGTCGGGCAAGTGGGTTCACTCATGCCTGCCTCCAATTCAAGACCACCTTTGGGACTTGAAAATTTGGTGTGGTCTCAGTGTTGGTCTCCAATTAGAGGGCTAGCATTGTGTTAAATAGTTGAAGATTGTTATTTGGGTTTTTGGAAAAGTGGTCTCGAATTAGAGGTGTCTCGGAATAGAGGGGTCTCGAATTGGAGGGTGCACTGTAGTGAAATTGTCAGCAATAGCCATGATTACACGGCTGTTTGCGATCAGATAAGTAACATCAATGATCTCCAGTCGAGTGTCTACAGTACATGATAAGTTGACTCCAATAAATAATCAGGAAGTCATGTGATTATTGATGATCCAAGTTGGCCAAAGGACCAAACACTATTAAAAATGCACTTTATTTAAGTATTGTTTACAGTATTTATTAGAATTGTTTTAAATATTCAACTAATTAAATTTTTACTATAATTCATGTCTACCATTTCTATTGTCTGTATTGATCATTGAAAATGTTCATAAGTTTTCTTTGTACTGTATGTATCATTCGTTATTTGTTATTAATTTGTCTTGTAACTTATGGTCAGCAAGATGGCAAAGGGTCAAATTGACAATGACAATACTGTAAAGTATTTTAATTGTGCAGATGATACCTCAGAAACTAGCTCAAATTTGCTAGGAAAATCGCTAGGAAAATTGGTGCACAAAATCTTGACTACTGCATCCTCATCCTGTTGGTTATATATTATATAGAACACTGCACTGTAGTTAAGATCCTAATTTTCGAGAAAATCTGTGCAGCAATCAGCTCTTATTTTCCGGTACGTCTAGAGTCTAACTACTGATGATAATATAAGTAGAGAGTCTACGCCTACAGTACAGTAGGACTAGCTTGGACTCTACTGGGCCTAACCCCCACCCCACCCCACCCTTCTAGCATATAAGCCTACGCCATATATTATAAGCATATGTACGAGAGCCACTTCAACGTTCTAGCCTACCTAGGCCGGAGAGCTTAGGCTAGGCCCTACGGCACGGTTGGCCTAACCTCCTTCCTACTACGGTAAATATTATTATTAGTGGTATGTACTACCCCAGTTGGCCTAGAGTTGTATACATACAATACAATACTATTACCCGTTTAAAATGTCAGACATTCTCACCTTATTGATGACTTTTTTGTCATAAACTGGGAATCATCTGATGACGAAACTTCGCACATGTTTGATGACAGATTGTTTTCTCACTCGGGACAGCGCCACCAACGAGTGGCCGACTAACGTACATATTCACACACACAGACACGGCTAGCCAGTATGTACTTCTTAAAATCATTCGTAAGTTTGCATGGCCTAGGCTAGGCCTAAGTGTAAACCTCATAACGTCATATAATCTTGCTTTTGAATTTTACAAGCTACTTGGTCTCCTTTCCAAGCCTAGTAGCCTCAGGCTCTAGGCCCAGCCTAGCCTAGCCTAGGCCCCTGCCATGCCTGGGCCTAGGACTCTAGCTAGGAGGAGGCCTAGGCTCGTCCTAGCTAGGCATAGAGAGGCCTTTTATACGTTGTTTGGTACAAAGTTTTTTCAAAAAGGACTAAAAAAAAAGAAAATAAAAATAAAATTTTCCTTTCTTAGGCCGAGGCGAAATAGTTTTGACAAAGAATCAAGGCAGAGGAGAAATAAAAATTAATTTTTAATATTTATATGCTGAAAATCTGTCAGTTTTCTGAATGAAGATTAATAATAAGCAATCTAAAGTCTTCATGTGTTGGACCTACTATGGACGATTGGGCCCAATATTTGATTTTACCTACAGACTATAGGGTCCATTCAGGACGATTGGGCCTACTCTCAAATTGGGACCACCTTTTGTATGGCATTGCTGTATGTCAAAGTGCATTTTCAAACAAACTTCATGTCTATTTTCTTACAGAATTTGTCACCATTACCTCATAAAGACACAAACTCTAACTTTATCAACTTTGTTCACTGTATCCAAATTTTCAGTATTTAGACCCTAATCAATATTTCAATTAATTTTTTTGAACGGAAGTGAAATGCTGTAAACAACTGATGATAAATTCACACAAAAAGGAGAAGTTATGTTCATGAAATCTGAAGTTTTACTAAAAACCCACTCGGACAAATGTATTATGAACACTGGAGAAGATTGAATTGAATGTTTTATATTTACATTAAAGATAACGCTTCATCCAAACAAAAGCAGCTTTAAAAATTTTCAATATATTTTTTCATCAAAGATTTACCAGGTGATCGTTCTTTAGTCAGCTTTCATACAGCTAATCAGACGACTGTGATGTAATAAATGTTGTAGAGCACATAGAGGGCTTTGAAATTATGCAAAGACCAACATATATTGTTTTTCGTATCCTAAAAAACCAGATTACATGACGAGCATCGTCTTTGTTCCACCGATCAAAAAGAGAAAGTTCAGCTCAATGTCAACATTTGTTATTGCTATATTTAGTATTTATTTTTGGAAACAATAATTAAAAGGAGAATGTACATAAACAGGCATTTTTTGAAAAGCCACCTGAGGATACATACCGTGGAATGACTTTGTGAACATTGTGGAACAATTTAATCACAGTAACAGTGCAAACATTGTAGAGAACAATTAAATAGCATTTTCAGTTTTAAACGACATTTGAAAATGGATGCATTAGAGATGCAAAGACAATATGAATGTGAGTATTGTGGAGATAAGTTTAATGTTAGTTGCAACTTAAAAACACATTTGAGGATACATGGTACTGGAGACATGGCATTCATTGTTCCATATGAATGTGTACAATGTGGAAAAATGTTTGTAAGCAGTAGTGATTTGGAAGTGCATATGAGGGTGCATTTAGGAGCCAGGCCGTACCAATGTGAACATTGTGGAAAGAGATTCAAACATCGTTATCTGTTGAAAACACATTTGAGGACACACACAGGAGAAACACCATATAAATGTGAACAATGTGGACAGAAATTTAAATACAACAAAAGTCTCAAGAAACATATCAAAATACATACTCTAGAAGAGTCATCGTATCTGTGTGAACATTGCGGGCAAAAATTTACCGAGAAAAGCCATTTGAATACACATTTGAAAATACACAAAGAAAAAACACTGTGTCGATGTGAACATTGTGGAAAACAATTTAATCAGAGTAGCGATTTGAAGGTACATTTGAGAGGACACACCCAAGAACGAGCATATCAGTGTGAACAGTGTGGGAAATACTTTAATCAGAGTAGTTATTTGAAGGTTCATCTGAGGATACACACCCACGAGCGACCATATCAGTGCGAACATTGTGGAAAACAATTCTCTCAGAGTGGCAGTTTAAACATGCATTTGAGAAAACACACACAAGACAAACCGTATCGGTGTGACCACTGCGGAAAACAATTTAATCGGAACGGCAGTTTGAAGGTACATTTGAGAAAACACACGCAAGAACGACCGTATCAGTGCGAACAGTGTGGAAAACGATTTTCTCATAACGCCACTTTTACAGTACATAGGCGAATACACACTCAAGAGACGCCTTACGAGTGTGACCATTGTGGGAAGAAATTTAGAGAAAATGGACTTTTGAAGAAACATTTGAGAACACATACAGGAGAGAGACCATATGGATGTAAATTTTGTGGGAAAAAGTTTTCAACTAGTACCAGCTCTATAAGACATATGAGGATACATACTGGCGAAAAACCATATGGATGTGAACGTTGTGGAAAAATGTTTGTTAGCAGTGGTACATTGAAAATCCATCTGACGGTACATTCAGAAGCGACGCCGTACCAATGTGAACATTGTGAAAAAGAATACAAACGACTTGATCATTTGAAAAGGCACATTAAGGGACACCATATTGATGTGAACAATGTGGCAATAAAGTCAAGCAAAACTTCAATTTAAAACATACATTTTATATTGTTCAACAAAGTTGTGGAATGATCTTCCACATGACAACTAATTTCATGGACAAGACTATTTTATCTTTTAAAAACTCAATTATTTGTATTGTTACATTTAGGAATGTTTTGTTACTTGCATTGCTTTTCAGTATTTGTTTAATATGCAACTGTACCACTTTGAAAAAGAGTATAGAAGTACTGAAAGTGCATGCAGTAAAAAGACAGAATAAATAAATACAAATTTGATAATTTTTAAAATCATGTTCATCTTATCTGTGAATCGTCCGTATTTTACTACTGCAATGAAGAAGTATGAATGAATGCAATTTTAAATGCGGGAAAACAAGATTTTGATGAATCACCTTTTATATGGCCCGTTAATAATCAAACCGGTGGTTGTAGAGTAATGCGATTGATGTATACTGTATTCATATCAAACTGCTGCTTGCCTTGCTGGTTGCTTAGTGATTACTGTGCATCTGCATTAGCATGCTCGTATTAGAAAGATTTGCCTTATGTGTTTCAGTTCACCTTGGTTTCTCATAACCATTATGCTTTTCTAGGCCTTGCCTAGGCTTCATTCATGTAACCAGTGTCGTAGAGAGAGAGAGATTTGATAGGTTCGTTGTGTGCATTCAGCTTGACCTACTGTTGCACTCCAGCATCGATATAGTGATCAGTAGGGAATAGGAAAATTCAGTGAAAATTAAACTTATGACGTCGCATATGAAATAGGGATGAGTGAATGTATTAATTATGCAATCTTAAATTTATGGGTTTGCCATTTGTGGAGTATATATATATATTTGTGGAAACTATTTAAAATAAATCTATTTTGGCACCAGTGGCATTCCATACTATACTTTTTCTGGGATTAGTTCCCAACCAAATTCAACAACATAACAAGTTTCTCGACATAAACAGACACTGGTAGCACTCACCGAGTTATCTAAGACTAGGAAAAATCTATAAATTAGAGACTTGTGGCAAGTCTAGGGCCCCAAGTTGTGGAAGACAAATTCCTGGCGAATCTTTCTGGTACAGGCTTGCGACACATGTACTTTGTGAAATTGCAAACGTTATTGCCACCGAGAATGTGTGTCTTATTGTCTGCATAAGAATCGTATAATTTAGCTTAGCCTAAAAGCCCTAGTTTTGTTGGAATCCTGGAGAAATCCAGGTAAAATTCAAATTCTGGGAGAAAAATGTGTAGTTTTCTTGAGACTCCACGGCAGTCCTGGAGATTTGGGATCCCTGGGATAAGAGGCATTTGGTACTGCCACATTATGTCCGCTGTGGTCTCCAGTGAAATAATGTACTTGGGTACTTTAACATAGTGCCAACCAAACTACTGTATATTATGGAAAACAGATTCAAATACAAATGGAAACTTATAATCAATTTAATGCCAAATGTTGACATTTTTAATCAAAATCTTTAGATTTGCATAATTTTGTACAAAACCACTCCTAAAAATTACAATCTTCACTGAGTATACAAACACAGAAACAATAATAATAATCTAAAAAATAAATACCAAAATTTAATCAAATAACTTTTTTTTTTCGAAATGAAAACTACTGTAATACAATAAACTAACTTGAATTTTTCTTTCTATGCTAGCATGCAGCATTTGAGACAGGTCATGAGTTGTGAGGTCAAATTGATGTCAATAACTAAGAGACAGGTCATGAGTTAAAAGGTCGAAGTGATGTCACCAACTAATGTAAATTGGCAAATTTGATCCATACATACATAAAAAGGAATTCAATTGATAGTAAGTGAATTTATGACAGTCTTCTTAAGTTTGAATAGTTCCTGCACTTAAGTTGTATTCCTACTACACTCGCACAAAATTGCAGCTTTTAATTGGCTAAATCATCAATAGGTTACCATAGATAGACAATGTGTCAAAATTGCAGCCTCAGATTGGTTGATTTGCCAGTTCATCCATAGATCACCATAGAAACACTCACAATTGCAGTTTTGTATTTGATCATATATCAGGCACCAATACATCACCTTAGCAACACTCACTCTCCTATGTATAGCAGCTTCTGTTTGGATATTTTCATCTAAATATCATACCATAGCAACACTAATTTTATTGCACTGCAACTGTAGATTGCTAATGCATCAATGTTATTTCTGTAATATTTCTACATGCTTTTACTTATAAAAGATAAGTAAATTTGGTATAATTGTCAATTTCAACTAAAATATTCAAACTACATGTGCATAAAAATAACCATTTGATACCTGGTAGAACTACTGACCTAGTATCATGGAATACACTGAGGTCTTTGTGATAATACTTGTATTGGAATCTAGTGTACAACTGAGAACTAACTATTTATATAAGTCATCAAAACTATAATCCTGTGCACTATCAAGTTTTATGTATTTGTGTCTATGAGATTATATGTCATATCACACCCTTCACAGATATTTGCCACATAAAACTTGAGCTTTAAACCTGTATTTTACAACATTTTCTGTCCACCTTGGGATCCACAAATAAAACATGAATTCTCTCTCTCTCCCATGTACAGAACGACAAACACGAGTAAAAACGTGTCGAAAATTGTTTGTTACATAGTAACACGAACACCATGTAATTAACACTTCATATGAAAATTTACTTAAAAAGAATTATTTCTAGGCTCACTGGATGTGATAATGGACTATTGTATTGTGCATGCAATAGCCATGTAAGCAGCATATGGTAGATAGTACTGGAATCGTACCTAACACTATGTCACTGTAGGCTCGCGGACAACCAGGTTCTTGTATGATTCATGAGTTATAATCTACCCAGTAGATATAGTGTATGTGATGCAGACATGGGCAGTGATTAGTAAGACAAAGGAATTGTACCAAAATTATGATTTTCAGTAATAATAGGGGGTGGGGGCAGTGGAGAGGAACCAGACTGCCACTGGCAATCAGATGGATTAGTTGGCCAACGGAGTGTGTGCCCCTCTCACGTAATCTGTCATTGGATAAGCATACACATTTTGGCCCTAAACGCTGCCCATGTCTGCACAGCCATTTGGATAACAGTACACAATAGGTATTCTATACATACAACTCTTTAATAGACTTTAATCATGACTGCTTCATTTCATGTAGACTCACAATACCCAATCTACTTTGATAGACTTGAGTTCTGTTTGGAAAACTCAATTCTTTTCTAGAAATATATTTTTATACCTGATTTGTTACTGATGTTTTGCAAGCATTCAATGTGGAATAATAAATGTAACCAAAGTTTCTGGAATTGTCATCGCAGTAGAAAAACAGAAACAATACAGTATGCAGCTGATGTACAAAGACGCACAACTCTTGATCTAAAGAGAGCTTAGCTACGCAGAAGATAACTTTTTATTAATATCGTCATTATTGCGTATTACTTGTTGCTGTCTTTTTATTGTTACCATTGTCTTTTTAAAGCTTGTTTTGCACACACTGAATTAAGAATCACCCAGTGACTCTGTTATACAAAAATTATCATGCAGCAAATTTTTAGCAGCCAATTTTAAGTATCGGCGCCTGCAAGGAGTCTAGAAACACAAATTCTAATTTAACCTTTGAACTCAATACGTAACATAACCACATGTTTTTGTATCTGTTTTTGACTTAAGATTTCAGTAGTAAATTTATTTAACAATGTATTGGACATTAAAAAAAATCTTAAATTCTTATATTAATATTTTAAACACATAGACAAAAAAAAAAAGAATGCAATTGTACTCTACCATTCACATAAATAATTATAAACCTTCATATGGTGAAAATTGTTATCCAACAATAATTTTATAACCAATCAAATTCAAGATATCTATTCAAAAATTCTATCTAATCACAATTATCATCTTGTTATAGAACCACTAACCAGTCACAAGACACTTTCTGTACAAAGACCTGAACCTATACAATATATTGTACTCACAGCAACAATTATCTTGCTGTACAAACAATAATCAGTCACAAGAGACTTTCTGTACAAAGACCCAACCTTATAATTTACTGTATCTACAGCAATTATCGATTTCTTGAAGGCTTGCATGTTGAGTATGAATAATAAAAATAATTTAACTTTTGGTACAATATGTGCAAGAATATGTTTAAAAAAAAACACTGGCTGATTGTCTTGAAGTTTCGGTGAGACTGACTGGACGATCTTCTGACGACGGTCAGAGCAATCTTACCGAAACGTTGAGTTGAACAGCCAGTGGTTTTTATCTAAAAAACTATATTCTTATTCATGATGCAAGTTTAATTATTATTTTAATTATTGTTTTTCTGTACAGACACCAACCAGGCACAAGACACTTTCTATACAATAAAAAACCCACTCCTACACCAACTGGAATATCCTCATCAACAATGATAAAGTTATACTTTTTAATTTTCCTCCCAACACCCTCAACTATTTTATATGTGCATTTTACAAACACCTTTACAGTACTGTATAGAAGAAAAAAAAGAGTAAAAATCATATCTTTGCATTAAAACACTTTCCACAACTAAATAAAAGTATATCAATATTTAAGGAGAAACAAATTAAGTTTTATTTTTCTATTAAGAAATTAAAATTATTCCTCTTTAAACAAGAGGAACTCTTTACAAACTAATTACCCAGTAATATAACCTATGGATCTAAAAACCTCATTTTCCATTAGCAGATGAAGAAAATATCCGATTTGTGGCCTGAACACTGTCAACAGGCCTCAGTGAGGTGAATAGTTTAAGATGTCTGGCACTTCCAACAGCCCTCCGGAATGTGAATACATGCCTCTGTCATCTAGATTAAAACGCAGTTTTTTTTGCCCTAATGATATCCTGAGTGATATGGCGCATGTTAGAGGAAAATGCAGAAACATGCGCGTGAAACTTGCACACACAACACGCACACACAACACGCACACATGCGAGTGACAAATATTACAAAATACCAACATGTGTAAAGTTTGCCAGATTTGTCTAAAGTGATTAAAAAAACAGATACTATAAATTCTCTAAAATTAACTTGCAAAACAAAAAGCACGCATCCAACCTCACACGCTCCAAGAAGTCTCGTACGCTTCCAGTCTCACACGCTTCCATCCTCGCACGCTCCAAGTCTCGCACGCTTCAAGTCTCACACGCTTCAAAATCCACATACTTGCACCCTTACATGTTTCTACATCGTTATCACACATTTCACCCTTACACACCCCTACTCATATACCTTCACATATACAGGTATCAACAATTTCAAGATTCTTTGACCCCTAAGAAGCAATAAATAATTCAAAAGTTAAATACAACAAATCTGGTGTGACAGAAATGTTTTTTAATGATATGCTTATTAGGTTTTTTCTTCCTTCTTTTTTCTTCTTTTTGGAGATGAGTTTTTCCCATAAGCTTGCTTCATAGAATCTTCTAGATCAGTTATCATGTTGTGTAACTCATCCTATATAAGATTTTTTTAAAACAGACACATTATTAAATGCAAAATGTGGTGAAATCGGTATGGGCAAACTTAGTTTGGTGTTACACAAATACAACATGGTTTCATAGTGAATTCTACGTCCCTTACACAAGAAAATATGCAACAAATATCTGTGATTTGCCCATTAATGGGCATCATGACATCATATTACACCCATGCTATTTTGGTGGGTGGAATAAGCTATCCATGTTTCAAAAATTTGTTCTGGCCGGGGATGTTTTTTTCAAGAATTTTTGACAAATACAACCTGGGATAACATGATTGCAGAGCAAGCATCTTAACGCATTTGAGGGGATGCCATTGTAGGTAGCTGGTACAAGTAGGGTCTATTTCTCGATATATGTGTTTGTGTATAGGATTATATATTACTTTTCTTTTACGTACCTCACTGTACCTATACATGAGTTTTAATGTTCGGCAGACTTTGGTTTTCTGTGCAGCTTCTAGGCCGTGGTGTAGACAGAAGACACGCCCCTCCTTCTCTTGAACAACCTAAAAACACAAATTAATAAGCCTCATAACGTTAATTTGAAAGCTGTATTAGTTGTGAGAAAGCACTGTATGATGCCAGTCCCCCAAGGATCCCCGAAATTGTCACTGCCCATGTACTTACCATTGACAGGAAGCAGGAACATTTGCATATCCAACATACATGCTCTTCGCCTGTCTCCGATATCGGTTTGCTTCGTTTATCTCGTATCCTAGCTGGGCTTGCCGGATCAACAAATCGTATACTGGTCTTCATGCCACGGTCGGCCAGTTTCTGCCGCAAAATAAGTTCTCGATCCCTAAATAAAAGTAAACCCAGCTAACCTTCAAAATTACATTTATTTTGTTGATTTATAAATGCACTATTACCCCAATAGCAACAATATCAATGTCTAGGGCTTGACTACAGGCAAGATTGCTAAAAGAACTTTCTTTGGTTTTAACATTTTTTTCTTTATTTATGTAAATTACCCCATCAATACTCCTTATAAGAGTACAGCAAGGAGTAAATTTTATCTGGGCCCTTAGTGCCCTGTGGAAAGCCAAAGTGTAGCACCAGTACAAACATACAATGAATTCATTGTCCAATTATCCCACCGAACTCCCAAATGCGGGTTATTCTATTAGAGTTGAGCAACCAATCAAACTCAAATTTAAATGTGATTCTTGCCTGAGACTGTACTTACCTGATGTCTTTTAGAAAAGCCAGCACCTGATCCATCAAGTATGTGTTCCCATGAAGAGCAGGTTTACCTGCTAAGAGCGTGAGAAGATGCTCAAATGAGAACTGGCATGTTTCTTTCAGGTCCTGAAAAATCTGGGGGAAAACAATTTCATACTGTTAGTTAAAAATAATGAAGAAAGAAATGTTAAATTGCAATATGTAATGTATTGAGATTGTGGTTAACAGATGGTTTTATTGAGGACTGTAGGTAATAAATGATGTTATATTGAGGGAATAAATTGAGGATTATGGGTAATACATGGTATATTGAGGATTGTGATTAGTGGTATATTATATTAAATGGTATATAAAGTGGTGTAATGGAATTTTTAAAATTTTTGTTACATTTTTCCAGCAAAAAAAAAAAAGAAGTTATGCCAGTCAATGTTCCTTACTTTGAATGCAGCTTGCCCTTGGCCTAGCCAGCTAGCTGTAGCAAAGTTCACTACTTCTGCTACATTGTAGCCGCATGATACGGTAGCGATAGTCATTCCAGGCCATGTGACCACAAACTGTCCTGCTTCCTGGACCAGTCGGTACACCGGAATGCCAGCCTTCAGGAATGCACTCATCGGTACCTGTGATAACAAATTTTAAAACAATTCTAATATCTTAAAATTTTACATTATAACACTTCATGGTTGTCATAATTACTATTATAATTTTCAATATACTGTACAATTATAGAATCCAGCTAACTCAATCCATAATTGATCTACTTAATGTAGAGATGGGAAATATATTTTGTACTTACCATACATTTGAAGTTTGCATTGTTCAAAGGGTGAAGGATATTAGCACTTTGCTGTGGAAACTCCTGCTTCAAGACAGCATTAGCCTGCTCAAAGTGACTAGCTGGTACACAGTACCTATAAGAAACACAAAAAGAAAGACAATGAGAAGTATTAATCACAGGACCAAAATCAAGCTACCAATTGGCTACATATGAATACCCATCAAAAGCATATTTGTCAAGGGAATGAGTAAGTAAATAAATAAATGAATAAATCAATAAAATAATATGAAAATGTTTCGGGAAATGAGTATGTAAGTGTGTCGGAGAATAAATAACTGAATATATTTAACGTATGAACAAACTACTGAATGAACCAACATTTAAATAAACTGATGAATCCAATAACTGAAAGAATAAACAAACAAATTAATAAATGAAAGAAAGAAGGGACAAAAGAATGAATGATGAATCAAAGAATGAATAAATAAACCAACAAATGAATGCATAAACAAACATAAATTAATGAATAAATACTGTACTTATTCAAATAAATGCCCTGCTTTGAATAAACTCCCACAATTATACACCCCGGGCATATATTTTATTACTGAAATAGCACCCCCTTCCAAATAACTACAAACAAAATTATTAATGGAAGCAAAATCATTCTCAACACATTCTATTAATATTCTACTGCAGTTGAATTACATCTTTTTAGACTGGTTCGGATCAATCTTTATGATCACCAAATAACACAATTTGATGGAAATTTTGTGTTGGGATTGCACACAGTGAAATTAAGGAGCATTTATATTTATATGAGTATATACATATCCATTTTGCACCAAAAATAATAAATGCCTCCCTCGAATAAATTCCGCCTCAAAACCCATCTCAACAAATATATGCCCCGGGGCATTTATTTGAATAGATACAGTAAATGAATTATTGAAGGGATGAATAAATTAATGAATGATTGCATATAACAACAAATAAAATACTTACCAAATCTTAGGTGCTCCAGTGTGGAGATAATCAATAGTAGCCAGTGCATGCTGGCTGCAATGCCAGGTCTCTGTGCTGAATAACATGTTAATTTTCATTACTGGAATGTTGATGGGATGTTTGTTACCAAGGCAGTGAAGTAGGTTTAGTTGATTTGTACTGATGTTTGTCAGATTCCAACTATGTCTGAAGAAAAAGAAAAAAGATAATGTGCAAATCCATCATATAACAAATTGAATAATGAAATATGATAAGCAAAGTCATTTCCAATTCTAGACAGATTACCTCCCACAAAGGAGGTTATGTATTCACCACTGTCTGTCTTTCAGCAAGATTATGCAAAACTAATGAATGGATCATCATAAAATTTAGTGGAATGGTACATGATAATCAAAGAAAAACACCATTCAATTATCGAAAAGAAAGGTCAAAGTACAAGGTCATGGAAATTCATTTTTTTAACCCTTGACAAGGGTCGATAATGGAATCGCCCCTCGTATTCAGGCATAGGCTGGAGGTATGCTGTGCAGCAACTCAAGAAAATAATGTGCTTGAAGACAAGGGGCGATTCAAATTTTTTTTTTAGGGTTTCTGCATCACTCCAGAAAATAATGTACCTAAATACAACAGGCAATTCCATTATTTCCTTGAGGGTATGCTGCAGTTTCACCCATCATAAATGGTATTCAGGCACAGGACAAAGGTATGCACTCTGTAGAGTGGCTGCTCTAGCTCATACTTGGGACTGCAATTAATTTGCACAGGAAGTTTGTTTACCCTATCTTTGACCTCCTCTGCATTGTTGATATTGTTTTGTTTTACTATCTCATCTTTACCTTTTGAAATTTTTAAGTTCATGTTCTGTTGTTTTATTTTGAACAAAACAAAATACATTATTATTTTTCAAATTTTATTCCACTCAAGACCTGGAAATTATGTCATAGCAGTAATCCATGTTTTTATCACATTTCGTAGAGTAAAAAACATACTACTTTGTGATCCATTCTTCCCCCAAATGAGCCGTTGCTAGACCAACCCTTTCTTGCAAAAACAGGCTCTTTCTCAAAAAATGAAATAAAAGAGTCTGTGATCTACAGGTCAAAAGCTAATAATTGATATAAACATTGTTAAAATCGGATAACAAATGGTGAAGATATAATAATTTATATTTTCGGTCAATACATGGAAATTTTAGCTGATTTGAAGACTTTGTTTTTGAAGACAAGCGTCTGGTTTAGCCACAGTTGGTCACAAATGAAAATTGTCTTGAGATCAACTTCAACAAGAGTAAATATGTTGTTAACCTCTCCCACTAGTGCTATGTTTTGTCCTCTCGTGAAAATGATTTAAAAAAAAAAAAATCTTTTAAGTGATCCTTTTAAGTGATCAAACTAATTAACTGATTTAATTTTTCATAGTTTCTTTACCATACAAAATATATATCTTATCAAAATATCAAAATGACAAACAGTTATATTGTAGCTAATTCAAACAAGTGAATTATAAAATGAGGAAAAATGAATAATCAACAGCGTATTAGTAATAAATGAAGTTGGTATTGGGTTAACTATCCATTAGGTTATGTCAAATAAATAAATAAGGCTTTTGAGAAAAACAATATAGAGTCCACAGTTGGATGCAAATCAATTGAGATTGGGAGACAGTATTTTTCTAAAATATTACTTATAATAATTTTATTTAATAATAAGCCTTTCAGCTGCTGTAAGGTATTTTGTGATGGGCCAAGTTCATAATCTGCCTATCATGTACTTGCTTATGACCTTAGGTAACACCAGAGTCTCTGAAGCCCTCAAAGCGTGGACTAACTAACAGAAACTTTTTTCTCTCCCAAGCATCTCTTTGTGTCTGAGCAACCCAGTAAACCGGTGCCAAATACTCTGGTCTGTCCAAAATAGGTGCTGTATAGACCAGGGTAACCCCTTCTTGTCTCGAAAGATGTACTGGGTTCTTTTGTGTATCATGGGCCTACGGTAAATAGACCTTATCCAAGAAGATTTTTTCCACCACCGAAACCAAGCATGCCATTTAAACCAACACTGATATTATGGCTGAAGGTTGCGTCGCCCCCCCTGCCTTAATCACTTGGCCGTACGACCCGTTCGAATGACAATGACCTCGTCCTTTGGATAGAATGTTGAGCAGTTGGTTGAGTGTACATAATAACATATATGCAAGAAAAATAACTCAGTAGGTTTGTATTGCGGTGTACTGGCCAAGTAGGCAGCTGGATTTTTGGAACATCTGATATTCTGGCTCCACAGGCCACACGTCACCTCATTTCATTTGGTTTACCTGACACTTTTAACAAAGCCAATTTAAAGTTATAATATTTTACGTACAATTTTGGACGATCTAGAAGAGATTTATAACATATTATTGAAAGCATAGAATTTCAGGATACTTTTTCTTTTATTTTATTTTTTTTTTGTGTGTCTGTTTTATGGTACTATTAGTTGGGAAAGCCACTCGACAGTGTGCAATTCTTTTAAATGTTTACTTTTTGGTCACACGCAGGGACTATTGTACTTTTGTCAATTTGCTTCTCCTCCCACCCTACCCTGGAAATTGAATAAAATAAAAAATTTGAAGGGTTTTTTTTAGGATTACATTAAACGTTTAACGACTAGGCTATTGAGCTTTTATAGGAAATTCAAATCCAATAGGTAGCAAAATTTTTCAACCTTATGCGAAGACCAGAAAAGCAGCCACATGGAACAGAAATCAAAATGATACAATCAAATCTAAATCATTTACACACAAAGACAGGACATCTTTCAATAACTAAAAGTATATAAATCACCTTGATTTAAAAAAAAAAAGCAGTAAGGCAGGAATTTAATATGGAATGGATGCAGTACATGACAACAGGCCGATTAATATTAGCAAAAAATATTTGTAAAGCTTTAGAAAGAAATTGTCCATCCATCCATTAATTCATTCATCTAATTGCAAGCATTTATCCTTTTTTTTAATACTATAGTGAATAAAATTTAAAAATATTCTGATGTGAGGTTATTTTTCATCTGCAAGCAGTGCATGCATTTACGTGTAAACAACTTACTTTGCATAAGATTTGCTTCTGGGGAAACCACTAAAATGTGGAAAAGATATAAACAAAGCTAATACTTGGATTGGCAAAGCAGTGTGTGTTTCATGTTTTCTGATACCCAATAAAATGTTGCTTACGCCCTCTATATTGTTTTGTGTTTATAACATACAACATTCATTGTATATATCGATAAACGTCAGTTTGATATTATTTAATCTAATATAAATAGGTTATAGGTAGGTTGTGTAACTATTATTCTCTAATTATTTTACATAAATACATTCAGTTAAATAAGGTTAATTAGAAAAATGTAGCCATATTATGAAAGTAAGGTAGTTCCGCCTCTCTTGTTTAATTGAATTATAAATTAAGCACATAGTAATTAAATCTATATAAGAATTGATAGATAATATTCTCTTCATGGTAGAAACACATCTATGCAGTTTACACCAAAACTACCCCTCCTATCTAATTGTATTACAAAATCAGTATACTACAGAGATTAAATAATTTACTTCTATATAAAACAAGAATTATCTATGGTGATAGCAATGGTATTGACTTCTTACTAATGTTTATGGTGACTTTGGAAGTAATTTCTAACTATATATCAAACATGTAAAGGGGAGCATTATGGTGACCTAGGCTGGTTTGAAGGCAGCCTCAAAAAGTGTTAACAGGGGCTAAGAAATCATATGAAATGACTGGATGCAATCCAACAATCATCAGTTAGATTAGGAACCAATAATAAGGAATGTCTGCTTCTAATATACTGAATAATCATGAGAACAATACTCATAGCATACATATTCATGTGGATTATCACACTGATTATTCATGAGAATATTACTCATAGCATACATTCATCTGGAATACCACACTGAATATTCATGAGAATATTACTCATAGCATACATATTCATGTGGAATATCACTATTAATAATATTCATTAGCAATTATGAATAATGTATATTTATGTTGCAATCATGTGCAAGCAAGCTACACATGACAGATTACTAAAACTACAATGACCACACACACACTCACAAAAACCATAAAACAGAAAATATTGGTAATAAAACATTATACAAGATTACAAAAAGCAGACATACATACACACATTATTGCACCACAGAAACAAAGAGGAAAACTACTGTTTTCAAATACAAATTCTAATTTTAGAATCATTTTCCAAAAATGTGAGGTGGTACGAACCTGCCTGACATGGTTGTTGCCAGAACAGCTTTCTTCACAGATATATGCTGACTGCCTTCATGTATCGCTCGCCAATATTCTTTCTGTTTCAATGAAGAAAAAAATACATACATATATATTTTATCTTAGATAATAGGAAAAGAAATGCAGAGTTTAATCATAAACGCTGTCAATTATCATTTTAATAAACACAGTTTCTATGATGTAGTAATAGAATTAAATTGTCAAATGCAAAAACAAGCATAAAGTAATTTAATTAATATAATAATATGTTAGACTTAAATAGTGCTTAACGCCAACAAGGCCTCTAAGTGCTTCACATTATTACCCCCGATCATTGGATTAAACATCTATGGAACACAAACTCAAACTCCCGGGGGAGTGTTCCATAATGTTGCATTAGCTACATCAGCGCATTTTGGCATTTAACCCTACCAGGTACCAATTTATACTCCTAGGTGGAGAGAAGCAATGCAGACAAAGTGCCTTGCTGACACAAACGAAATGCACAGCAAGGGATTTAAACCCCAACCTCGAGTTTGGGAAATCAAACCGTTCCCACTGCGCCAAAAGCACTTCCACAAAATATAGTCCTACATTTCAACAAAGAAGCTCACTCTTGTTTGTATATTCTGGCCTTCAGCCTGGCCTTCAGTTGTAAGTACACCCAAAATTGGACCCCAAAAAAATGTGTGCAAGGTGCCTTTAAGCTGTTATCATAATCTACACTATGTAATCATATACAACATATACTGGGTTTAGTATACCTCTACTTCAGTAGGTGTAGGCTCCCGTTTGAAGTACATTTGCTGTGTGTTATGTGCAGACTTGCAGAATTGCAGTAAACTTATGCACCTCCCTTTAATGCAGTTTTCCTCTTCCACTGAATTGAAAATACCTACAAAAAATCATTAATGAAAAAAATATAAGCAAAGTACATTTATCCTTTCTTGCAAGCTTACGTGCTTGTCCTGGAACTGAAGTCTATCCATCCACTTGTTGAAAGTTTTTTTTTTTGTTTTTTTTAGGGGAGTATGCAAAAAAAATGTATGAATAATATTCATGAGTATTGAAGGAATATTTTCTTGTTCAACTTAATATTCAATGCTTACAAATCACATAAATATACTGAGTAAACAATTTAAAGATTTAATGTTATATTTTCAGTTTATTAGCCATTCATAATACAATACTGTATATATTTACGGTTTTTGATTGTTTCCGGGCAACAATAAACATTTTTCGAATTCCAAGAATTTTTCATAATATTTGAAACAATGATATAAAAATACTGAACTTTAATACTTACCTAATTTATGGGACTTGGTTCGCTCCTTTTCTAAAGCATGATCAAGCCTCTGTTTTTCATCCTATGACGAAAAAAACAATCATAAATATTATTTAATAAACATTATAATATAAGAAGCTTAACTCTAAAGAAACGTTAGTGAATAGCAAAATTAGCATCTTAAGTTCTGTTGATACTATCATATTTTAAGTGACAAATAAATGTAACACCTATAGGGTACCACAGTCGTGTCGTCACAACAGCAGGTTGCGCCCTCTGTTGCCAACCAGACGTTGGTTACCGTTCATTACGCCTGAATGCCTGCATTGGCTTTCTGGAATAGGCATCTTAAAATCTGATATTTTACCATCAAAAATGTACTAAAAACACAAAAGTTCGCATTATATTAGTTTTGAAACACGCATTTAATCTTCAATTAAAATCTACAAAGAAAAACTAAGATACAACATCTTAATAATTACATTAGAAATTGGGATCGATGGTTTGTCAGTGGAGAAAATGGCGTTTGGTTGAACACATTTTGCAACGATAGCAACGGAGTAGTATCACATGGTATCGTGACATAACACTGTAGTACTCTATATGCCCATATGTGTAATATGACATAATTATGCCCATATATAAGCACACCACACATAATTTGTCATATACAAATTGATAGTGTGGACAGATCTTTATAAATAAAAAATATTGAAATAATGTGACCCTTCAAGTCCTCTATTGTCCATGTTTAGTGTGAAATCTAGGTAAGATTTTAGTGAGGCATTTTAAGCATGGAATTACCATAGAGGAAATATAATAATATATTTCCTCCATGTAATTACAGGAACTTTTGTGGAGTGTCATACAATCTTGTATATTGTCATTTTGTAGGACTTTATCAACAATATCCAATTGGATTGGAATTATTTGGTGTAAACACCACAGATAACCCTAAAAAAAAAGCCAGAGAATTATTTCCAGTGGGGTCAATCTGGCGGTGAGTGGGCAGAAAAGCAGAAGACAATGTCCTACACTGCGTTCTTTACAGCCTGGTTTCACTTTAAAATCACTACACGGTATCGTCGACTCATTTGGTGACACTGATTGGACAGTTGAATCATGGAGTTTGCGTCAGGGACAGCTATGCAGTGCAACGATTGCAGAAAAAAACTTCAGCAACAGTGTAGAGATTGTATGGAAACTAGGCTTAACGGGTACATGGGTTTGCACATGGGAACAACGACTTGAACGTCTCTTTCAAATGCGCGCTTATATTTATACTAGTATTTCAGCCCTCCAGCTGAAACAGCAGATGAAATTCTAACAGGTACCAAAAGATCTTCATGGATCAGCATCAGCGTCTACCTCCAGTTTAGCCAAAAAAGGTGAGGATTAGAGGAACAGTCCATTAACTTACTGACATGATAATAAGACATCAAGTAATTATTATTATTATTATTATTATAAGACATCAAGTAATTAGCATATCACCTATCAAAGTTAATATGTAACAGATACCGCATTATTAGAATAATTAGCAAATTACGATAATTGATAAAGGTAATATACCATAATTAGCATATTATTAGCATAATCCACTTACTGATGTTAACATGTGATACGACACCAAGTATTCACAGTAGATCTTATACAATTTGGTAACTCTTCCTTGAATCTGTTTAAGGTAGAAAAAAAAAATGACCATGATGTATTAGAGCTCATTTCGCTGGATGTTGTTCTAGAATGAGCTATGAAATATATACCTGAAATTATCTCATGTTTTGAAACAGATCCTAGTTATGGCGTTATCTACCTCTGTGGAATGCTACATGAAAACTCCATATTTGTCATTTTTCTGGCATACCACCAGGATAACTTTTCACAACATCTGTCCGTGCAAAATATAGCGTAGCCTAATTGATTGGAATAAGCCTTTTCGCAGTTCCGACTGCGCATTCGTCAGATTGAAGACAAAAAAGTTTTTGGAGATAAACAACCACGCTAGTCTTGCAGACAAATTTTCAAAGTATCGAAATTTCTTACCTTAAATTTTGTATATATCATTTCTAGATTTTCAAACAGTAACATTTGAGTGGTAAATATATACTTTTTTTTTTCATACACATAGTAGATTTGACTGAAATATTTAATTTCATTGCAAATAAGGTTGTTTGATCTAGGCCTACAAAAGTCGAAATAATTTTGTATTGATAATCAACTACTGTAGTCATTTGTAGTACATTTTTTTGTATTCATTGATAAGCCAAGTTTATTTTTTAATTGAAAGTCAGTAAAATGGCATTCAATTAAAAACCATTTTTAAAAGCATTTTTAATATTAGTAATGGATATATTAATGATGATGATATACATTTTAAACAGTTCCTTAGTAAATAGTTATTAAAAAAAAAATTATTTTGCAATTCATTATGATTTAAATATTTTAATGCATACTGTACTTGTTTTGTTTTAGACTGATGATTTAATCATCAATTATGAAGTTGTGTGCAGTAGTAGGTTGCTGCAACAGCTCATCATATCACCTAGACAAGTGGAAACAACTTGACTGCACTAAACATGGAAATAAAAATGGAAGTGATGTTGCAATTGCCTTCCACCATTCAGGCTATTTCCGTTTCCAACTGAAAGAAAGGACCCAAATGAGGTTGAGATGGAACAAGTTAATGAACAAGAAAGACCCTAAAACTGGACGAAACTGGAAAAACAAGCCACATGACCGTGTGTGTTCAGTGCACTTTCCAAAAGGAGAACCCGTACCTTCTTATCCAGACCCTGTACTTAACCTGGGGTATGAAAACTGTGGGCAGTCTACAACAGCAAAACGTGCACCTCCAAAACAACGGCAAAACGTTGGGAAAAAGCTAAAACAAATACCAGATGATAGCAGTGTTCCAGTAACTCCTGTGTCAAAGATCCAGCATGATCATAGGTACACTTACCAATGTTAATGCAAGCCAAACTGTGACTGCGTTGGCGGCATTGATAAGCAAATAATTATAAAAAACATGGAAAGCAAAATTGCTGATTTTCATATTAGAAAGAAATGCGGCTAAGAAAAGCAACAAAAAACAACTATTAGAGTTAATAATTTGAAAGACAATGATATCAACCATTGTACAGGTTTGAGAACAAAAAAAGCCTTTGATGACTTGTTCAATTATGTTGAACCATACACTAAAAAAATGGTCTACTGGAAGAGCAAAATTAAGACCAATAGTGCTAGTCGGACCTTTAAAAGGCTCGCCGAAAAAGTCTGGACCTAAACGCAACATAAGTCCAAAGGATGAACTGCTAATGGTTTTAATGCGACTGCGTTTGGACCTTACAGTAAATTTTTTGGCAGTACTTTTTGGTGTACTACCAAGTACATGTACCACTTGGCTACGTTTCTTGTCCACTATTTTTAAACCACTAATTGTTTGGCCAAATAGACAAACAATATTTTCTTCAATGCCGCAGCAATTCAAAAAGCACTGTAAAAAATTAAGATGTATCATAGACTGTACAGAGTTTTTTATCGAAAGACCACGATCTTTGGAATTGCAGGCTGCTACATGGTCGGACTACAAAAAGCACAACACCATAAAAGTGCTTGTTGGTATAACACCAAATGGACAGATTTCATTTATATCCAAAGCTTATAGAGGGAGAGCATCGGATGTTTTTATCCTGAGAGACAGTGGGTTTCTTTCCTTAATAGAGCCACATGATGTATTAATGGCAGATAGAGGTTTTCCCATACAAGAAGATCTTATGCGCCAACATGCATCACTGCAAATTCCACCAGCTGCTCAAGGCAACCGCCAAATGACTAGACAAAAAGTTAAAAAGACAAAGATGATTGGTAACTTAAGGATCCATGTAGAGAGAGCAATAAACCGATTGAAGGACTTCCAAATCTTGAACTCTACATTACCAATTATACTCTCATCCCAGTATCTGATGACATAATAATTGTGTGTGCTGCTCTATGCAATTTGCAACCAGATCTAATGTCTTAAATGAAAGTAACTGAATTGTAATTAGGAATGTGTAAATAAAATAGAGGAAAGTTTCTCTTCAAATAAATGAAAATTATGGAGCGAATATTGTCAATTTTCTCTTTTTATTACAATTACTGCACTGGTCAAAATGTTTCCTGTTATTATTTACTGTAAATAAATACTGTATGTACATATTTAGAATTTATATTCAGTTGGCAGCATACAGTAAATAATTTTGAAATAACTAGTGGTTATGAAACTAATAAAATAATTATATTTCATAGCTAATTGCAGATTTCTTTATTGCATTGTAAATTAACTGTGGGGCAATGAACTAAAAAAAAAATTGTTCAGCTTTAGACATTGCCCTAGTCCACACCTCATGGTTGTATTCAATACGCTGCAAAAAGTATCCCCCCTTGGTATATATAAAAAAAATTGCACCAGTTTCTTTTAGTTATGCCCATTTGTGCTTGAATTTGATAATAGTATTGATGATTTGGTTTAAGTTTTTCATTTGTAGTTACATACAATGCCTCCATGTTTTCTTCCGTGGGTTGATCAAGTGCTATTGTACGTGAACACTTTATTTCCAGTAGTCCCTTTCCACAACATGCATCTGGGGAAGCCCCCATAAATATCTTTTTTGGATGTACAAACAACCCACATTCTGAGACTTCAATATTCACATGTCCTTTTCCTTTCAAAATTTTTTCATACAATGATCGTGCTATTGGTTCAGTAATCCTCCCATATTTAAGATTTGGTAGGTTTGGGTCAATGTGGGTATATCCCATAATTTTTTTAAAAATTGGGATGGAATCTTTACTTAAATGTGTATTACTATGGAGAGTCTTATTTCTAGTAACCACAGATTTCAAATTGGAAGCAGTAATACGTCCAGTTCTATATTTTGCCCATTCAACATTCTCTGATTGTCCCCGAGTTACTTTTTCAATGGCCATAATTTCTTCATGAGAGTATGTGGGCAAGTTATTGATAAAATTTTCAGGTGACTGAAAATTGGCTGCAAGTAGTTGTAGACTCTTTGGAACTGCTATGTCATGCGATGTTTCTACCTCCACTTCAATTCCTACATTAAAATCCTCCTGAGGGTTATAATTCATGGCTGTTGTGGACAAATATTTCCATATAGTTGAATTGCTGCAGCTGGGAAAAAGAGCATCAACTATCCCCTGCGCTGTAGGCATTTGTCTTGAATTCTTCATTGGGTTAAAAAGCTTTCGTGATTCTGTATTAATTGGCTGCTGATTTCCTATATTGAAAAAAAAGAAAGAAAAAAAATCATTTGTTAAAACAGGCTTATTTCGTTAAATATCATCAGCAACATCAGGTTGCCTGTTTATAATAATTTACATTTTTCAATGTACTGATGTTTAAGTTTTACATATGTACTAAAGTATAACAAAAGTATAATGCCTTGTCAAAACAAATTGCTTGTGAAGCACTGTACTGTTTTAAGGTTAATCACGATTTACACAAGATACATGCAAGGTCAATTTATATTGTACAGTTGTTTTTATGTTTTTGTAAATTTTTTTATTTTGTAGAATAAAAAAGCCCATACCCTGTTTATAGTAGTTTGGCTTTGCCCATTGCGGCTTTGCCCATTGCATGTCAGACACTGGTTTCCCTTCAATTATTTTCATCCTTTTTGCCCCTCTGTAGACATTCCAACTGCAAGTTTTTGATGTGCATGGTACTTGGTTCTTGGAAACACAAGTCATAAAAGCATGATCCAGCTTGAAGATCACGGCTACAACATGGTTACATGAAGAACCAAGTCTAAAAAGAAATATAGATTACACAGCATTTAAATTCAAATATTTACAAATCTAACATCAAGTTTACATAGTTAATTCACAAATATAATTTATATGTTTTTTTTTTTTTAATATAGAAATAATAACCTAACAAGAATATTGTATTTACACTCACCCTGCAAAACAGCTACAATATGCACTGCATATTTTCCGCGTCTTTTTTTCCAGAGCAACCCATACAGAATGTGATGTATTCTTGATTGCCTGTGATGGTGTACATTGTGCCTTAACAAAGCAGATACGCTGTCGTCCGAAATATTATGATAAAATATTTCATGAAACCATTTACTATCGAAATAGCTATATGCTTTCCCTTCTTTGTAGTCCGATAACAGTATATTTTCAAGTGAAGGTGTTTTCAGTTTCCTCTTGGTCGGTTCACTAACACAAGGTGCCTCAATCTCCTATCTCAAAATAGATTACAGGGGGCGAAAAAATCACCCCTTCTTTTTCACTTACCCACACATCTTTTAATTCATGAAGTGGATCCGGTAGTTTTTTACCATCTACGTATAGTAGTTCAGATTATTGAAGACATCGTGATCTTTCTTCGCCCACTTCATCCTGTTTGACCGCATAGTTAAGCTGTGCAGCACTATACACAAGGGCCTGGAGTTTGATTTTTCTTCCTGAAGTTTTCAGTCCCCTCAATCGCAAATAGTCTTTTAATGCAGGAACTTTCCACAATTGTAGTTCATCCCAAGTGATACTAGATGTACTACCATCCATATGAAATGATGTTTTTAATGTATTTGTGAATCTCACAAGACAAATAAAGTTGAGATAATCTTCGATTCACTAAAACAAAACACATCGTATCGCGTGTTTTGGGGTATGTTTATCTCCAGTAACCTTTGACCGCGTACTTCTGTTTCAGGCTGCGAAAAGTCTTATACACATAGAACAATGACACCAGAATATACCCTACTTTTTCAATTTCCAACATGTTGGTTCGTATAAAATACATATCACTTTCATGCCTAGGTTTAACATACATTACAAAAATAAGCTATGTATACAAAACTTAGTTAATACTTAGTTCCTCCAGTTATAGCCCACCCACTTTGAATTGGGCTGACCTTTGTGGGGTGGCTTTATAGCGGAGAATCCCCTTTTCAATCAAAAGGAAATTTTTTTAGCTCTGCATTAATTCAAAGTCATTTTCTTTTTTTAATTTGTAAAAGTCAGCTGAGCTCCTCATTCAAATTATATCCTAGTCTTTTGCGAGTGGCATAACGCCTATGCGCTCTCGTGCGGCAATCTGTGGGGTCCTGGTCCCTAGGGGCCCTACCCATAGGGTCCTCGATCTAGCACCCTGACCCAAACAATGATGATGTGTCTCTGACATCGACTGTAGGACATATATCATATTATATCCGGCCCAGTGCCCCACTTAGTGTTAACATTTGAAAAAAATGGAGATAAGAAGAAAATTATATACAAATTTTATGTCGGAGGTGGTAAAGACCATCCATCTGTAAAAGTTCCTCCCTGGAGCTGCCACTGATATCATATCATTTATTTCATCATTAAAAACATTTGATTAAAAACTGAGCATATCTAAAATTATACAAAGGAATTGGGGACTGGGACCCATATCAAAGGGGGGAGGCCTTCGGTATCAGAAAGCCACAGGGCCTCTGGTCCCATCGTTATGCCACTGGCTTTTGCCCTAGGAAAGTCAGGTAAATAAAAGTGGGCGTCAAGTAGGGGCTGGGCTTATACCCAAGGTGAAATTACACCCAAGGAACTACGGTATACTAGCTAATACCCCATTCACAAGACAAAATGTTACGTTGGACATATGCTAGGAAAAAATTAGCAAGTGTTCCCTGCTACAATACATGTGAAGGCACGCATTGCACCGAAGAGAACACAGTTTGACTGTACAGACTTTCGGCAAATTTTGAATTTGCTTGTGAGAAGACAACCAAATTTCAATATGAATATCTTCGGAAATCTGTGTAAAATTTTTGTCTCATGTGAAACAGGCATTAAGTATTCAAGACAATCCATCGAAGAAACTAATCGGATTTACAATGAGCCAGAGATTAACACCAGCGCAAAAACAATGGCCTCTTTACAAGAGCGCTTTTGCTCGCAAAGTGGCACAGATAAATATTTGTGTTTACCGTCTTAGGTATCCGTAACATGTCTGCAATCTTGTTCCACCTGACGTTCTCGGACTTCATTCCTTCCTGCTCCGACAAGATCTGTGAGAGCTTCACCAAGTCCACTTCACATCCTCCAACCTACAAGCAATGTAATAATTTGTAATTATATATTTCACATTTGTATGGTATCCATAGCAAGATATTTTGTATCATACATATAGGAATGTTTCATGTACACCCAATTATCGTTGATATAGAAGTGTATTCAGCTTAAAATCAAATGTTGTACCACTATTTTGCTATCCTGTACAACAAATCATATCTTTATACTAACTGTCAGGATAGCAAGATAGTTTTACAAATATTTTGCTAGTATAAAGATATGATTTGACCAAAGAAGTCCACTCAGCTTTAGAAATCATGTACTTCTTGTTCAAATCTTACGATGTATCATAATTTCTTATTCTGAATAACTAGTGTATAAGTAAGATTTGACCAAGGAAGTGCACTAAGATTTTTGAAACCATGTACTTCTTGTTAAAATCTAATGATGATCATAATTTGTTATTCTGAATAACTAGTATAAAAGTAAGATGTGATCAAGAAGTGCACTAAGATTTGAAACCATGAACTTCTTGTTCAAATCTTAGGATGATGTATCATAATTTGTTATTCTGGACAACTGATATAAAAGTAAGATTCACTAGAGAAAGGTACTACAGTAAGATTTTCAAACCATGTAATACTTGTTCAAATTTTATGATATATCATATGGTATATATCATTCATTGTTATTCTGTATATCTAGTACTATATAATCGCAAGATTTCACTCAAGAAATGCAATACGATTTGAAAACCAAATGAGGCTTGCCATTTTAAAACCAGTGTA
Source organism: Anneissia japonica (assembly GCF_011630105.1). Taxonomy (NCBI): domain Eukaryota; kingdom Metazoa; phylum Echinodermata; class Crinoidea; order Comatulida; family Comatulidae; genus Anneissia; species Anneissia japonica. Next base: position 439,365 of record NW_022704877.1, on the reverse strand, counting down.
CTGTCGCTAATTTTTAAACTGAGTAATTAGCATAAGAATCTGCCAGTATTGTATACTTTAGTACAGAGTATCTGTAATGCTTTTACTCGTAACTTTGGCAATAGTAAGTTGATTACAGAAAATGACCCATCATTTTCAAACTTATAATGTGGAGGATATGAATACATTAAAAAGTTAAAAATTTTCTTGTTTAGTCACTGGTGCTGTTTTTTGGATGGCAAACTCCAAATGCTCCTTGTTCCTATCTTATGATACTGCGTATCATTCATTTTCTATTCCGATAACAATAAAAGCAAAAGATGATAAAAATCACTTATGAAATTAAAAGGTTAGAATAGTAACTCAAGTAGCGATCTCTATTAAGAAACTTCAGAGTGAAAAGTGAAACCTTGTAGTAATGACGATATATTTCATAAAATTAAAGACAGACTACGATGATGCCCTTTAAAATGAAGGGAAGTTGGGCTGCAATTAAAGCATTACTAACAGTTGTAATGAATTTTAACGTAATTTCTGTATCCAGTTTCGTAAGTTAAGCGTCATTTTGGTTTTCTCAGGTGTCATTTCTTGCGCTTCTAGCATTTAAACCACAAGCGTAGTAAACTACATAATTGAGATTTCATAATCCAAAAGCCATAAATTGTCTAATTTGGATTTAGGTAGATACTAAAGCTCTAAAGTTCAGAGAAATACGCATTCTTCTACCTGCACACAAAGATAATTATGATCTGGTTTCACATTAATGCATTTATGTATGATTATGCACAGTTTTCTAGGTTCAAATAGACCTCAACCCTACATTACAGTACACTGCAATTGTCTACAGTTGCTTTTAATGTATCAGGCTATGCACTATAAAACATTGTAGTAGAGGCAGAAAGTTATTTCAACAACCATAGAATTCTTGTAATTGATTGCTGAATATAATTAGCATTAGATTTTTTCCATATTATAGAGATTTAAAAATTGTAACTTATGCTTCATTATAACTTTTTTTAAGAAGTATTTGTCATTTTTGATTTACTGTATAGTTTTTCTTTTAATTTATTTTCTATATTTGGATACAAAAAACAGCAGCATTAGCTGAATGGTGTTTATATTATAAAGGTTTTAAAAACAGTGTAAAGTCAAGTAAATATAGGCCTACAAAGAGGAAATGATTTACAATAAGAACACTGGTACTTAAGAAATATCAGAAGTAATGTTCTCACAAAAATCTTATTTGTTTAATCATATTCATGAAATATTTCTCTAACATTTGTCTTTTTACTATTTTTTAAAGCATCTATTTTCCCTCTTCTCACCAACGCAAGTTCACCCAGGACATTAGCACGTACCTGCGGAGGTTGAACCATTCCATTGCCTTGTTCTTTTAAGTGTCTCTTAATACATGCAAGTTGCCGACTTTCTAAATTCCATCTGAAAAAAAGAAAAATCATTCAAACTATTAGGTAGAAAACAAAATTTATATCGTCCAAGGCCACCAAACCAAAAGCTTAAAAATATAAGGTTTATTGAAAGAATGTTGTTAGGTTAATGATTTTTAAAAGAGGCACTTTACAAGCTTAATATACTTAATTAATTTGATACCTTTGTTCATTTTACCAGTCAAAATGCATGCAATGATTGATGGTCTATTAATGAACCCTGATTCCTTTTTTATCTGACTGTATCTTGAAGGGTGAAGGGCTGCCTGTTAAAGATATGACTTTTCCTATTAAATGATCACTCCTTGACATAGGCCTATATTCCAAGTCTATATCTTTATTTTGAAGTGGAAAGTTTGATCGCTTGTGCAGGTGTTTTAACAAGGCCATTTTAAAGTTTTAAAATAATGAATTGCAATATTATACATATATTCAAAAAGCACAGATGAAAAATGGAAAAAAAGAAAAACATTGAAACATAATTAAATGATGCAACTTAATATATCATTTTTAGTTTGGTCTCTAATTCAATTGTAGGTAACCCCCTGCACTATGGGTAGTGGCTAGAACTAGTGGGGTAAAGGAGAAAAACTCTGCAGAGTACATGCTATTCAAATTTATATTTTTGTGAACTTACATATGATATAATCTATTAATATACTGCACTTCTGTATTGAATTTCATGTCATCTTTCAATTTACACTCCGGCTGCAAAAACAGATATTGGATAATGATTAATTAATTTAAAAAACAAACTGTCACTTATATGGCAAACCTAACAATTACTAAAAATGTCTTTTTATTAGGAATTGCCTAATTTGTATACTTTAATAGGTTAGTTTCTAAACGAAAATTAGAACACAATAATGGTTCTTTAAAAAACACCATTCCTATATAATAATTCTATAACAATTAAATAAATGCATAAGCACAACAAAATCTCTGCTCAGTAAAAAAATGAGGTCAAATCTTGTACTTTTACCGACCCCACAAAATTAAGCCACCTAAAGGTTAACATCTTAATGACGGATAATTACAAACACATATAGAGGGCTCATCAAAACCGAACAACTTAATAAAACGAGAATAATCTCTGAACAGAGCCCCAGGTTACCAATGGGCATGTTATTAAGTATTGGAGCTCTAATCCATGCTAACACACATAGTATCAGCTGGGAATTGATGAATCATACTTTTCAACCATGTGAAATTAATTTGGAGTTCAGCCGTGTAGATGTTTATAGCAGAGGCAGATTGGGGGTTGTTTGTGGAGTCTATCATCACGCTGTTAGCTCACCTACATTTTAATATAGCGTAGGCCTTTTCATCTTGATACATGTATTATCATTATTAATTCATATACATATATACTGTCAAACCACAAAAAATAAATAATACATAAGAGTGTCCAATATCTATGTTAAACATATTGTATATGTTAACATTTGCAAAAAAAACCCCCTAAAAAATCAAATTAAACATTTTAATGGATCAAATAAACTATTTTTCAATTTAAAAACATTATTAAGTACAACATATATATAATCTTTCCTGTGACCCATGACCCTCTCAAAAAATTTACATGATAAAAAGATGATTATTATAGCTTTGAGATCATTTTATCTTTTTGATAAAAGGCATATCTACACTGTTGAACCGTTCCCTCTAGCTAAACTCCCATTAAAATCATTAAAAAATGGGTTATCCCTATCAAAAATCGAAACATTTTAGTTTTTGAATACCTATATATTTTTCCAAACAAAAATCTCTTAACTGATCAATATACAATTAAAGGGTCTAAAGGCAGCCTGTAGAGGAATTATAGTATATCTCCCTCGGGATTCAACACCAAGTACGTTTTTCTCAAATATTTATTATCATATCTAATTATTACCAGTGGAGGTGTATCTCCATAACTAAGTTACTTTCGTGTGATTTACAATAGAAGTAATTGGAATATTAAATTCATAAGTTTAATTACTGAACCCAGAGAGTATATACCTTCAAGTTAACATGTTACAGAATTGTTTTCCTGTTAATAATTCTAGTCTGAGGATAATGCACAGTACATGAAGGTGCTCAACTTCGCAGCAAAACAAATATCATGTTAATGTACCCTTTAACCTAACCAATTGATTAATTTCTCTCGGAAACTACTGAAATGCCTCAGAAGAAACATTGATGTAGTTAACCCGACGTTTCTCATTGCCTGATCCATTTGCTTTATATTACTGTCAGTATTAAGTTAATAAACAATAAAAACCAATATTCAAATTGCTTACTTTGTATATTTAAGTAAGTTATTAGCGTTCGATTGAAAATTGAATGAGAAAACAATTCTCTAGCCAATATAAAAATACTTAATAAAATATGTTTTCTCAAATATTTATTATCATCTTTAATTATCACCAGTGAAGATGTATCTCCATACCTCCAAAAAGTGTTCTAATGGGAAAATCCAAGGGCATATGCCACTTGGCCTCATAGCTCAGTTGGTAGAGTATCTGAATAGTGATGGAAAGGTCTTGGGTCCTGATGGGGACAATAATTTTTCTCAAATATTTATTATCATCTTCTATTGTTAAGTGAGTTCTTTACTAAGATCCTTGCCCTGGATTAACTTGATGTAAACACCGAGGATAACCCATAAAAGTCTGAAGAATACTTATTTCCAGTGGGGATCCTTCTGGTAGTAATTCGAAAGGCAATGAGCTATTGAAACTTGCATTTCAGCCCTCTAGCCAAAACACAGGATAGCAGCAGTGGGAATTGAACCAAGAACCAACAGATCTCCACGGTTCAGCACACATATAGTGGCAAACACCAGTTTAGTCAGCTGAGCTAATCTGCTTCAAGAGAAAATTAGAACATGGAAATATTTTCCTCAATAATAAACAAAAAAAACATTAACACTATACAAAATTTTTTTTGCATGAAGTCTTAAACTGAATGTTAAGTCAAGAACTGCAGTATTGAAATAGCCTGTAAATCAGCGAACATTCAATTGTTTAGATAATAATAATAATAATAATAACAATAATAATAATCATCATCATCATATAAGAATTTATAAAGCATCAATTATGCACAAATATTAAGAGTATTGATTTCTTTCTTAATTTAAAATGAATAAATAAATATTTTTATTCTACATGTTATTACACAAACAGGATGAATATTTGATTTAATGTTCAATTTTTTTCCTAGATATTATTATCTATATCTTATTAAATTCTTATTTTGCATTCTTGTAATCTTATCTATTTTTTTCATTCATATCTTGCCCCTGTTAGAATGTAAATTCAGGTTGCGTCCTAGCTTTTTTAAATGTGTTTTTTTTTTCTTTCTTATGTTTATTTTGAAATATCAATAAAGTATGATTCTAAGTAAGAATGCTAAGTGAATTTTATAAGGAGGATTTGGATTGTACATCCTAATTTCAATTATTATGTAATATACTTACAACACTCGAACAGGCGTGGCTGTGTATACAAAATTAAATTATTTATGGATTGCTGTATTGTGCAATACTGATTTTGAGCAATCCTAAGGAGAATTAGCAAACACGCTTTCAATTTTGATTACATTTCCATTTCAACGATACCGATCATCGATATTTCAAACTTCATTGGACTTAAAAAAAAATTGAAAAGCAATTAAATTTAAGATCGAGTAAAAACAACTAACCCTCCATCCTTTTGGTGGAACAACTTTACAAATTCCGCATTTTTCAAGGTCATCAGACATAGCCGTCACATATGCGATAGGGTCACTCCATGACCCTTGATTTGGGTACAACACGGGGGCGTCCGTGGCCACGACTTTGGCATGAATCGGTAGAGAATTACGAGTTCTTTTTGGTGATCGATTGATTGTTAAAGTAACTGGAGTCTTGCTGCAGTTATTGAAGTCTGTTTGATATTTAGAGGACGTTCTACGTTTCTTTGCAAGTGATACGTGTCCAGTCGGGGTTTGTGTCCCCTGAGGTAGTTTGTTGTCGGTTAGAATTTTGTCTGCTTCACCAACTTTTGAGGCATTTTTTGTTTTCAGTACATTAAAATCAGGATTCTGCTTTGGTCGGCCACGTTTCCGCTTGACTTTAACTTGTGTTTGGTCTGTTAACGTTGAAATCACATGATTAACATGGTTTTTCGGAATCTTTTCCGCTACTGAATTCAAATCTTTCTTTGTGTCTGCCTTTGTTCTTGGCTTAAAAAGGCGGATGAGACCATTTTTTGGCAAGGTAAGAGCTGTTGCTTGAAGAAACTTATCGTTGACACTATTTGCTAGTGAGTTTTTATTATGGTTCATTCCTTCAGTTTGGCACTTTGTCAATTTATGTCTTCGCTTCGAAACACGTCCATTCCTAGCTGGTTTGAAAGCCATGGAAACTAGCTCTAGAGTGCAATTTGTTTCCATGCGCTTAAGTGCCCCGTTGTGTAACTTCTCACCACGTAAGTAAATGCAGTCCGAGTTATTCTTATCTAAAATTTTCCGGTGATTATTGTTTAAAAATGGTTTCCTATGTTTACTTGATTTCAGTCCGTTTTTCCGTCTTTCCTTTGTCTTTAGTACATGATTATTTGGGATCCTTTTCAACACCTGCTCCTTCCTAGGCTTCCGTAATCCATTTGTATGTCCCTTTGGAAGGAATGGTATCATCGGTAAGAGGCGTGGTGGTGCTCTTTTTCTTGGTACGACAGGTATTGGAGGTGGTCCGGGATCCAAACAAGGTGGGTTACTTGCAGTATTTGGTATTGCTGAGGTGTCCTAAAAAAAACAATACAAATATTATTAATGATAATGAAAAGCAACAGGATTTCATAATTTGATCTAGTAATGATCATAATAAAATAAAATTCTGAATTTTATTCCAATATATAAATACTATGAAGTATAAAATGGAAAACTGAATGAAAATAAAATAAGCAGATAATATACAATAATAACCTAAAGAGAAAGTGATGAATTTAAATATAATTAGATTTATAATAAGACGTTTTGCCCAACCTGATGTGTTATCCTACAGAATATTCAGTACGTTCCCAAATGATTATACAGTAATACTTACACATTATTAATGGTAGTAGAGTAACTACAACCTCAACACATAATCAAATTATATTCAAAATATAAAAGTTCAACTGCCCTTGCATTACTTTTATTTTAAATTTGAATTTCAAGAATAAACAAACAATTCAAAAATTTGGAAAAATTCCTGGGTATAAAAAGCACCCCTCTCAAAATTTGCCCAATTCTGCATTACAGGGGGAGGGGGGAGGTGTGTGGAGAGTACCAAAGGAAGTATGGCACTACTATCTGGATAGCAGCAGTTTAATTGGCTGGCAGTCAAGGAATGCATGCTAGAGTCTGTGAAAAATTCAAAAACAATTTTATTTTGATAACTTTCTTGAACCTTTTCAGCAATTCAAATTTGCAAGTATTAAATGTTTGAGGTTTTATAAGTTTGAGCAAACAATACTCAAGCAGTGGCATACCTACAAGACTTGAAATGGGAAGGGGGGGGGGGAGCTAAAGGTGAAGTTAGCTCATAAAATAAGGTGATTTGACATGATTTTTAACTGTTCGGCCGTCCCTTGGACGGCCAACAATTATTTAGGACGGCCACTTTTACCATGATGGCTTGGCCTACTCAGCTGGGTCTAGCCTATTTGGGACTGGTCTACTTTAGCAAATTCTTTATATTCTTCGAATCTATCAAATGTTGCTATTTCGTTTCCCTGGCTAAGCCCCTGTTTTTGGGGGAGGTGCCTCCTCCCCTAGTTACGCCACTACATTCAAGAGGCTGACCTAAATTGAGAGATGGAAATTCAGACGTATTGGAGTACATTATCCCCTTCTCCATCTCACTCTACCAATGCCAATATGAAGATAACAGTCTTTTATACCTACTGGGTAAATACATAGAAAATAAAACTACACTAAATTAAACTAAACTTTGCCAAAATGTTGGTGACTTTATATTAAAACTTGTTAAATTTCTGTTAGCTAAGTTGATAACTTAACTGATCTTTTTGAATAAACAATTGCATTGGGCTTTTTGTGGTTTCCAGACCGAATTCTTTGGAATCAGCTGTTCCACAAAGCGCCAATCAGTAGGGACAATTGTTATAGCACCACTTCACATACAGCGCTCCACCCTGAACACCCGCTGGGGCTCTGTCTATGGTATACCGGATTTGAAAGGGGCCAGAATAGGCAATTTAAAGCATTTACCCATCATCCACTTAAAATATAACAACCATCACCAACTATAATCAATCATATATTTTGGCTAGCTCCCTAAAACAGATACATACTAACAGATCATACTGCTCATAAGAGATACTATGTTATTACTGATTCTATGTTGATATGAAGCCCCAGTCTAAATAGGTCAAATAAAGTAATTATCCCTTTTCCCATCAATACTTACACCTCCAACTCTACTATTAATCATATCTTTTGGCTAGCTTACTAATACAGATACATTTGCTAATCTCGCTTATAAGTCTTAAATACTAAAGTCATTGTGGACCACAGTCTGAATAGGTCAAAGTGCAGTACTTATCCCCTTTCCCTCCTAAAAATATTGGCATATCCACCATTATAATCAATCATAATTTTTGGATGCCAGACCACAGCTTATATGAGATTGTAGGTTATTGCTGGTACTGTAGCTTCTACATATAGAATACTGAAGTCGATGTGAACCTACCCCCCACTTATATGAATAGGTCAATTAAAGTACTTAAACGCTTCCCTTCTTAAACATCGTATTGGCATATCCACTACATAATCAATCATATATTTTGGCTAGCTCAATAAAACCGATACATTTCCCAGACCGCAGCTGGTCAGGTTATCTCTCATTGCTCCAATGTCTAGAAAACTGACCATATGAATTGAACACCCCCAGTCTAAATAGGTCACCTACCCACTCCTCTTAAAAATATTGGAATCTCTACCATTACTATAATCAATCATATATTTTGGCTGGCTCACTAGAAACCAATTAGATACCTTTGCCAGACCACAGCTTGTAAGGTTTTCTAGGGATATGTTCCTACTGAAAAACATCCCTAGAAAAACATCAGCCACCAGAACGGTTTCTGGTGGCTGATTTTGAGTTGATTTTCTACATACATGTCATCATCATTTATTTTACACATAAGCTTTTGGGATGGAAAACATACAAACTATGTTAATTCCACCTTTTCGAATAATAGTTTATTCGTTTTTGGTATAATAAAACAATGCTATTTGCGTTGCAGCTAAAAAAACAACCTCACAAAGATTGTTTCTTTGGCGTCTAGGCACAGTATAGATTCCAGTGCCAAAGAACCATTATTCGGGACACTAAAAAGAACAGTTCTTTTTTGTGGGCCCCTTTTCTACTGTTGTGAAGAACCATTCTTTAAAAAAATGAGGAATAGTTCTTTCTTGACAGTAGAAACCCCTTCTTAAAAATATCAGAATCTCTACCACTGCTGTAAAGAGTAAAAGGTAGATACCTTTGCTAGACCATTGCTTGTGGGGGTTTCTGGGTTATCACTTATCGGTTCTATGCCTGGAATACTGAAGTCGCTGTCATTAACTCGCGACTTTGTCTCAATTTCATCATCTTCCTCATTTGTCTCTTTATTATCGCTGCTCTGGAAGAAGGATAGAGCATGCGGCAGTGCTGGTGACCCTGCAAAAAAAAAAAAAGCATTAAAAAACAATAGTAATCACATCCAACAGCAAGTATGCTTCTCAATAACACCATAAAATGATGCTCTATAAAAGTATGTTTATGATAAAATAACCCATCTAACTCAAACTCAATTTGTATGTTTTTTCTACTGTATTATCAACTGTCTCCCAGAAATACTGTAAGTAGCAATGATTTTTGTTTTGCATCATGTACAACAAAATATAATTAGATTAAAAAGCTCATTTAAACAGATCTCCTAAATGTGGATTCTTCCGAGTTGGGACCCCTGACAACAGAAAGTAAGACTTTGCGAATGAGCGGTCAGTTTCATTGTCAATACATTTGTTCAAAAATTAAGCAATGTACACAGCAGTAGAAAAAACTTGGGTAGATTTTGTAGAAATTGCATTGGAATTTTCTACTTGAGAAAAGCAGTGTGGTTATTTTTCCTAAGCAAACATTCGCTTTTTTTAACTTATAGCATATGGCTTAGGTAATTTCTAGTCTTAACTACATTATAGCCAGCTTTTATCACATGGTGTTACGAGTCTCTCCTGTAAGACCAGTGCTATAAAAAGAAGATTAGCGAAGATTGTATTGAGTATTGACCAACAATCTTCCCATACAAACTGTGTTCTTTTTATTACTAATGAACGTCTTATGAATACTATTGTTGTGTGATGAACGTTGTGTCACGCATATTTGCACATAAGCTCGTTGCAATATTGAGAATATAAGTTGTCTAGACTTCAGCCATCTCTGCAGCAAAGAGTAGCCACTTAGAATATACAGTATATGTAGGTCACCTCATACCATAGGAACATCCCTATTAATGGGACACCTCCAATAAAGACTTTTTGACTGCAAATTTATACGGAAATGTATCATTTAACACTATGAGAAACTCATTTCAAATTGTATGGTATGTAATTATGGACATAATATATTATAGCAAATTCACTAAGACAGTAATTCTTGAGCATCTTCACACTGAAAAATTAATCCAACTCCATATTTTCAATCAATCAATAAAATCAATTTGTTATAGAAAATTAAACACTGCCCTCTGGAGACATACAGTAGCAAAGATCTTATAACAATATAGCGCTCTTTACACGTAGTAAAACAGAAGGGTTCCTTTGCTCAGAAAGTAATTGTAATTCAGAGAGGGCATCCTAGTTATTACAAGAATTTGCACAAAGACCATAGATGTCAAAGTTAAGAAGTAATTGTAAATACGAGAGAGCGCCCTACACAGCATTGTTACAGAATTTATATGCAGAAGTCGCGGAGAGCGCTATCTCGTTATTATAAGATTTTTGGCAGCAGTTAGTTATCTTTACTATTGGTTGCTATAAAATAATAATATATCACAAAGAAATTGATACGCTAATGAATGGATGAAATAGTGGGTGGAATGATGGATAAATGATTATAGATTGATGCAAAGATAAATGGATTAACAGATAAATAAGTAGTTAGAATGATAGATAAAAATGCTGATAAACTGCTTCTGTGATTGATAATTAGATGGCTATTAGAATGGATAAGATATAAAGTGAAACTAAACGAAGGAATCCATTAAATTGATATCAAAAATTTCAGAGAAAATCATCCCAACAGTTTGAAGTGCTTTAAAATGGATGTTCAACCAATACCCTATTTAAATAATCTAGAGACACATATTTGTATAACGTAGATAGCTAAGCTAAAATATGGGAACCAACGTAATGTGTAGTCATAAATTGGAAGAATAATTATGCAATCTTTGTTTTGACTGGACTACATTAAGAAAAATACAAACATCATAAACATACTCATAAATGTACATTACTGCCGGAGAAGAATAAACCATCGCTCCCAGCACAAAAACATTATCAATTCAAAGTTAGTTCATGAAAATAAAAAAGTATGTCAATATAAGTGCATATTGGTTGTCAAGCAATTTTGTATTCGACAACAATTTTGTAACAACAACAATGCATATTTTAACACGTTTTTTGTTTTCACAAACTAACACTATCTACTTTCATTGTGTTAGTTTGTGATATGAGCGGCGAAACTATGATAGTTTGAAATTGTTTGCTTTTCTTTACATTTTTTGTCTTCAATCAATTTAGAAATTGGAAATACAGAGAATTTAGGCTAGGCTCCCTGAGACACATGCCAGTTGCTGATGTGTAGTGTCTTGTCCCATACTTTCAACTAACTATATGTAGCAGATTCATATGGACACAAACGTGTTCCTTAACCTAACTCTCAATGCGCGATTTATTCGCAGTGAGCCGAGCAACCAGACTCCCAATGAAAAGTTTTGAGTTTTTTAGAATTTGAATCGGGTTCGAAGATGCAACAACCAGGCACATTCCCTTTTATTCAAACACTCAGTTGGTCTTTGTTTGATGTTGAAGCATATAGAGATGTTAAATTATGTTTGAGATCCGACATGTTATTGGCTACGATTGTCTGTATCTCCATTCAGGAATTTTTTAGCAAGTGATTGGCTAATCATCTCTGCCACATAAAGATCTCGCTCAAATGTTTCATAGTTAAAATATAAAACAACTGTAAAGCTGAGGAACCCTACCTTTCAAGCAAAGGAACGTGAGAAAGTCTTCAGTCTTTGGACAAGCACGGACAAGTTCTGGTTGCTCACATGTGAAAAGCTTGACAGGCGTCGTGCTGGGGGTCGGGGGTAAGGACTGAGCAAACTTCCTCTGTGCACGTACTTTTGGCCTAGAAGATAAAAATCATTTAAAATTAGTTAAATAGTTCATTTAGCAAAAAAAATCCGGAAAATCATTCAAAATAAATTCTAAAATTTTGAGTATTGCATTTCAAAGGATCAAACTAGAAAGAGATTGAAAATAAATATTTTTCAATGATTTACAGACATTTTACTACAGAAATTTGTTGATTAATAGCCAATTTATGAGTCTATGCAAAATAATACACCAAAGATATTATTATAAACTATCTATTAATTCAAATTATGAATTCAAGTTAATAACTTAATAACAATGCAAACAAATTAAGGGAATTCAATAGAATTGAATTATTTAAATTTTTTAACTAATGAGAAATAGTACTAGAACATCTTTAAACATAGAATAACTCAACACTTTAACAAATCCTGTCAAGCTTTAGTTTGAAATTTATTTAATTATTATTGACTGTTGACAATAAGGCTGAAGTCAGTCTACAGTAAAATTGATGTTTAAGTACTTTGCCACATTCAAACGTTTTCTAAACTGCGCAAGAAAAAATTTGCTTTTCTGAGCTGGAAATACACCAAATATATAAAAACTAAATTACAAGACAAGTATTCAAAATATACAGTCCATAATTAACATACAATATATACAGTACAGTAAAAAGAAGACTTAAATGAGTTGTGCACCATGGAGGTAACTGTGTTGAGTTGTAATTAAATGGTCAAACATAGAGATTAAGGGTATAAAGATATAAGACTATCTGGTGAGTTCAGTTGGGTGGCGCTGCACTCTGGCAGCCGGAGGTCCCCAGGGGCCTAGGCCCAAATTTCAGATTTCTAATTAGAATGACGACAAATGAAGAATTATTAGTTACTGAATTCGATCTTAACTATTCCAAATCACTTTAATAATGTTCTAAAATCCAATACACAAAGAACATTGGTGACTCGTAGAATTATGTAAAATGACAATAAAATAGTAAACTGACATTTTTTCCCGGCCTCTAAATGCCAACTCAGACAGCGTCGTACGATGCAGCCCGACGCGATTTATCGTTGAGGACAGTCTTAAGCCATCTTGAGAAATATTAAACATGTTTAATATTCTACGACGCGACTGCCCCCAACGCAAACCATTGCGTCTGCGTTTAACTCACACAGAACCGATGCGACAACAAATCGCCTTGGGCTGCGTCGTACGACGGTGTCTGAGTTGCCCTTTAAGCCTAGGTACTTGATTTTGAAGCCAAAATGAAATGTCTGACTACCACCAATCTAATAAAAAGAACATAATAATTAAAGCTGTAGGCGTATCAGTTGTGTTTTGCTCTCTCAAACTTGAGGTTAGGGTTTTGAACCTCCGCTGTGATCTCACTTATGTTCCAGGACAAGGCACGTATGTCTGTCTCTCGCCACTCAGAAGCACAAATGAGTACCTGGTTGAAATACAATTAGGAAGTAAAAAGGTGGCATTGAAAGGAACTGGCTACCCTACAACACAATTCCAAGCCTTAGTACGATGGGGTAACAGCCTCCTTCCCCTATGTTCAGTAATGAATACGGGACTGCTTTTATGTGAATAATTGAAGATATCAAATTTGCCATTAGAATGTTTAATGAACTGTTTCAGTAAATTCATATGACATTGATGATTGAAATGAAAATTGCTTATACACTTTAATGTGAATATTAATGCTATGGAGGTCATGTAACCAGCTTTCAATTCAACCTTATAATCAGCCTATTGCCAGGTCACTTGCTGATAAATGAGATTGAAAACAAAAATACTACAAGTCACCAATCCAATCCCAGTAATATTATGGTACCAACCACAGAATAAACCAGTATAAAAGTTATTACAGGGAGGCAATGGCGTATCTAGTGGGTGCGCGAGGTGCATTCCCCAAAAAAAGCTTGCTTCACCCCAAAAAAAATCTAGCACCCCGTCATCCTCTCCCGCCCATTGAAAATGTCTGAAGCAAAAAATCATGCTTAAGTAGTTAAAAATCACCTCATATCACCTATTTTTGTGACCTATCCCTGTCCCTTGCTCATTCATTGAGACCCACTCCACTTTTTCTCCCTTCCTCATTTGAAGACTCAAAGATACAGATGGATAGGTTTAGTTAATAATCAATGATTTAATACTAATATCCATCTTAAGCTAATGCAAAAAAGGTGAAAGATTTATAAGTTGAGCAGTAAAAACCAGGAAAAAACAGCAATAAATCTATCTGCAATTAAATCTACACACTGCACACTGTCATTCATCTGACATATATTATTGACAGGTTTGTTATGAAGTGTTTACAATGTAGAACAACATGGAAAAACAGAGGAAAAGAAAGATGCAACTATTAAATGACATTGAGTTGCGGACCCAGGAGGTGAAAAATAATGATACTCGCCCCTTCGGCGTCCATTAAAAATGATATTCAGGGGTGGGTCTAGAAGGTGGCAGATCCGGGGGTAGCAAAAGCAACTCGTTCCCCCTTTCCCCTCCCCTCGGTAGTAGCCAAAAAATCACTAGGCAAGAAAAAAACCCCAAAGCTCTCGATCACAAATGAATTTGAAAACAGTGCTTATCACAAATTAATGGAGTGTTAATATGGTATAATGTGATGTACATAGGAAAATCTAACATCTTTAATGTATTGTTAGTATTATTTAACCTGTGATAAATCTGTTGTTTAATATAGAGACACAATGATACAAAACATCAAGACAGGTTTATGTAATAATGCGCATTAACGCTTAAATTCGCCACATATTTGCTGAGGCATTAAGAACAGTGCTTAGCACTTATTAGATCATTTATGCTTTGTAAGGTTATACATTTTCAATTTTAACATTAAATTTAAATGATTTTTTTTTGCCAATCAACAAGACATTTCTATATTTTTGCTTAGATCTTTACTTACTTTATCAAATTTCAAAATATTTATAGCAAAAAGTAGAAGCTAGATTGTTTCAATCTGGATCTCACTATAAATTGATAATATTATTTGATCCTATTGAATATTTTAATTTTTTAAAGATTTCTTTTCAAGCAGATCACAATATATTTAATAATAGGTGAAGTATAAACTAATTCAGTATAAAATGCTGTATAGAAAAGACAAGAAAATAATGAACAAGCATCACTACGGAATGATAAATGTATGTAGCATAAATGAATAATTATCTAAAGTTATGATTAATTATCTGAAGATTAATAAGAAACACAAAGCAATGAATCTAAGAGAAAATCAATAAGAATCAAAAACATAAACTGCTATGATCATTTCTGTGTGTTTCATATATAGTAGTACTCCATCTACTAAAATGTATTACTAGTACTACACACATTAGCAGCCATTGACTCTATAGAATCTGTCTCTAGCGTAGTATAATTATTATCTTTTCATGTAGGCTAAGTAGACTTAAGCAGTCACCTCGGCACTGAATTAACTATATTTGTTTACAATAAAGGAAGTCGGTGATTACTATCGTATTTAGATTCCATATCCTCCTCTACTGAAGACAGGTTCTTTGTCTTCTCCTTTGTTTTTATGTTTCATTGATACATTTAATGTTATAATTGCTTCCTGTGGATACGATAGTACGACGCCTTCGCTGAGCTCGCTCACAAACAAGTCTATTGTATGGGATGATCTGCTTGTCAATATTTATTAAGGAGGCAACGTCCTTGACTATGTTTAAGGACCACCTGAAAAAACATCATTTTACTATTTGTCTTTTTTATTTATTACATTTTGTGTGTTATAGCGCACTGAGAAATTATTATAGGGTGCTATATTAAAAAAACTATATTATTATTATTATTATTATTATTATTATTATCATTATTATTATTATTATTATAGCTCTGGCCAGACCATCAAATTTTCTTTAAAAAAATTGTATGCCCATATATGTGATGTCACCATGACCATATTTAATATGTCACATGTTTTGTCAAATAAAATTTAAATACAGTAGTCTGGACTTCACACTATGGTCCCTTTAGAATTATGAATTTGGCCATATATTTGCCTGATTAGGCAAGACAATATCTCATACTATTGTTCCAAGAAACTCACTGCCCACTGTTAATGACGCTTCGAATGAACTAAGACCATCAAATTTTCTTTGACAAAAAACTGTTGTACGCCCATATATAGTCATGATGTTACTATATATGGTCATGATGTGATGTCATCATGACCATATTTAGGCATGTCACATATTTTATCAAATAGAAATAAATAGCTCGAAGAAGACTTCATACTCTGATCCCTTTAGAATTATGAATTTGGCTATATTGCCTGATTAAGGCAAGACATTTCTTTATACCTAAATGTTCCGAGAACTCGCTGCCCACTGTTAATGATGTCTTGAATGAACTGTTATTATTCTGGCCTGTTAGCCATGGAATATATGCAATCTTAATTTGTTTTTCATCCCAACTTAATAAATATAAAGCACAATATCAATCTCATTACTTAACTAATTATTCAAAGTTAAGAAGAAAATAAATTGCCTAATGCTGTCATCCATGGATTGCCAAAAGTTTTTAAATAATTACTCGTTAATTTCATTCATTCATTAATTTCACTTTTATTGCCAAATTCCAATTTGGCTCTCCTGACAGCATTAGTAGAAGCTAAGCCAAAAAACAACAATTTATGTTAACAACTCTCATTCTTTATGACTAATTGATAAAGACCTCAGATACTCGGATTACTGTATTCTATTAAACAAAATAACGATTTTACTTTTATCTGCTCAGACCTATTTTGCTAAATGAGAAAACAAAATTTTATTTACATTTTTTCCCCATCTTTCTTCTCTGATAATCGTTTTATATAAAATTTGGCACAGCTGGCTAATTAAGATTAAGTTGGAGACATCTCCGCCATCCTACAGCATCCCCTCCTTTCACTCACTATTTACATGATTTGTATTAAAGAATAGAGAGAAAATATTCTACCGCTTCCCCTACTCACTGCATGTAAAAATGTATTATTATGTATCTTTATTAAATATAAAACACACAACAAAACACAATTTAATGGAGTTTCATAACATTGAATTGAGGAAGAGGTTTCTTTAAGTTGTATCTTAAGAGAAAGATGTTATTGTACAATACGAAGGTATAATATTCCAGAATTGAAATAGATGCCATCATGCTGGGATTCAACATTTCAACTCTTTATTGGGTTATCATCAAAAATGATACGGTAGTTAAGTTAATGGTAGCCTTATAGAGTACTACAGTGTTACGTCACGATAGCGCGTGATACTACTCCGTTGCTATCGTTGCAAAAAGTGTTCAACCGGGTGCCATTTTCTCCACTGACAAACCATTGATCCCAATTTCTAACGTAATTATTAGGATGTTTTAGTTTTTCTTTGTAAATTTTAATTGATGATTAAATGTTGTTTCAATAACTAATATAATGCAAGTTTTTTGTTTTTAGTACATTTTGATGGTAAAATATTATTAGATTTTAAAATGCCCCTTCCAGAAAGCCTACGAAGTCATTCAGGCGTAATGAATGGTAACCAACGTCTGTTGACGACAGAGTACACCACCTGGCGTCGTGACGACACGGCTGTGGTACTCTATGGTACTGTTTTGTACATGCTTTTCAATTTAATTCTAATCTGTTAATTATTCTGGTTCTTTCCCAAACACTTGTTTGTAGAATAACAACTTTTACACGTTTTACTGTGTTAAAATTAAACTAAACATTATTATCATGCTCATCCACAAAAGTATAAAATTGGTAACAACAGCTATGAAATCATCCTTGAATACATGGATTTAAATTCTAAGCTATGAAATTAGCTAAACAGCATAATTAAATACTGATGAACAAAATTTTGGAGATATCCCTTAAGCTGGGCAACCACTGCCATCGTATGACGAAAACAACTCCGCTCCCTGTGAGCAGGAGACAGGGGAAACCCCGCCTGCTAATTGTTGGTGGCAGTCTGAATGGATCGTCATTAAAAAACATCCGTTGACATTGCATTCTCCTTAGAATCACATGGGCCTTTCTCTCCCCAGACAGCTTATAAAGTACTCTTAATATCTTTTCTCTGCAGCTTGTTTATCTTGATTCACTTAAATTAATAATGTAAGTAAATTAATTGAAATGTCTCATTAAATATGGATAAGAAATTAGAGAACACTTTCCCAGCTCCCACTACCAGATTTCATTTCTGATAGCCTAATTAAAGGTGGACAGGTAGAATGCGAAACAGTAGCTCTCAACCTCTGCTTTACAGCAGCGTACCTTGGGGCATGTGAGGTGTAATCCACTAAAAAGCTTGCTTTGCCAGGGGTACCACCAATTCGTGCCCCAAACCCCTATCGAAAACGGTGGAAGCAAAAACTCGTGCTTGACTAGATGAAAATCACATTATTTTATCCCAATTACTCATTCATCGAGCCCACCACTTCACCTTCGCACCACCCCCTCATAGTTGCGCCATTCCCTACCCTTCCTAGTTGCAGCACTGCTGCTTCATCACCTCGACTCATTAAAATTTTAATGAATAAAAAAAAAAGGACATTACTGCTTCTCCATCAAGCCTCCATCCAATCAATATTGCAATCAGTGGATGTATGGAATACATACTCTAATGTGGTGCAGTCAATCACAGTAAAAAGCAACATCATAAGGACGTCTGAATCATATCATAAACCCTACGTGCAATACGCAGTTTATCAGTAACAGATGGCATGGATTCAGACACAAGATCAAATTTAATCTCAGTTTAATTTAAGTGGGTGTCTAAAGAAATTGCCAGCGAGAAATATCTCAGCTCTACTACTGAGGAAATTCAATCAGAATGATAGGAAATTGAGGACATTTCAACACAGGACTTCTTTCACAGATTCCTTTAAAAAAAAAAACTATAAAAAAAAACAACCATCTCTATTAATAAGTTACAGGATCATAACAATAACAATAAGTGCTTGTGGCACACAACATTGACAGGATCATAACAACCGAAAGTTACAGGTTCTGTTACCAAAATACTAAAGAATGGCACTGAAGTGGATGTACGCTCAGGTGAATTGTTAGCATATTATTAGCGCTAGTTGCCTACAGATCTGTAAATAACACTATTTGGGGCTATATTATTAGAACTCTTCCCTGACCTACAACTTGTACTTTAATTCACTTTTCTACGTCATGGTTGACCTAATTTTTTTTTCATAGTACTTTTGTTTTTGTACTTCAAATCAAGAAAAGCACAATCAAACAATGACATAAGCCCACAATAGACATTTACAGTTTTTACATTCAATAAAGATGTATTTTCCCATGCAATAAAAAATACTGAATACATAAAAATTATTTTTAAAAATTAACAACATAAAAATTATCAACTTGAACATAGAAATTAGTTTTAAAATGTTTACTCATAATATTGCAGCAAAAAATGATAGAACACTTCCAGTCACTGGATGATATTTTTACTTTTATCCAGTAAAAACATCAAGGTACACATTTTTAAGTTAATTTGTTACTGCAAAAACAATTTCAAAATTATTAAATGATTTTTTTTTTTTGTCATTTTCTCAAGGTACACTGCAAACTAACACATAATTTCTTTTATTTTTGCAGGATGTCCTAACACAACATTTGTCTTCCTTATCTTAATCTCTACGGCTTTGCCCTTTTCTATTCTTAACACATCATTTTTTCTGTTTATAATGTACTTAAAAAGGAAGTAATAAATGTTATATTGAATTTTTTTTTAAGTACTTCAAAATATGCTA
Source organism: Anneissia japonica (assembly GCF_011630105.1). Classification (NCBI taxonomy): domain Eukaryota; kingdom Metazoa; phylum Echinodermata; class Crinoidea; order Comatulida; family Comatulidae; genus Anneissia; species Anneissia japonica. The sequence goes on along the minus strand of NW_022704877.1, from coordinate 419,749 downwards.
GTACAACTAATGAAAATACATTGTAGCTTTAGGCATAAAGCAAACTCTTCATGTATTTACTATAATATTTATTAATTTTTTCCATTCAATTTGCAGTATACAAACAATTCCAAATGATGGGCCTACATAATTTAAATCAGAAAATAATAAAATTTGTTACACTTTTGGGCTAAATCATCAATATGTTATAATTCTTAATGAATGGCATTTATCACATAAGAAACGATCAGTTTTTATGCTAATAATTTTTATGCATAACAATTACATGATCATTTTTAATGTTTTCTTTTAACTGATGCTTCATTTGAATAATTACTAATTCTACAGAAGGCCAACAACAAATCAGCATAAGAAATAAAATTTATGATATTAAAAAAAAAAAAAGAAATGAAAGGTCTCATACAAAAATATCATCAATAAAAGAAATGTTTAAAAATAATATGAATAGTATTTATAATATATGCTTTAACAATAATTAATAAAAAAAAAAAACCAATGTAAAAAAAGAAAAGAAAATGAAAAAATTAAAAATTGGGTTGAAGAAGTGCCCTATGACTCAAAATTGACCTATAACCTTTTTAGTAATCATTAGGCTACAGAAGGTGGATATATAATGGCAAACAAACTGTTCTTTAACTAGTCCTGGATTCTGCATTATTCATCCATAGTACACATAGTAAATCATTCAAGGATTACACCAATATCTCCTCTCGAGGGAGCCCTTCCACCGGCGGTGCATTTAGTACGCCACATGCTTTTCGCTGCAAATCTAACCGATGCTAAATCTTCATCATGATTCTAGCAGAAATTTGTTGCAGCAATTGTGCTGTATGCTACTGTACTCGTCTAATGGGCATGTTTTAGTTAAATACAGACTTGGTAATGTACAGTAGTAATACAGAGATTTGTCACTGTGTAGATTGTAGCAATTAATTGGAAAGCAATCTAGCTGTAGCCATGAATTTACTCTACCCGACTCCACCATTGCTAATATGTTTTATGAATCGATGGAAATAACTGATAGAACTCTCTCTTGAAGATATATTCTCTGTGTTAGTCTACACTTGCATGAATGAAAAAATTGAAGCTGCTACTCTGCAGCAAGGTAAAGGCTTTCAGTCAACAATTATTCTTAAATATCTGTACTATAATAATGGTACTATAATAATATTCGCAATAACATAGTCCATTAAATAAGCTGGCACACTACTATAAATTTTCAAATTTTTAAAAAGAAATTTTCTAAATAAATCAACAAAAATATTTATTTTTAAAAACAAATCTGTGTCTCATTTGTTTGGATATTTAAACGCAATAGTGATACAGCATCTTCTAAAGAAATAAAGAATCGGTTTAAACTATACTATGTATTTTGATTCCTTAACATGATTGGTGAAAAATCAATAAAATATTTCACTGAATCAATCACTCACTGCAAAACAAACGGTCGTCGGTTTAATCAATGAGTACTAGTACTTAATGCCAGGTAAATAAAAAAAATGTTGTTTCTCGTCCTAATCTTTTAAAAAAAGGAAAATTTTAGGGCATTTTTTTTTAACTCCCAAGATGGCGAATCCAAGATGGTCGATGGGAAACAGCTACTACTTTCTCACTTTTACCATGCAGACAGATTGAAAGCAAATAAAAGAAGTACTTGACATGATTCACAATCGACAAATATGCGACTTAGCCAGATTTTTGTACATTTTGTAAAATAAAGGAAATTAAAAAAAAAAAAAAATGTTGGTGAGGCAGAGAAAATTAATGTGCGAGGAGATGAGAAACTAGAAATTTGTATTATTTGGCCTAACCTGGTTTAATCAGATTCTGCAATATAACAGTTACAACAAATACACTTGATAAACAATGAGAAAATTTTACTAATTGTATTGTATTAAGTAGTTTACTATGTTAATACATGTACTTTAAACCTGGTTTATATTTACAGTTCTCCAACAAAGAAACAAACTGACCTTTCAGCTAAGCCGCCGCCCCTTGGATATTGTTGCTAAGGTCCCTTAAAGTGACTATGTAAAACTATGCAAACATGTGCATTTGTCATCAGACAAAACATGTTTTGAAGCATGCACATATTCCTGGCCCTGTTGTTGTTGGTCAGTTAAGTTTGATTGACACACTCCGGAAATGTCCACTATGTAACCAATTTCAATCAATATGAAATGAACATGAAATTACTATGTACTTGGGCCTAATCAATATAATGATTATGTGACCAGGTTTAATAAATATGACTATAGTATGTAACTAGGTTAAATCAATAAAATGACTAACCAAGTACAATTAATGTTCATCAATTCAAATGAAGAAACAAATTCAAACAGTTGTAAGATTGCGTTCATTATGTGTCAATCAACTAGAAATAATAATGATAAGTTCTAAGTACGGTGAGATACTCTGAAGCCATAACCAGTCCAGTGACAGATTCAAAACCCTTTCCTCCCCCACCTAAATCAGGGGCAGATCCACAGATGTCCAACAGGAGGGGGCCCGGAAGCGGCCGAAAATTAGGGCCGATCGAGATAATAATACTCTAGGGGTCCGGGGACATCTCCCCACCCCTTTGTTAGGCACCTGTAAATTTGTAATATGTGAGTATTGTAAAAACTATGGAGCAAAAAAGAAAATTATATTCAAATTTAAATGTGAGAATGCCATTTCCAACCATACAGAGGTGCCATAATTATAATTTTTCTTACCTCAGCCCAACCACGGTGGCAATGCCGTAGCCAGCTATTGGGACAGTTGGGAGAATCCCACACAATTTGTATAATGGGTCCACAAAGAATGGGTCCACATTTTTAAAAATGGGTCCAAATTATGCAATTTTATGCATAAAATGGGTCCACTTTTTAAAAGATGGGTCCAGATTCTGATATTTAGCCTAAAATGGATAACATTTTTGAAGAAACTGGGTCCAGATTTTTTTTTTTTTTTTCAAATCTCCCCCCCCCCACCCATCCTTAGTACCTCTTATTGAACATTTTATTACTTTATTACTGTAATTAAGAACATTACATAAATCTTCTTTAAACTGTTTAACTTCTCTCATTTTGTTGTTTATATGTCTCGTAGCCTATACCACTTTCTTCACAGATCCATAATTTTTTATTTAGTCAATAAAATATTTAGTTTCTTGCCTGTCTAGATGGTTCTGGCAGGATCATCTTGCTAAATGCCAAAAACAAATATTTAGTGGTTTTTCTTTCCACACTCTTCTGATGACCTCAAATTAACATTCACTAAACATGTTTAAAAAAAATCCTAATAAAGTAGGCTAACCTATTGCCAAACATAGAATTTCTAACCTATATCCCTACTTCCTAAAGCAGTTATAAACATCATGATGGAACCCTATGTAGAAATCAGATCAAAAAGCAATGAGACTGCATGACCTAGTCTACAGCCAACAAAATCTGGGTGACCCCTTGTCTGCTAATTGAATCAAAACCCAGAATGTGTTTGAATTGTAAATTGAGAATGTTGTAATGTATTGTACATGTACATTGTTGTCAAAAGCAATTGACGTTAAAGCTTTATAATAGCATACTAAAATAAGACACGGCTTCTCTTTCCTCTCCACCGAAAAATTATTATAATGGCTCTCTAGACTCCTACAGCAACAGACCATTGTTGACCCTGGGGATGAATGATATGGAGGTAAACTACAAATCTCTACTTTTTAGGACCCTGGGACTATAGTGAGACAAGATGCTGAACTACCAACCTCCACTCCCAGGACCTTGAAATTGGAAGACAAGAATCTTATGTTTTCATTATCAAACCAAGAAAATGGATACACGTTTCTGTCCAATCAAATCGAATATAATATTTTTTTTTTTTTTGTAATTTGTTTTAGGCCCAATACCAAGGATATGCCAAACAGCAAACCTAATCACTTTTCAAAGTGGCACATCCTTTCACAAGATCAATTAAACTCAAGCCAAGACGCTCTACATTAACTAAGCCTCATTGTGAGGCTTAGAAAAGTGGAGTTGTTTTTGGTGGTGAGAAAAAAATTCCTGTTACGTGACAGGAATTGAACCCAGGACCCTGGGATTAGAAAGCAAGCATCTTATCTTACCCACTAATCTATTGAACTCCACTCTACTCAAGGTATCTGTATCAGTGGGGATACCAGAGGGGAGTCAGGGGGATGGGAATGACAGTCATTACAGGGGTGGTACCACCTCATAATGACACTCAACTCTTCTTCATAATGGTACTAGAAACACATACCTACCCAAACCCACCCAAATGCCTGCACATAGTAAGTACCTTCCAATGACACTCAAAAATGTACACGTACTGTATCAGGGGCGGATCCAGAATTTTTCAAATGGGGGAACAACATATTCAGAATATATAAGTGAGAGCGCTAATTTCAACATATGCCTTGAAATTTTAAAATTTAGTGGCAAAACGGGGAAAAGGGTAAGTGCCCCCCCCCCCATTTCCCCTACTGGATCCACCCCTATGTATCTACTATATATAATAAATCTAAAATAGAACACATACTTAGCTCCTCAACATACTAAGTACTGGTACCTCCTTATAATGACATTTAACTCAAATACCTAGAACGCTACTTTGATACCTGTCATAATGACACTCAAATGCCTAAACATAGGCCTACTAAATAACCTACTGACACTCAACTACCTAGAACGTGTACTCAACTCTTCCTCATCATGACACTTAAATGAACTACACATACGTCACATACATATGTCACTTATCTCTACCTAGAACATAATAACTTTAGCTCGCCCCATAATGATACTCAAATGCCTGCACATACTAAGTACCTTCTTACAATAAAACCAAAATACCAAGAAACAATCTCGGGCCCCCTCCCCCCTTCCCATAATGACGCTATAATGCCTACACACACTAAACATCTTACAATGAAACCCAAATACCTAAAATGCATACTTTTAGCCTCTACCTTGTAATGATGCTCAAATACATACACATATGAAATGCCTCCTTATAGTGACACTCAAAATACCTAGAATAGTAGTACTAAATGCTCCCTCATAATGACACTCAAATGCCTACACTTACGTACCTGCTTAGAATGACACTCAAATACCTAGAACATATTTAGCTTCCATCGTAATGATGCTAAAACACCTAAACCTACTAAGGGGGCCATCATAATTTTCAAAACAATGCTCTCCTCAGTGACTCCCTCCCTCTCCCTGAAAGACTACACAAAAAAATGATTTGTGTCATTTTGAGATCAACATTTCATCTTCTTCATAAAAGGATACTTATGCCTACTCTTTCACCCCCTCCCCATACCCTAAAGCATATGTTTTGTACTCTTTTGAAAATTGTGGATGCCCACTAAAGAGCTTTTTATTAATGAACCCAAATATCTAGAAACTTTACTTTGCTCTATTGATAATTATGCTATAATGCCTACAAATACTACTGCACTTTATACAACTTTATATAATCAACTCAAATACCTAGAGTGCTACTTTGCACCACTCATGACAATACTCACATGCCTATCATACTAAATAAGCTCCTTATAATGACACTCAAAATACCCAGAACATACAGTATATCTCCCTAATTATGACACCTCAATGCCTACACATACTAAGTATCTATTTACCCTTGATTTTGTCCTTTATCCATGAAAAAAAACTTTAAACAATCATGGTTACTTTTGTTTGTTTTGTTATCCTCATATTATTTTCTGTAATCATTTGTGTTACTCCCCACCATTTTTTGTTTCTTGGTAACCTTTTGCTTCAATGGTGTTTTCATACTGTTCTTTTAATTTTATACTTTCTTCATATTTTGTTACTTTACATGGCCTTGCACGGTCTTGACGAACAACACCCTTGGGTGAATCAAGTGTATCCGTGTAAAAATAAAGTGTATTATTATTATTATTATTATTATTATTATTATTATTATTATTATTATTATCTCAAACACCTACACATATACTAACTTCATATAACGAAATACCTTGAACGCTACTTAGCTCGCCTGATAATAAATTCAGGGATGTGAACAGTTAATGATATTTTCAGCTGAAAATGGCAGGGGTCAAGAGGGCCACAGAAGGCCCCCTTGCAGGGTCCAGAAGCGTTTTGAGGGTTTTAACTAATTAAAATCCATTCTGAAAGGGCCTCCATATGAAATAAACAACTCCAATACAACACACTCACTTTAATGGTTAAAAAAACAAGACAAAACAAAAAAAAAACAAAAAACTTAAAGGACTTCAATAAAAATACTGAGCAACACATGTTTCATGATCCCATAAATCTTTATTCTGTAGAATACAACAGTATTATTGAGCTTTACCCAGATAGGATAACATCAAAAATTATTCTTCTCTTATGAATAACTTCACTATAGGTCCACTAGATGTCACATCAGTTGTTGTTGTAGTACATGTACTGCTAGGCCCAGCTAAAAAAAAAAAAGAAAGCATGAACATAATTTATTTTGAATAACCTTTTGTTTTTCTGTTGCTGGAGCAACCACCTATTAAGTATTATTTTCATTTAAGCCTACTTAGGGCCTACCTTTTTAAATTATTTTTCAGTTTTCATTTACTTATTTTGACAATTTGTCCAAAAAAAAAAAATATCATAAAGCATCACTGGCCTTAATTAAGAACCCACATTAGTACTGTTGCCATTAGTAAATAGAGGCCTAAAACTAAGGCAGCACGCAGTGGTGACGATACTTCGGCCCCGCAGACGACAAATATCTAGGCCTAGCCTAGAGAGCATGCTCAGGCGCCTAGCGCTAGGCCTAGGCCAATGCTCGTCGCCGCAAATTGCTACGTCGCTGACAATTTTATCGGTCAAAGAAAGTCTTACCATCATATCTGTAATTTACTCACCTTGTTTATTAGGATTTAGAAAATCCATCACTTCTGTAATTCGTCGATTGGTAAACTGATGTTTGGCCGACTTTGCATGGTCAGTCAAGGCTACAGTACCAGACCTCTCCATCCGTAACTAACTTTTGTTTCACAAGCCTGACACCAAACTATCCCAGCACTATCGATCTTCTTGAAAATATCTCCTAGCTTGTAGTTCCGTTATTTTCCTTCCACATCTATAGATACAATCTTCTCAAGCCACTTCCATTTAAACTTGTTCTTCACGGACATGTCGACATCGCGAATAATATCCGCATTACTTTCATCGAGAAACTTGCCCGCCCTACATACAACACCGTGACATCGTTTCACTATGTAAGACCAAGGAGAGTCACCTACCTCACATCACAAGTTCAGTTCGGTGTGTGCAGGATGACACAACAACGAGCAATTTTGATTGGCTACATCGAATGCGGTAACAATAAAATACGATGCAATTATTGGCAGTAGATAGTTAATTGAATAAATTACGATTTTTTTTCTGTATGCTACCTAACCATACCCCCCTAAAATTTTCTCAACAGATTTGTGTGATTTACGAGAACTATTAAAACCGATTAAAAATCGCAGAAAATTCACACAACTGTAATAAAGCTCTAATGCCTAAAGATACTAAAGTACGGTAACTGGAACCAAATAGCTAAAATGCATACTTATTGCTCTCCTTGTAATGATGCTCAAATACCTAAAAATACTACATACTACTTTCAGTACCTCTTTACAATACTAAGTCATACTTAGCTCCCTTCATGATGACACTCAATTTCCTACACCAGTACAAAGTACTTCCTTATAAAGACAATCAAATACCTGGGTACACTAATAGCTCCCCTCATGATGATAGTCAAATTCCTACATACTCTAAAGTACCTCCTTATATAATGACACTTAAATACTCCCTCATGACACTCAACTCAAATGCCTATGAAGTAGACACTAACAAGTTCCCCTCATATTGGTACTCAAATACCCAATAGAGAAAATTTCCTTTCCAATGACGATGAAATAGATAGAACACCTACTCGGCTGTCTGTGGGAGTATTCCATAATGCTCTGTAGATGGTAGTTAGCGCTTTGGCATTTTTATTCCTATTGTGTACAGTACCTACTTATTCTTTTGGATGTAAAGACACCTTCCAATCAAATAACATATTGCAGGCTTAAATTTTTCTTGAAAACAACTGTAATTCCAATCACGAAAGAATGAAGCAATATAGCGGTCAGTTATATCCATGCTAGGCTGACTTGTGTCACCTAGATACACCCTCATCGTTGGTGTTCATCAATGAAACTATTATCACGAATAGAAAAAAATTGACTTCCTGATGTCTACACTCAATTGATTGACATGAAGTCTTTAGAAGTATTAAAATTGATTGATATTTAATCAACCAGATTATGAAGCATCAAATTAATTGACTTAAATTGATCCAGTCAATTAAAATTATGAACTTATTATGAAGTACTAATAAAACGAATTGAGTTCAGATTGATATAAAATCAATTAATATAAAATCATTAAAAATTAATTACCATTCAATTTAGCCTATCCTCCTTCCTACCCCCACAAAAAAATTCAAAAATTCAAAAACAGAGAAAATGGGGTGGAGTACGAAAAGTAAATTTCAGTATAAGAATACCATTTCTTACCATCTAAAAGTGCCAGGGACACTAAAGTTTGTACCACTATGTTTGGTACTGAGGTGCGCTGGACCATCGATCTATAAACTTAACTTTCCACACCTCCACCCCCTTCTATTTTCAATTCCTAGATTCAACATTGCTAATGTACTCATTTTGTTCTTTTTCTAGGAATTTTGTAGAAAAAACAGAAGGAAGACATTCCATTTTTAAAAACTTAAAAAGTAATGTTTTTTTTTTCTTCTGAAGACATGGAGCAAAAAAAAAAAATAATAATAATAAAAAATTGATTGAATCCCAACCTGGTATATGTGACTGATTTAAAAATATGTCATATACCATACAGCAATGACATATTAAATAATTCTACATTTGATTTTTAAGTATTGTACATTACCAAAGAAAAGCAACCCTTGAACGTAAATATCAATTAAGTCAAAGATTGAACAAATGCAAATATATGTGCACCATACAATAGTTTTGACATAAAACTTATCAGTCACTTATGGAACAATAGGTCTGCTAAAACATATTTCAAATGTTTCGTAAACCACTCCATGTGTAAACTAACTAGAGCTGTGATAAGCTTAAACTATTTTTATAATACAATTTCAATAACATTTAAAATTTGTTCAATCCTTTATTGTTATTGATTTACTTACAAGACACAATTGATATTCTGTGAACTTTGCAACTTCCTCACTGTAAATTAACCCTCTTAGGTGGGTAAAGTGCAGATTTTGTTGACTTTTGAAATAAGAAATTTATAATAGTAGATACTGAAATGATAATGTGGTAATATAACTGGCTAAAAGTATACAATCTACAATTGTGTTAATATTGTAGGTTGTGTTTACATTGATAAACTGATTAGAAATAGAACCATATAAAACCCCATAATCTAAAAACAGCTAGATATTTTTTTTAATAAAAAGGTAAGCATTATCCAAAAGGTCCACTGATTAATCGGAGAAAAGAAAGTATAATACATAGGTCTCTCCAATTATTGAAATGCGCACCATCATACCGGGATTCAATATTTTAAAATTAATTATGTCAATATCAGGAATTATTCCTCATGATGACATAAATGTTGAAATATTGAATCCTAACATGATGGCATGCATTTCAATACTTAGAGTATGTATTATACTTTCTTAAGCATTATCATTGTGTATAATTGAATGTTCTGATATAATAACATTTTTGAAGTTATATAAATTCAATAGGAATATCGTACATACACCATAAGTTATAAAGTGTGCTGAATAGTCCCCTCTCTAGTATCCAAATACATTCCAAGGTCCCTAGCGTCCTGCATATCGCAGGATTCTCCTGGAAATCGGGATGGCCTCCCGCACTAATGCATGAATCTCCAGGAAAATGACCCATCCTATGCAAATTCATTACATTTGCACAATTTTACTAATTCAGGCGAGACTTTTTTTATAAATTGTTTTGCGAACCCACCGCTCTCCAATATTAATAATTTAGAATACAAATAAAATTTTATTTTTTTGGCCAACTAGCGTACCCACCGCCTGGAAATTTCAGAAAATATTTCAAGTTTTTTTTTCTTATTTTTATTATGCCCACTGCTGCCTTGAAATCTCAAAAATAAGATTCCTAGTATAAATTTAAAGCATTTAACCATCCCATTTAATACTACACTGTTTACATTCAACAATAAAATTTTATTTTATTTTATCTTCCGTCAGGATGTTTTGGCAAAACTATTTGCTAAACAAGAAAACAAAATTTTTATTTTATTTCCGCCTGTCTCTGACAAGCTTTAAAAAAATAAGTTTGTATAACAAGGAATAAAGAAAGCCTCGCCTTATTTATTAATTGTCTCAAGGAAATCAGTGACAACAATGGGTATCACCATTATCAGCAAAATAAAATTATTAATGTGTCAAGCTTACCTAACAAGATCTCCTAGGAGTGACTTCTTCCAAATTGGGACCCCTGACACTTAGTAGTTCAAAATGTAGTTTTTTACCTATAAAGTTTTCAATTGTAATTATTTAATCTAAAGCCTACTACATTATCATTTGAATATGAAATAAGATCTTAATGTTTTTTATAATGTATTACGATATTAAAAGATTAATTTCTTTCACAGGTATTACTTAGTAATAGAATCCTATGATGAGATCACAATGTGTACAAGAAGAACATACACCATCCAAACATTCAGCGTGATAATGGTAATTCTAAATTTTCATGCATATGAGGCGGTGAGGTTTCTTTACCAGCCAACAGACCATTCAGCAGTAGAGGGAAAACAAACACATGTTACCTGTATCTTCACAGACATCACCGATATGGAAGGAAAATATGATGTCATCTGGACTAAAGACTCTTACATCATCAGTGAACCAAGTAATGGATTTGATCTGGATCGGTTTAGTTTTCACAATATATATGCAAGCAGCCGACACTTTATAAGGATTGATCCTGTCAGGAGGGAGGATGCAGGAGGGTACAGATGTCATTTTTCACTATATGGTGACATACTTCTATCATCCAACATTTGTACACTAACCATTCGTAAGATCCCATCAGCAGAATACCCACTCATTGTGGTTGGAAAGCCAACTTACAAGACTGGTGACGAGGTCACAATAACATGTTTCTGTGAAAAGACAAATCCAATGGCAAAGCTGGAATGGTTACGACCATCAAAAAATGGAGTACTAGGACTAACTAATAAAACCAGAGAAAATAACACTCATGTTTGGATTGAAGTTACAGTTCCTGCAAACCTAAATCTCAATGGTGTTTACTTTGAATGCAGAATAAAAGTGAGAGATGAAATTGCTCCAAGATACAAAAGCAGTGAACGTCTTCATATCATCGATGGTAGCGAGCTCTTCAAAACTACATCTAAGAAACCACCCAGACAGACACAACAACAAATTGTGACAAGTTCCTTATCAACAGATAATGTGTTGAGTGCCTCAAAGGCAGAAAACAATGAAGCTTCTTATAAAGGAATTTTATGGATAATTGCTGCATGTTTACTAATTGTACTCATACCATTCAGTATTTTACCAACACTGATTTACTCAGAATTTAACGAAAATAACCATGAAATTGATTAAATGTAACCAAAACAAAACAAAGGCATATATTGCATAGTAGGAAAAAGGGTAAACTCCCAACGCTATGAGCTCACAGTCTGTATCTTGTTATAATGTTTTCTAAAGAAGTTCAATTAAATAGTGGACCTGGACCTACTAAACTACGCATAGACGGTCCGGAAAATAATATGATATCTGGTAATAGACTTCAATCAGTACTTAATTTTACCACAAACTGCAGAATCATCAAATGATTACATTTGTTGTATTTCAATATTCATTCTGTAAATTGCCTTCGAACTTTTTAATATTTCCAATTCTTGCCATTTTGTTTTATTATATTATTATGTAACCTTTGGAATGCAATTTTGTATTTCCTCCCCCCTTTTTTTTTTGTTTTCTAAAGAAATTAATTTTGTAGCATAATTGAGTATAGGCTTGCTACTATTATTGTTTATGTTACAATATGCTAATTAGCTGTAATGATACGCGCGGAGCTAATGACATGCAAACGCACAGGCATACGTTTTGTTGTATTAAAATGGTTGAGTTACAATAATGTCTTGTTGGACTGCTCTGTGGGTTATCTGAGCGAATACATCACAACTAGCGACGAGGATTTACGTAAATCCATGATTGTATTACCGTACTCGCGCGAATAAGCGCTTAAAATATTTTATTGCACTTTCTGAGGGGCAGTTATTCAAACAGGGCGCTTATGAAAACTGAGTGGAAATTGAGGGGCACTGATTATGGAAATAGATGAAAATCGAGGGGTTTTTATGGGAAATTATTAATTTCAAGAGGCACTATTTTGAATGAAAAAAGATTATATAAGGACATTACGAATGGTGGTTAGAAAAGATAATTGTCCAGAGAACATGGCTCATGACAAGAATGCGTAAATATTTACATAACAGCAAAATAACAGATGCAATTAGTGGTGGTGGGTAGTGGTTAGCTTGTTAGCCATTAAGGCCCTATAATTTATTCATTTTAATTGTTTGGGAAACCCAATGTCTCATATTTGTTTACTATGCCCTACCATAGCTGTAGGTTTTATAAAAGAAAAAGGAATAGCCAGAATAGTTCGAATTCACGCTATCAAAACAATTATACCTTTTGCCAAAGTACCCTATTCCATGTGTCTGCACAGCCCGCACAAAAATGAAGCTTAGATCAGCCGCAGTTGATCTAAGAAGTTTGTTGTTGTTTGATCACGTGGTCATATCATTCATTCACTTCACTGGTTACCAGTAAAGCAAAGAATAATATTTAAAATACTGCTGGTCACTTACAAAAGTAAACTATATAATTCACCCACGTACATCCGAGAACTCATTGAAGAGCATCGTTCACATCGCTCACTAAGATCTGCATCTAAAAAACCTCCTGCATGTTCCTAAAACATCTACAATCACTTATGGCAGCAGTGCCTTTTCCTCATCATCTCCCCTTAATTAGAACATACCATTATTTATAAAAGAATCAAAATCAGTGGACACATTTAAGTCACTACTTAAAACCCATTTATTTCAACAATTAACTGTTTAATAATTTATATCATGTTCTTTCACAACGGAGTGGCCTGCTTTGTCTCTTGGGGCCGCTATCTTGGTCGCAGACTCTGAGCACCTGTTCACCTATGGCAGGGCAAATGTGAAACTTGCTCCTTTGTTCGCGCCACCTAGGTAGGGGACCGGGACTGCGCTAGGGCAGAGGCGGATAGTTGACCCTTTGAGACCTAGCGTTGTTTTGCCACCACACCCTATTACAGTATATTGTAAATTCAACATCTTTTCTATAATTTCTATAATTTTATGTAAAGCGCATAGAGGCACTGTGCAATATGCGCTATATAAATGTAACTTATTATTATTATATCGTCTCGCTTCAGCACATGTTTACAGAGTACATCTGTAGGCTACGTCATATTTTTTTTTGGATGGTTCAACCTCATTAAAATGGTTAAAATATTCAAGAAATGGTATTCTAGTGTTGCACTATTTACTATTTCAATATTTTGTTCCAAATGGTTATTTTACATGTACGGTATTTTGCGAATGCATCACTCCATTTCATTTCTTGCTAACGATGTCGCGTTTGAGCCTAGACTCAGAAATACTGGGATAGTGTCCAACAGGGGATAGTTTTTTGTATATCATGTGTTCCAAGCGGCCTGTAGGCCTATATGTACACAGTATATATTTTTCCAATGTCGTATGGATCAGGGGTGTCATTTTAAGCCGGCGGCCGGCGCAATCTCCGTCTATTATGATTTTTGAGCCAGCTAAAAATAAAATAGTGGGCCTGAAACCTAGGCTCATCATGGGCTGGTCCTTGCCAAGCCCTAAGAACCAATACTTTACTTTCTAAATACAAAATCTGATGTCGTAAATCATGATATTTCTTGACCAAGCAAAGTACTTGTTAAAACAAGAATTTCTATTCTTTCAAAAGCCATTATTGAACAACACACGATCGAAGCGACAGCAAATCAACCAACATGGGGAATCCCCGAATTGGTTCGCACATATTCTTGTAAATGAGTTCGACTCAAAATTGAACCACGGAGCAGGCTTGATTTGATTTTCATAATATAATTTTGCTGGTTTATTAATAAACGTAATTTATCTTGGTACAGTAGTATGTGTTTCAATCATTTAATAAATTTATTCATTGTGTTAACTTTTCAAATTATAAGTGATGAGCTGGAAATATTTGTGTTCTTTTCACTCTACTTGCATCATGTTTGAATGACCACACTTGATTGAAGATGACGACATGCATGTGGTACTGTGTATGAAGCCTACGCCAAAAACATGGAGAAAGTCCTTTCTAAATCAAGCATTTACCATGAAAATTTAAACAGCATTCTTCTAGGCATAAGCTTACATTTTGTACGATACTAAATCATCACAACAAAGCAAATAAAATTTTAATTTCACTCAAACACGAACAACGTCCAACCAAAGAACACCGTTAAATCGGGTCTAGCACCGATTGAGCGTAGAACATCTGAACAACTTTGTAGAGAACACATGATCGGCCGTATAACGTATGCTATGAAGCAAGAAGTAAAGAGCCTCGTCCTCATAATATAGCATAGAATATGCGTGTATATTTTGTAAGATATTGTATTTAATCATCACAAATACTGTAATAAGTAAAAAAAAAAATTCTGGCTGAGCCTTGAACCCTGATCGAGCGAAGAAAGACCACGTGATCCACCCTACGAAGTATGCTAGGAAGCAAGAAGTAAACAACCTCGTCCGTCATAATGGCATGTAATATGCGTGTATTTCTTGTAAGATATCTAATCATCATGAATACTTTTAATGTTTTATTAACATATTTTCCCACGTCGTCACTAACAAAAACAACATTGACAGTTGATTTAAAAGAATATATGTATACAAGCCACTCTACAAAGAACGGTATATGAGGTGGATCAGGGTGGATGCAGAGACCATTTGCATCCTCGCTCGTACGTACAGTGGTCATGATGTGAGTAAACTAAAAATAATGCAAATGGACCAATTCCGGCGCATGATCTTGTTTTGAAATGATAATGATTCAATAATCTATTCAATGATAGAAATAAATATATACTGTATAAAGTTATACGTTTAAATAAAACTTTTTTTTTTCAAACCTCCGTGGTTCAAACTCCATGGACGTGGTTCAACGTACATTCACCTGAACTAATTCAGGGATTCCCCATGTGCGTTGATTTGCTGTTGATTCGATCGTGCGTTGAACAGCAACAACTTTCCACAAGTAGAAACATCTTTGTTTTTAAAATTATATGTTTGCTTAATGTATTTTCACATGAAAACAATTAAAAGCTTGGAGAAGATATGATTTTCGTTCACCGTTAATTTATGCTACATTCTAAGCTTATCTTGACAACAAAGTGGCTTCTGCAAATTAGTTAGCTTCGGGCACCTCTGCAAATTAAAGAATGCCGACGCTAATTTCGAGGGCTGTAGCAATGTAGATTATTATTCCATTGTATACAAATACAATATTTAGATAATAATAACGCGTATTCAATTACGTTTTTTTTTTTACATGCAAGAAGACTATATTTTTATTTTGTATAGCTATAAATATAAAAACAAATTATAGAAATTTAGCCTTGACGAAGGACAGTGTTCTGTCCCAAAAAGCTAGGCATTTATCTCACTGGCTGTTTTACTTTTACATTTCAATTTTAGCTTTTAATTACCAATTTTTTATCTCATTGTTTTTTTCAGTATTTTGCCCTTTTGGATTATAAATAGAAGTTGTTATAATTTATTTATTTTTTGTATATTTGCAAAGGTAATTAAAAATACCTGCATGAAGAAAAGGCATAGTATTAGCTGTTATGTAGATGAAAGTAAGAAAACTAGTTAGTAGATAGAATCAGATTGCTGAACTGCAATTGAATGTATAGTTTAAAAAGAAACACTGTGAAAGAAAATATATAATTACAGAACAAACATTGTATGGTGTGCTATCCATTTATTTGTTATTGAAAATTAAATTAACCACAAAAGTGTTTGTTGGATTTTTACTTTAAAATAGTGTTTAATACATTCTAAAATCAAACATTGCAACACCATTCAAAACTTAAAATACAACACTTTTAAATGGCATCTTACAGTAATTATTTTTCATTTTTTTCTTAGGTAGTGAGGGGGAGAGACCCCATCCCAAACCCACCCCCGTTGTTTGTATCACTGAAGGATTAGCATTTTATTGAAATACAGCGGTACACATGTTTTATTTATATTTCGACTTAATGTAATAAAACTTATTATTTTTATTATTTAACACATAAACAGCTTCTCCACATAATATAACAGTAGGCCTAAAGAATAAAAATATATAAAATACAAAACAACATTTAAACATAGGCCTACAAGACTAAAAAATAAAACTATACAAAAGCAATATAGGTATTAAGCAGACAAGGCCTATATATACTTAATTTTAAATTAAACTAGCCTGTACATGAACTGACATCCGTCATAACCTAGAGTAGGCCCTATATAATTACAATAATTTTAGAGAAAATAAGTTAAACTAAATAATATCTTGAATTAATAAAACTTTACATTTTTCATAAATAAGTTGATTAAATTGCTACATTTGAAAAATGATACTGGGATGTAATAATTGATCAATGTTAAAATGAAAGTGTAGTTTGATTGACCCATGGTAAATTTAACATACATTGCCTAACATTGTCCGTCCGAAACACAGTATCTGTCTGTAACAATATTTAATAATGGTAGTAGCTTTAATTAAAATTTTATGTCAAGAACAATTGTACTATACATCTACACTACAAATATCCAAGGAGTTCTGTATGAATGGTAAAATTACATTACTAAATTAATATTTCCACCAATTTACTGATAGATTTTATGAGAAAAAATTAGCTAAACATAAACATCTTGAGTACAGTATAATTCATTTCAACCTTGTTTAACGTAAATTGGCCAATCAAAATGTCCGTACGTAACAACATTTGTTACGGACGGACACATTTTTAATTAAATCTTAAATTAAAATTTGAAAATCAACACAATTTTTATTAATTTATTTTGTAATTATCAATGTAGTAGAGATAGGTTAATATGTTTTTTTAATTGTAAACTATTGTATAGAAGCATGAAAAAACATTTAAGTTAATTTGCGTTACGGACGACGTCTGATTTTTGGACTACAGCGAATTAGGTATTTTTATTAATTACCAGCAATATTTAATAATTTTTCATGTATATTCATTAAGACATGTTTCACTCTTACACTTACCAGTAATCAAAGAATCTGAAAGATTTAAGGTATTTTATATAAAAGATATAGATATTCTTCTATTAAAATGTCCGTCCGTAACATTCATATTAGGCACGATCGACAAATTATCCCAGACGGCAGAAACGCGTCTAGGTCAACATCCTATCACGAACACGTCTGAGAAATCAACCATTCTAATTACCACGCTATAAGAATATTCATTTGCTACACGCTTGAATTACGGCTCGCGTCTGGACGACGGTGAATCGTTTGGACGCTTGTTGATCGTTTGAATGATTTTCTATTGTTTTCTTACACGTACATGTGGCTATACTTTCTCTATGCTTATATGAAGATTTGTAAATTACATGATAACGTGCCTGGAGGTTCCAGGGCGCGGTATGCGCTAACCGAATTCAATTGGAATTCCCTTTGTACGCCGCTCTGTAAATAGAACTATGTCGCGACTCTAAAAATAGCGCTGACGTTTTCTTGCAAAAGTAAAGGAGGGTAGCCTACATTCGCATTACAAATCACAAACATATTTCAAATATACTTTAAGTGTCATGGTAAGTCGGCGTTAAATTCTGGCCTAAATATAAAATCAAATCTAGACCTAGGTAGGTAGTTTGCCTATCATTTTTTATCCTCGCGCACGGCTGGTTACTCACAATTTTCTGAGGCTACTTTCTACTATGTCCCGTACTGTGTATACTATGCAGCAGTGACATTTTCTTTACTGTAAGTTCTACTGTAGGTCCTCCGAATCGAGAGATGTATATTTGGTTGACTAGTAAAATTTAGATAAAAACAATAACTTTGATTTATTATTTAACTGATCGAACTACAGAGTGCTCTTTCAAATAAAACTGCAGCGATCTTGAGGTCGAGTCTTGGGTGCAGAAAGCAGGGCCCAGAACCACGTGCGTAAACAAGTAGAGTACTGGGCAATTTAGAACTGTCCATTTTCAAACGGGGTATAACATTTTTTTTTTTTTAAGAATTACTTTTTTTTAGTTGTTTTTCTTTCTCTCTTTTATACATTGAACGTACCACATTTATGTGTGCCGCTGAAACAGAAGCTGCACCACAGCTGCACAGGATGGTGATCGCGCTTCTTAAAACTGATGGTGGCCAGCGACTCCAGCTGCGACTACATCGGAAATAACTAAAAAAAAATCGTATTTTTTAAAGTTATATTTGTTCGACTCGTAAAATCACTGCATATTGCGAAAGTCTCACCTATGTGCGCACGGTACTAGGCCTACTGAACGTCGACGTCCCAGTACCCAACCGACTATTATTTTTTAGCATCGACCAGGGACTTCCCCTAGTTTACATACTTCTGTCAGTTCTTGCACACACAAGCGGTATACAAAGAGACGTTCACTAGTAGGTAAACAAGTCCGTACTTACGTATAGGGCCACACAGTCAGTTGTATTATGATTCATTTTAAAGAGTCGTCTGGATGCGTTTTACGGTGCATCCAATCGGCCATAGTTAAAGGGGAGGAGCAAAGGCCAAAATGGAATATCAGCGTCCAAACGGTGTGCTATTCAAACGGTGTTTTCAGACGCGTTTTGGTAGAACAATAGAAAACGCGTCTGAACGCTGATTTGTCGTCTGGAATAATTTGTCGATCGCGCCTTATATACACCCTATATAAAAAGTGGTATGATCCCAGAATGCGGAGTTAAAATTTCATGATCTTTGTTTTGTTCCAGTAACTACAGATACCACCCATTCATATTAAAACAATTTTATTAAGTTTAAGTCAAAAATGATTTTTGACATTAATGCAACACCTAAAGGGATTATACTCTCAACCAGTTACTTGAGAAGGATTGTAAATGGGAGTGGACGTCACAGCAACAGGAAGCGTTCGAAACAGTCAAATCATTGATCACATCGGAGGAAGTTTTGACCCACTATGATCCGCAATTACCTGTTAAGTTGGCATGCAATGCTTCGCCATATGGATTAGGGACAGTCTTGTCACACGTTATGCCCGATAACTTCGAACGTCCAATCGCATACGCTTTTTGTACCCTTTCATCTGCAGAGCGTAACGACTCGCAAACTGATAAAGAGGAATTGGGACTTGTCTGGGGCATCAAGAAGTTTATCTTCAGGGGCGGAAATTCACCTTAATTACGGACCACCAACCGCTAACTCCAATATTCCATCCCGCGAAGAGTATTCCCACCACAACGGCATTGCGTTTGACACGTTACGCAATTTTCCTAATGCAGATGGACTTTCGCGATTGCCAATTGATTGCGCCCAACACCCTGATTTCACAGACCCAGATGATCTGTTGTGTGTATCACAATTAGAGAAGATGCCAATAACAAGTATGCAAATGCGCAGAGAAACTGAGCGAGATGTTAAACTTGCTCGGGTTTGTGAGTATACAATGAATGTGATTTCAAATCACTACAAGTATGCAAAAATGAACTCTCAATGTATAGCGGATGTCTCATGTGGGGATTACATGTCCTAGTTACATCAAAGTTACGAGACGATGTTTTAAGCATGATACATGAGGGTAATCTTGGGGTGGTAAAGATGAAGAATCTTGCTCGCGGATATGTGTGGTGGCCTGGTATCGACAACGACATTTAACAATTAGTTAAGGGATGGTGCTATTTTTATTGTACTTCGTGTACCACGGTTTCCTGATTGTTACCCATGGTAAACGGGTAAACGATGTTACTGCAATTTCATTTATGCAACTACACGCTGCTTTCGGTAATCCCCTTAACAAATTGACCAATGTTGACTGAGCAGCTAAGCATGACGATAGTAACCGCCCAGACAAGGCTTATTGGTTTTCACGACAACAATGCCTATTACACAGTAAAGGATTAGAACTTAATGCCACGGACCAATACTAACATGAAATATGCTATGGGTTATAAAAAAATTTAAAAAACACCGTCCACGGTTTTAACTTTTAAATATGTTAGCTAGGTTTTTCCTATTTACACCATTGTCAGCAAACAGAAATATAGTAAAAGTAAATAATGCGCTACTACTGTATAATAAAGTACAATTGTTATCCTGTGTAAACATCATAGAAACAATAATTTTATAGTATATTAGTATTTATAAAACTTTATTATATTGTCCTAGTCAGCTTGAGAACATTCACATGAAAAATTCCCATTCAGGAAGCCCCGAGCACTTTTCCCATAGCCCATCTTATTTTTAGCTACTTTATTTATTTATTTATTTTATATTTATTTATTTTTTTTATTTTTTTTTATTTTTTCTTTCAGGTGCAGTCCAGACCAAGCGATCAACAAGGAGAGCTGTGTTAGCTATTGAATCTATTGCTCACACCCATCCGACTGTTGAAGCACGTTTTCATTGCATGGCTGACTTTCTCGAAGAGTTATAATTATATTGAGAAAATCCAGAATACGATGTTTCTATATATACCCTTGCGTATCTAAAATATTTGGCATGGGGGACAAAGATTTTGAGTGCGGGATGCAAATGAAGTATGCCTAAATGGCAAACAAAAGTGAAGTGAGATGATTGTTAACTATAGTGAAATTTTTTGCTCCCTCAATTTCCAGTGGATAAATATTTCAAACCTTCTTCCAGCCTTCTTCCGTATGAGGACAACTGACAAGAAATAGAGCAACGATTGTATTTAAAGATTTAAATAACAAGGGATACTGATTAAAGGCAATGTAATAAATAATTCAGAATAAACAATGATGATACGGGCCATAGATAAAGGCCTGGGAACCAAGAACAAATTAACTATGAATAAATAATTTAGTCTGATCAAGTCTTTACTTAAACCCCTATTTGTGATATTAGTTCTAATTATCCATTATGATTTTGCCAAAAGCATCTAGGCGGAGGAGAAAATAAAATTTGATTGATGAATGGAAACATTTTCGAAAGATTTCAAGGCAGCATCTTGCGTAGGATTATAAAAATAAAATAAAATCTGAAACTTATGGTGCCATTTTATTTTCTAATTGCACTTGTCAATCTTATTTTAAAAAGTCTTGCCTCATTCAACAAACCCTAACTGGGCTAAAAACATTGTTTCAAAAATTAATTAGCTGTTGATTGTATTGCTCACACCCCCACCCTTCCACAGCTCAGAAGAGAAGCACATGTTCTGTTGCGTTGCTGAAATGATAAGACTCATTAAAATGTAGGGTACAATAACATAATTATTTTCAAAAACAAGCTTTTCTAATGTATTCATGAAACTAAATTAATTTAAAATGGTTGAAAGACACTTATAGGCCTATGTAGCTAAATTTCCATTATATTTTTGAAAAATGAATGAAACTTTCTACTGTAGTTGTTGCTATATATGGCCTACTTTAAAGTGGACTTGAAATGTCCTGTTCGATGCAGCAGATAATGGGATACACTGCATGCTGGTACTATGTTTTCATTGATGTGATGGAAATGTCTTTATAACTACCCTAATAGAGAAATAATTATATTTTTATGTGCGCTTTTTCAGTTTATATGCATCAGGGGTGGTCCACAGACCCCTTAAATTTTTATACCTCCTTATTAAAAAAGAGGGGTAGAAGAGTAGGCCTACATACAAAAAAAAAACAGGAGAGCTCAGTACTCTAACCCAGGGTAATTTTCGATTTAAATTCCAAGTAGCACTTCTCCCCATGTCTATGCAAACACCACCCCAACCCAACCAAGTTCAGCGCTTCGCACATCAAATTCCCCCAGTATATTCTCTGGATCCACCCTGTACACGAGGCTGGTAGAAGCATGGACCTCCATAAGTAAAAGTGCACCATACAATAGTTTTGACATAAAACTTATTAGGCATTTATAGACAACAATCCATGATGTTATTCATATTTACTTAAGAGATAAGGTTTCCTTTTTTATGGCAACACAATATAATACTTATATTTACCGATGAGAGGATTGTCATACTGCAATTGGCTTACATAAACCCCTCTGCTAAGAAATGTACACTGTCTTGAAAACGACTGAAATTCCAATCATGAAAGAATGAAGCTATATAGTGGTCAGTTATATCTCTGCTAAGCTGATTTGTGTCATCTAGATACACCCTTATCGTCAATGTTCATCAATGAAACTATTATCACAATTAGAAAAAAAATTGACTTCCTGATGTCTATATTCAATTGATTGACATGAAGTCATTAGAAGTATTAAAATTGATTGATATTAAATCAACCAGATTACGAAGCATCAAATTAATTGACTTAAATTGATCCAGTCAATTAAAATTATTAACTTATTATGAAGTACTAATAAAACGAATTGAGTTCAGATTGATATAAAATCAATTAATATAAAATCATTAAAAATTAATCACAATTCAATTTAGTCCATCCTCCCTCCTACCCCATAAAAATTCAAAAATAGAGAAAATAGAGAAAATGGGGTGGAGTACGAAAAGTAAATTTCTGTATAAGAGTGCCATTTACCATGTAAAAGTGCCAGAAACATAAAAGTTTGTACCATCGTTCTGTAAACTTAACTTTCTACACCTCCACCCCCTTCTATTTTCAATTCCTAGATTTAACATTGCTAATGTACTCATTTTGTTCTTTTTCTAGGACTTTTGTAGAAAAAACAAAAGGATGACATTCCATTTTAAAAAACTTAAAAAGTAATGTTTTTTTTTTTCTTCTGAAGACATGGACATTTCTGTGAACTTTGCAACTGGCTAAGTGTACAATGAACCCTGTCTGCTGGGTAATGTGCAGCTTTGTGGACTTTGAAATGTATAATACTGAATAGATAATGAGTACCACAATTGGCTAGAAGTACACTATCTAAACTATTTTTACAACACACAGGTTCAATAACATTTTTAATTTGTTTAATTCTTGATGTTATTGATTTACTTACAAGTTATAGTTGATATTAACTTTGCTATTGGCAAACTGTAAAATGGATCCTCCCTGATAGGTAAAGTACAGATTTTATTGACTTAAAAAGTTTATAATAGTACTGAAAAGATAATGTGGTAATATGATTTGCTAGAAGTACACTATCTAAATTTGTGTCAATACTGTAGTTGTTATTACATTGATAAACTGATTAAATGTTACAGTAATACCACATAAAAACCCATTATCTGAAAACAGCTACCATTTTGATGCCATCTCTTATTCAGTCCTGTATTGCGAACAACTGAAAAAGCAACATTTTTTATAAAGGTAAGCATTATCCAAAATGTCCACTGATTAATCACAGATAAGCAAGTACAATACATAGGCCTACTCCAAGTACTGAAATGCCCACCATCAGTTGGGATTCAATATTTTGACATTAATTATGTTAATATCAGGAATCGTTCCTTGATGATGACTTAACTAATGTCGAAATATTGAATCCTAAAACGATGGCATGAATTTCAATACTTGGAATATGTATTATACTTTCGTAAGCATTATCATTGCGTATAACTTAATGTTGTAATATAATACATTTTTTCTAAGTTGTATAAATTCAATAGAATACTGTACAGTACATACTCTACACCATTAGTTATAAAGTGCGCTGAATAGTCCTCTCTCTAGCATCCAAATACATTCCAAGGGTCCCGCATATCGCAGGATTCTCCAGGAAATCGAGATGGCTCCCACACTAATGCATGAATCACCCGGAAAATGACCTATTTTCGCCAAATTCATATTTGCACATTTTTTAATATCAATACAGTAGAACCTCGTTTTTACGTACCCCAGTTATACGAACCCTCGGTTTTACGTACGCCTCGTATCGACGATGACGTCATCAAAAACCCCGAAAATATTCAAAACAAACGGCCCTTTTCAGAGCAACCATAAGTAAAAAGACTTTAACAATAAACTATAACAATAAACAAACCATAATGCAACATATTTTCATTAAACAGCAACGTTGATTGAGTCTAATACCGGGCTGTTATAATCTAAAACCACGTGAACTGAGTGAGATGAACAACTACCGATGGTGCTCAAAATAATTGCTTTCCTCCTTAGCTTCGTGTGGCAAACCATGGAAACATTTGTCTGGTCGAATTTTCTACACGAAGCTGAGTAGGCATAGTTTCGTACACGAACGCTAATTGGTTGGCTCGCCCAGTGCAGCGCACATGGGTTTAGTTTGTCTCAACAGGCCCAGACAACACCAAAGCTCTGTTGTTTAAAATAGGCATGAAGGGGAATTCCCAAGTTATACCTTTGTCGTATAGGTAATCTTACAATATTTTCATGTTCTTTAGTTAAATAAAAGATATAAAATGATGAATTAATACACTAGACACATGGTTTTATTTGAACGCTTTATTATGACATCGTAAAGTGATGAATAAAAACACTAAACACATGGTTTTATTCGTAGGCCTAGAGGCTCGGTCGAGCCTAGCTACAGTAGGTAACATCGTTCATTCATACATACGTATATTGAGCGTTACGTACGTATTAGGTCAAAGGTTACCACAAATTTAACCCAACCTCTATTTTACGAATCCCCCGATTTACATACGCCCTCCGGTCCCGTACCGTACGTAAAATCGAGGTTCTACTGTAACTTGTTTTGCGAACCCACCACCTTCCAATATTAATAATTTAGAATAAAAATAAAATTTTATTTTTGGTCAATTAGCACACCCGCCGCTGTGAAAAACTGAAAATTTCAGAAAAAAACTTTCTTTCTTTTTATTACGCCCACCGCTGCCTTGAAATCTCAAAAATAAGATTCCTAGTATAAATTTGAAGCATTTAACCATCCCATTACTACACTGTTTACATTCAACAATAAAATTTTATTTTTATTTTATCCTCCGTCAGAATGTTTTGGCAAAATTATTTGCTAACAAGAAAACAAAATTTTATTTTTTTTTTACACCCGTCTCTGACAATCTTTAAAAAAAAAGTTTTTGAAACAAGAAATAAAGGAAATCTTGCCTTATTTATCAATTGTCTCACAGAAATCAGTAACGACAATGGGTATCATTATGCCCTGCAAAATAAAATTAATGTGTCAAGCTTGCCTAACAAGATCTAGAAGTGACTCCTTCCAAATTGGGACCCCTGACACTTAGTAGTTCAAAAGTTCAAAATGTAGTTTTTATCTATAAAGTTTTCAATTGTAATTCTTTAATCTAAAGCCTACTACATTATCATTCAAATATAAAATAAGATCCTAAATGTCTTCATTATGTATTATGGTATTAAATGATTAATTTCTTTCACAGGTATTACTTAGTTGATGAGATCACAATGTGTACACAAAGTACATCCACCGTTAAAACATTCAGTGTGATACTTGCAATTATAAATTTTCATGCATATGAGGCGGTGAGATTTATTTACCAGCCAAAGGAACGTTCCGCAGCAGAGGGACGACAAGTACACATTACCTGTATCTTCACAGACATCAGCGATGAAATGAAAAAAAGTTATGATATCATCTGGACTAAAGAGTCTAACATCATCAGTGACCCAAGTAATGAATTTGATCTGGATCGGTTTACATTTCACAATATATATGCAGACTATCGACACTTTCTAAAGATTAATCCTATCAAGAGGGAGGATGGAGGAAAGTACAGATGCCATTTTCACTATGGTGGTGAAATACTTCTAACATCCAACTTTATTACACTAACCATTCGTGAAATTCCATCAAAGAAATACCCACTCATTGTGTTTGGAAAGCCAACTTACAAGACTGGTGACAAGATCACAATAAAATGTTTTTGTGAAAAGACAACTCCATTGGTAAGGCTGGAATGGTTACGATCATCAAAAGATGAAGTGATAGGAGTAACTACCAATACTGGAGCAAATAATACTCATGTTTGGATTGAAGCTACAGTTCCTGCAACCCTAGAACTCAATGATGTTTTCTTTGAATGTAGAATAAAAGTGAGAGATGAAATTCCTCCACGATACTCCAGCAGTGAACGTCTTCTTATCATCAATGGCATTGGCAGCGAGTTCTTCAAGACTACAACTCAAAAACCATCAAGACAGACACAACAACAATATGTGACACATTCCTTGTCAACTGACACTGTGTTATATGCCTCAAAAGCAGAAGATGAAACTTTTGCTGAAGGGATTACGGTTAAACAGTCTTTTGGTTTAGGAATTGTTACTGGAGCAGTCATTACCTTAATTACCTTAATATTATTTCTAGCCATCAATAAATATTGGGGAAAACAAAAAAAGCTCTGATTACAGCTGCAATACTATGGAATTCTCTCGATGGAGATGAGTACTGTATCTGTATCATATGTGCTTGATCCAAAAAGGTAATAATATGAGGCGCTTATTGGTAAAATGTTTTTAGCCCGGTTCAGGTTTACTGAACGAGGCGAGACTTTTTTAAATAAAATTGACAAGTGCAATTAGAAAATAAAATCATTCTGGTTATTCAGTAGGCCTAAGAAAACAAAATTTTAGTTTTAATGTCCCACATTCGTCAATTTTTTATAAAATAAAGAAGCTAAAAACAAGGTATAAAATGTCTCGCCGTCCCGCACCTTAGAATCTTAGATCTCTCTCAAAATAGTTTTTATCCCTTTCCAATAGACGTAAAGAAGAATTAAAATGGATAATTGGAGCCAATACCACAAATAGGAGTTTAAATAAAGACTTGATCAGACTAAATTATTTATTCATAGTTAATTTCATTCTGTGGCCCGTATCATCATTGTTTATTCTGAATTATTTATTACATCGCTTTAATCAGTATCCTCTGTTATTTAAATTTTTAAATACAATTGTTGCTCTATTTCTTGTCAGTTGTCCACACACGGAAGAAGGCCGTCGTGTTTAAAATATATATCAACTGGAAATTGAGTGGGAAAAAAATTTTTAAAATAAGATTAGGCTATGGGAAAAGTTCTCGGGGCTTCTTGACTGGGAATTTTTCGTGTGAACTTTCTCAGGCCGACTAGGACGATATAATAAAATTTTATAAATACTAATATACTATACAATTAATATTTCTATGATGAAATACTACAATCCTGCACTGTACACACTCTGTCCATAGTGTGTTTACACAGGAGAAGAATTGTACCTTGTTATACAGTAGTAGCGCACTATTTACTTTCTGTTTGCCGACAATGGTGTAAATAGGAAAAAACCTAGCTAACATATTTAAAAGTTAAAACCGTGGACGGTGTTTGTTTTTTTTTACAACGCATAGCATATTTTGTGGTAGTTTTGTTCCGTGGCATTAAGTTCTAATCCTTTGCTGTGTAATAGGCATTGTGAAAACCAATGAGCCGTGTCTGGGCGGTTACTATCATCATGCTTAGCTGCTCAGTCAACAGTCACTGGTCCACTTCTTAATGGGATTACCGAAAACAGCGTGTGTTTGCATAAACGAAATTGCAGTAACATCATTTACCCGGTTACCGCAGGTAATGATCAGAAAAACATGGTACACGAAGTACAATAAAATTGACACCATCCCTAATGTAATTTTTGAATAATGAACTCATGTGTGTTGCTTTTGTAGTATGTTCAGTAAGTTGTGTAATATTTTGTTATATTTATCGGCATATATAGGAACTCAAAAAACGGCCTTAATGGTAATATGCCTATAAAGGATGGTGCTATGAATTTTTTTTAGCCAGATTTGTGCACGCATCTGGGTGCTAAATTGTAACAAGCATTTTGTCCTTACTCAAATTAGTACATGATAAAAAAAACTTACTCTGACGGTTTTTCTTTAGATTGTTTCACAGATATGCCCTCCGCTACAGCTGGCTTCCTTCGGGAACGACAGGCCCTCTGGACATCAACCTGCAGACTGGGTTTGATTTTGGCTATACGGCGTGGATACCTGGATTCCGTCTCCCTAGCGCGTCTCTTTGCATAAGGAACCGGTGCAGCGTTGAGTCTCTTGGTCTTCTCTAAAGCATTTGATGTGTTAGAAGAAGTTGTGGTGGTGGTAGTAATAGTACTGATTTTAGGACTGTTAGAAACTGGAATTAAATTGCAGCTATTTGTCGTTTCAACTTTACTGTTGCTATATAATTTTGTTGTTGGCACTTTCTTCCATGACTTGGATAGACGTGGTTTCTTCCTTTTCGGTTTGACTTTCTCCATTTCTTCCTCTTCCTCACTGGCGCTTGTCGCCGTCTGGTTGCCTCGGAGCGAGGCGTACATGGCTTTAAGGATGTCCTGTGCTTCCCGCCAGTGCATACCATCGTCATCCTAAAAAACAAATCAATGGTCAAAGGTCAATGGATGCTCATAGTGTACATTATATTCGCCTTTTAATATAATGATAAATTTACATTGGTTTTGCAAATATCTTCAAAGCTAACAGCTTCGTAATAAATGAGCACCAACACCAAATCTATATTAAGCTTTTCTGAAAAATAAGTATTTTAGTTATTTGTTAATTTGAATTTTGTTTTTTAATCCGTAAGAAATAAATATATATGAAATGTTATTAAAATAATTAATAATTTCATGAATTTGTTGTTTTGTTTCACAATGTGAATTGATGTATATTTTTACCCTGATGTGTTTGCGTTTAATGTTACACATTGTTTTTGGTTTTGAAATAATAAATAATAAATAATTTTTTTTTAAATTTATATAAATCACAAACATTTGTTTAACTCAAAAATTATCATGGCTCCATAGACTGAGGGACAGTGGAGAAGGAGGCTGTACAGTACATGTAGCTACCTGTATGAGGTGAGGGACCAACTAAGCAGATGGAGAGTACTGTAAGAGGAGTGATGGAAGTTCTATAACCGATACCCTTCCCATACAAACATGAAACATTTGCATTTGTGCCCATGATACCTCTATACATTATACTTATAGGCACTCATAGGGAAACCTTGACCAAATTTTTAGGAGATGCCTTACTTGAAACAGTGGGATACATGATGTGCTGGTTACAGCTCTATCAATAAAATTATTTGGGATTGAATGACACTTCTACCCAGTGGGATGTGAACATACTCATAATCTCCTGGGTAACAAAGAAGTAGGCCATGCACATAATCATCCATTGATTGTAGCTGCTACAGATCAATATCCGATGCTCTCTCCAGGTGGACTAAAGGTCATAAGAAATTTACATAATTCGCATAAATTTAAATATGCCAAGTTGAGGCACAAATGTTTTAGAAATGCATACATTAATGCAGGTTAACCTCTATTTTCAAAGATGAAAATTGTTTTGAAACAATTGTGACTCATTACAGTTTAATAATAATAGTCAAATACAATTTGCTATAAAAGTCTACGGAGCTTTGAATGTCTTTAGCATGAGCTTCCATATATCAGCCACCTTGAGATTTGAGCCAAATCAGCATGAACTTCTGGCCGCTGATAGAGAACGGTATCATAGAGCACCGTCCCTGCAACCACCAACCCAGTCTACTTATTTCCAATAGCCCCCCACCAGTGTCTGATTGTTTGACTTTATAAGCCTTTGGCCTGCATAGCCTTATGAAAGTCATCGGTGGACCGTATATATTTAAAATCCCCAAGAGTGGGAGTCTTTAACACTAGCAGAGGCACTCACCTTGGTCCAGGGGCAGGGGCCTGAAAAGATTTAATAGGGAAAGCATCAGTAACTCAGCCATTTTATGTACATGTAATTAGATGCTAATTCTGACAATTATAACCTTTAAATTTTTATCCCTCACTTTATTATGCTTTTTATTGTTTTTTCCATGCTCAAGAGGCATGGGTTCTACCTTCCCCACCCCCCACCCACCTTACTCGGCAGTAGTGTATTTATTAGTATTACTTTATCATTATTTTATTAGTTTATATCCCTCACTTTATTGTTTTGTCTAAGGCCCGGAGCACAGTTTCCACCTCCAACACCCCCACCCCCACTTCCAACTAACTTGGCAGTAGTGTACACAAAACAGTAGGTATTATTACTTTACTTACATTATTTTATTAGTTTATTATGTAATCATAGACTGGTTGAACTGAATGAACATTACATTAGATATGGGTTACAAATGTCAGAAACATGAGATTATTGGTTCAGGTTACAATTTTAAGTTTTATGTTGAAGGACAAAATTATTGTAAAATTGAGTCAAGGAAATGATGGGTCATAGTACAGTATTTACTGCATTGTCAAACATCTTTATCATAAGACCAAGCTAAAAAAAAAATAGATTAGGCCAAATAAAAAAAAATACTATTTTCTCGTCTCCTCGCACATTCATTTTCTCTGCCTCCCTAATTTTTGTTTTTTTTTAAATTTCCTTTATTTTACGAAATCTACAAAATCTGGCTAACTCGCATCAGTAAAATTCCTCTCTCGATTGTTCATGGTTGGAGATATACATGGTTTGAATCATGTCTAATGTTTGTTTTATTTGCTTTAAATGTGTCTACTTGCTAAAAGTGAGAAAGTAGTCAGCTGTTTCCCATCGACCATCTTGAATTTGCCATCTCAAAGTAAAAAAAAAAAATGTCATTCTCTTTTTTTTTTTTTATTAAGACAAAAAATTATTAGGAGAAAAACTACTTTTTTTTAACTTGGCCTTCTTTCTTTTCAATAAAAGTAAGGAGGCAGCTTTACTCTTCCAGATCAATTTTATTTATGGCTAGTATCGTGAATCTAATCTAAATGACCCTAAATAGACAAATATGCTACTCCAGTGACTAACAAGAATTGAAATATTAATTTAAATATCAATAAAAAATAATTTAAAAAAAATGTTACAGAAAATATCAAGGCAGCAACAGAGGTAGCAGGCAGACCTAAACAAGAAACTAAATTATTTTTTACATGGCCTTCTGTGTTGTGTTTTCAACTAATTCTACAATCCAAACATGTTTTTATATTGCATTTTCTATAGGTTGTTTTATAATTCTGCTTAACTTTAAAAATACATTCCGTTGAATAATCTCATTACACCTTCAGCTTATCTTTAGCTATAGGCCTACTGGGATGATGTGGGCAAAGTAATGATATCATAAACATAGCAAATAACATGTAAATAATGATGACTCAGAATTTCATAGTGTAGGCTATTTTATAACATTATACATCTACAAATTAATTCATAGCTATGTATTACAGTAGTTGCAGTTCGACTTGATCAGTTGATCTTAACTAAAAACAATTGACAGACAAGACGTATCCAATATCATGTGTTCGCTATTTTCCACCATTTTTTTACACTTTACAAGGCAAAAAAAATTTAAATTTTACATAAAATTTTTTTTTAAAGGAATGAGCACTTTTTTATATGCTTTGAATATAATTATATAAGTAAAATAGAAGGTAGTCTACTGTATTAGCTTTGGTATGGCTTGAGGTGGGGAGCTTGGGCAAGCGTGGAAGACTGGTGTTCATTTGTCATTCCTGATGATGACCTAATAAAGAGTTAAAATATTGAATCCCAGCACGATGGCGTGTGCTTCATTTTTGTAAGTAATTATTCTTTCGTATTTTAAACTAATAATAATAATAATAACAACAATAATATGCCGTTCTTTTGTAGCGCTTCATGCCTTTACAAAGCCTCTAAGCACCTCTAATTAGTGGACTCTCTTGTTGCTGGTGGAATAAAGATATTAAATCTTGGTATGACCGAGATGCAACTTTTGTTTAGGATATGTTCTCTTTGACAGTACACTGAGATACCGTCCCCTTACTCATTTCCAAGAGTGTTCTGCATACTTTAATGTGCACATGGGCCATATTGCACACAGGACCAACGGTTTGGATGTCTCTTCCTAAAGAATTGCATTTACATACGCCCCTCTGCTAAAACTAAAGGCAGAGAAGCGATGGGAGTTGAACCAGGGACCACGAGATCTCCAACATTTCAGCGCCACACGGTGGCTACCACCAGTTTACAGTAGTTGACTGAGCTACGCTTCTTTATGATAGGATAGCACAATGAATGTGGTCTCAACATGTATAATGATTTCAGTATGAGACTACATCTTGAGGCAAGTGCTCTTGCTTGTGTTTTGGTTCCTCTGTCAACAGTGCATGATTGATGGCATTTAGAATACTGTACTTGGCCTACTTCAATAAAAACACTTCCACTTATTCTAATTTTATGTTAGTAGTTAATGGCAACCATTAAGAAAAATAAACTTCCTTCTTATTTTTTATTACCTAGATTTCTAATAGGCCAAATAAAATTAATTTGTAGTTTCACATCCCCGCCTTCATCAAATTTTGGAGCTTCACGCCAATATTTATTATTTGTTGTTTTTCTAAAAAACAATAATATTTCCATAGAAAAATAAAAATTAATGACAATTTTAAAGATTGTTGTCACAGCCTTAAGAAAACGTGAAAACATAAATGGCAGAATTACAAAAATTCATTTGACTTCTTTAATAAATTTATAATTATTATTTAGACTTTTTTATACCTTGTTTAGGCCCAATAAAAAATATTATTAGTTTATCACCCTCGTGCGCATGTCTTTTATTAGTACTGAAAAAAAAAAAATTATTTTTTTTTTATTTATTTATTTTTTTTCATTTATTTTATTAATAGTAGATATTTTTTGCTTTATCTAAATGATGTTTTACTTTGAATATCAACGCATCAGCAAACAACACAGGGGTGATATTTGGCTTTAGCAAAATAAAAAACAAAACAAAAAACCTCCCTCCCTCATCACTTTTCCTGCCCAGATAGGGTGATAAACTAATAATATTTTTTATACGGCCTTAGCTACCCTGTCGCCTACCAATAATGATGATTTTCAATAAAAATTAAATTTTAATTTTGGCCAATTGTGCACCCGCCGCCACGTAAAAATGGAAATGTCAGAAAAAAAACAAAAGTTTTTCTTTATTTTTATTACGCCCACTGCTGAATTGAAATCTCCAAAATGAGATGTATATTTCTTCTTAATTATATAAATTTAAAGCATTAAACTATCCTACTACTACACTGTTTACATTCACAAGTAAAAATTTTATTTTCATTTTCTGCTCCGTCCAGATATGTTTGGCAAAACTATTTGCTAAATAAGAAAACAATTTCATTTTTATTACGCCCTCCTCCTCTGACGATTTAAAAAAAAAAGTTTGCAAAACAAGGTATAACAAAATTCTCGCCTTACCAAGTCTGTTCACCACTAGTATAAAGAAGAGTAAATAGCAAATAGTACATAAATACCCTCACCAAAAAATAATTTCAAATCTGGACATGAAACTATCAATTAATTTTATTTGGCTTATAGTTTTAGGTCTGTATACCTGGTAGTCAAGAACCTAATCATATCCTTGTAACATAAATAGACACTTACACAATCACTACCCAGTTTCAAAAGATTACTATACTATTAAAGACTTAAACAATCACTTTTGTCTTTATTCTCTACAACAGGTGTTCTATGGGACTTTAATGCTGCTGTTGTTTTCAACTTAACACCTTTTACTGTCTGTAGTACTTTGTAGGGTAGTGAACAATGCATTGTTGAAAGCAAACCTAAAATAAACACTGAAGTGAAACAAACTTTTCTTTTAATCACACAGAATTCCTGTGGTTTAATGCAGTACCAACATGAAGGTATTTCAATGCTAAATAATAAACATATTTACTGTACTGTTTATTCCTTGTATGAACTAAATACTAGTAATTCTATGAAAGTAATGTTGTTCTGATTCTTACCAGGAATAGACCTGTATAAATAAACATTTATAATGTTTCCTCATTTTAATAATTGTATTACAGTATGTGAAGTGGTTGAA
Source organism: Anneissia japonica (assembly GCF_011630105.1). Taxonomy (NCBI): domain Eukaryota; kingdom Metazoa; phylum Echinodermata; class Crinoidea; order Comatulida; family Comatulidae; genus Anneissia; species Anneissia japonica. The sequence goes on along the minus strand of NW_022704877.1, from coordinate 385,583 downwards.
CCGATGAAAATCTGGAATGCGCTATACAAATTTTAAATATTAATTACTATCATTACTAGGCGGCCTTTGGCGAAACTGTGAGGTACTGGGGCGGGTCCAGATTATTTGCAGGATGAATGAATTAAGTTTTGATGAAAGAATGAATGAAATAGGTTTAAATCACTTGGGGAACCGTCTTTTGTCTTGTCACCCTCCCATCTTTTGAGCAATTTAAAAGCCAGCTGGCTTCCAGTTGATCTTAGGGATGAACTTTCTTGCAATATCTATTCTTTTATTAGAAAACTTAAGGGACATTTTAAGCCCTAAATTTTCAACTTTGTAAAAAAATTGATGATTATTTTACTGCAAGCCCTATATTTTAATCTAAATTGTACATAGCTTGATATTAATTCTGATTGGGTTTTTTTTGTTTTTTTGAAAATCTTCTATTTTTGTATTTTAATGTAACCGTACTGTGTGGAGAGAGAGCCCCTTGACAGCAGACATCTGTTTTGCTTTTGGGCAATCCAACCAGGCAGTCATGGTTGTTCCTTTATGTTTGTAATTTTTTGTGTATACTGGAAAAATAACTGATATGATATGATAACATAAATATTAGCCTGAACATTAACTCATGAATGACCCTCCCCCACCTAAAGAAGAAAAAAGCTGCTGACTATTTAGACATTTTTGCCAGCTAAAAGCACTCTACATGGGTGGATCCACAGATGTCCTAAAGTCGGCTGAATGTGAAACAGGTCGAGTTAACTCTATCCAAGGGTTCCGGAGGCTTTCCCCCAGGAAATTTTTGTTCTCTAGACGCCCGAATATAATCTCTGAGGCATTATGGGCGATAGATTATTTCATTTTTTTTTCCTACTTTTCGAAAGGGGACCGGTGGCCGACTGTAGATGAAGACAATCACGTGCCAATCATAAATGAATTGTTTTTTCATCCTGAAAATGACATAATTAATGTCGAAATATTGAATCCCGACACGATGGCATGCATTTCGATACTTGGAGTGTGTATTATACTATCTTATCTGAGATTAATCGGTGAACCTTTCGGTTTTTGTTTTAATCAGTTTGATAAATATAGTCCATTAGGCCTAAAGTGGATTATGAAATTGATATTTTTAAAACAATTGTTCATTTAAACTGGAAGTCAATTATTTCAAGAGTGCACTCATTTTGCTGTCTCATCTAAAATCAAACACTAGCTGAGCAGCCTTTAGACCGGATGATGTTAAGGCCAAATCAGACAGCGTTGTACGACGCAGCCCGATGCGATTTGTTTTTGCGTTTGAGACTGCATTAGTTAAACACACAGACGCAATGGTTTGTGTTAGGGACAGACATGTCATAAAATATTAAACATGTTTAATAATTCTCACGACGGCTTAAAGACTGTCCCCGAACCAGAGCATTACAGTACCCTCAGAATCGATAATACAATGCTTTCTGGTAAATCATGTATGAAAAAAAAATCAATAAAAACATTCTATTCTATGATCCAAGATATTACAGGATCCAATGAATTTCTATTCATTTAATTCTTTTCTGTTTAATAAAACTTGAGAATTGCTTTATCTTTCTTAAACAATGAATGAGTTTTATGCATATTTTCGTCTACTATAAAGTTTACTGTACATTTCCTTTCATTGTACAAAGTACAGATTTTACAACTCGTCTTGTTTGAATGAATTAAATACTGCTAGTTAAGTTTACAAATTTGAAGGTGGTAAGGTATTCAAATATTCACAAGCAGATACTATCTTAAAAAGAATCTAAGTATGAAATATAATGTACAAGAACTGCTAGAGTTCTCCATGTTCTGTTTAGGATTTAATATGGTATAAAAAATTCATTTTTAGGGAAAACATTTGCTAATATATCAGGATTCAACCCCTCGGAATACATATGGATGCACTACCAACTGAACTATACAAAATTAGTAATCCCCCATGTACCGTATTCAGAGTTCATTTTGCTTTTGTTGAAAAAATACCCCATAAAGAGCAACATAATATCTATTAAATTTATGTATGCGCCATCATTCGTTGGTTGCAGTTGGCCTTGGAGTTGCAGTTCAACTAAAATATGTTGTAAACATTAACCCTTAAGTGCAACATTTTATTTATAATTTACATGAATATATATGATGGGAATTACAGTAGGGTCAAAGTTCAATATAAATGTGTTGTGAACATTAGTTAATCACAAGACTCCAGGCCTACAGTAATTCATGACTGACTGCTGAGCACACATTTTTATATCAGCAGCATCCACCATTTGGAGGGATCTTAGTACGTAATACAAGTTTTACTACTGCAACCCTTCAGGCTTGTATTCAGTGTTGGCTCCAAAAATTTGCAGACAGGGGGTCCAATATGTCCAACAGGGGGAATACAAAACAAGAGACTTATTACAGCTTCAGTCAGTGCCCCGAAATTTAATTCCTAGTAAGGTTCATGAGGCAAGTTTTTATGGTTTAGTATAGCCCAAAATTCTGCTTGAATGGGCGATATGAATGAAATAAAAAAAACTATCTATGTGGTGTACCATATGTATTATTATTATATAAAAAAGTGCTTTAATATAAGTGAGCTCACAGGTCAGAATGCCGATCTCCCTTTTCTGGCATGTTTATTTAGAATAATGTAAGAATTTACAATGAAAACTATTAAAATCATTCAAATTAAGTTACTTATTTTGTTTTAAGTAACAACAAATAAAATATAAAACTAATAATAAAGGTTTTCTTTGTGAATGTGTAGTAGATTATCAGGTTACAAGAGGGTAGAGTCTGTGGCAAAGGAAACGATGAAATTCAACTGACCGTGAAAAATTAATCTGGACAATTATGACCGACACTAAATACACAGATGCATATATGATAAGAGACATGAACTACACGATGACACTTTGGCAGACATATTCCGCAATTAAACATTGATCTTCAAATGTATGTTTTTATAGCAGCAGTGTTAAACCTGCATTGCAGTGAATTAGCAAAGCAGGTTGTTGTTATAACACTGCATTGGATGTCAAACAATTGGTTTACGCTTTATTTAACACAAATGTAAAGCCTTTAAAATTCTTCCTCTCGTGTCAATATATTATGTGCCTTGCTTTCCTTTTAAACGCGACAAGTGTAACATTTACAATGTACATTACTTGTCCCTAATCATTATTAGTCTTTCTTTACCCTAAAAAAATATCTAACATTCAATTCATCTAAGGCCAAAGCAAAGCTAATATAATACTAGCGTAAATGATCCGATAAGTGCCTTCTCTAACAAGCGCTTCTCATGACTGAATGTCTTCCTCAAATTAACGTCTCAAAGAAATGCCAACTCTTAAATAAGTGCCGCTCTCAAATAAGCATTGTACCAAACATTAATTGATACTAAGTCTCAAACAAGTACTGCAGTATTCATTATACACGTAACAGCGTTTAATCAAGAGTATTTACAGGTATCACGACATGCCTAAATCTTTTGTATATTGAGAAACTACCCTGCCAACAATAGAGTTATGACGATGTTGCAGTTTGGGTGATAAAAACATTATTTTGTAGAACCATATGTACATACTTACAACCTAATTTCACAACCTCACAACGTTTGAAAGTTCTGACAATGTTGTGTGAACATTATTTTGTGACATACCTAACCACAACATTTGCGAACGTTATAAGAACTCTTTGTGTTTGCTAGGAATTCTAGCAGCCTATAATTTATTCCAAGCAGAAAGGCATAGGTACAACACACAGTATGATTCCACTAACAAATATGTAAGAAGTGTCGCTCTTGAATGCGCCGCACTCAAGCCTTAAAAATTGTATTAAGCGCTCAGCAATTATCTATATCAGGGTTGTAGCTGTAGAAAACTAAGGGTGGGTGAACTTTAAACAATAAGAGTTAATTTTAAGGATGAGAAAGTGTGTCAATATTAATAAGTGGGTGGAAGTCCATGAAATTACCTTGACTGGCAACTTCAAGGCTGGGTGGCCCTGCAAAACCCTACTACCAAACAAAATCACTGTATGTATTATAAAATGATTATAAAGCGTGGTGAAGACAGTAATGATGAATATGATGATGATGATAGTGATGACTATATTACATGATTATGACAAATATGATGATGATGACTGTCATGATGAAAGACACACTGTTAGCCTTGTCCTGAATACACTTCTTTGTGAGTTCATGGATTCCTTTTAGTTTCCTATTTTAAGGATGTAAACCTTGTTTGATTCCATTCTCTAATTTTAGCAAGACACATGCTGCTAAATGTTTTAAAAAGTAATAAGTATAAAATGATGGTGATAACAAAGAAATAAAAAAAAAATACATTAAATTAAAGGATTAATAAACAAAACAATAAAAAATAAATATCAAAAGGAAAAGAAAATACATGGTTAAAATGCAATAATGAAGTTTCCTCTGAATTCTGTTCGTCAACAAAAATAATGGTGAAAGGGAATCAAAATTTATTCCTAGACTAATCCAGCATCAAATAAGCCAATTAGTAAATATAGGTCTATAGAGAGTTGCCTTGACCTTTTGTGACTGATTTAAAACTAAGTTAGTTAAGATTGACATTGACTCGACATTGACTTCAAAAGTGCTTTTCATTATCAAACAGACAGATCCCTTCTGAGGTCTTTTTAATACTTTTTACTATAAATTTAGGGGTTTTTACCCCCTGTCAAGATAGTCTGTTATATTTCAATAAGTACTGTAGGCCTACTGATTTCTTTAAATATAGGCATAAAGAGTGAATCAAACCATTGTGGTATAAAATAGATTTTACACCGCCATGATCAAAAATGAGCATTGGTTTTACATCAAAGAATTCCCAAATTCATAACGTAAATCTTAGTGATGTAGACATTCATTTCACCAGGCTAGATTAGAATCCGCAGACTTTGTATTTTAGCTTATCTGCCGTCAAAACAACTCCTATAGTAGTGTAGTACAATAAACTTACATTAGTTAAATGAAATGATGTAGTAAAAACAATATTCAACCTGACCTTGCCCTTACATATATAGTATGACATATAAAGGCACACTTTAACTTTGAACAAAAGGTGTAGCCATGTTAGTCTGCTTTTAGAACAATATAAATATGAACTTTCTAATTTTCAGAGAGGGGTTCGTCCAAATTGTTGAAAAAAACATTTCTGGATCCACCAATGAATACATTAACTTTTTATTTTCTACATTATAATAATAAAGGAAAATATCAACGGTCCTATTTTTATATTTATAATCCATTGACAGGCTTTCCAATTATCTATAGCAAAATGTGATAAGTTGATTTCAAGTAATGGTTGATCATGATTAAATAAAGGATTGTCTTTCAGCACCATGTGTTTTTAATGTACATACATGGCTAAACCATGTATGTGGTTAAACCATGGTTAAGCAGGAGTCACTGGCTGGCCAATGAATTAGGATATAAGCCTACCCTTTAAAAATTTCTCTAGAAGAAATTTTAATGCTTTTATTAAAATATGTTACAGTACAGGCCTATTATTTATTAATACTTTTAATTCTAATGAAATTTAGTAATTACAGGATTAAAATCATTCATAAGAATTAATATTAAAGGCTAACCTAATTCTAAGATTGAATTTCTAAGGAGCATGCTAGTTCAAAGTTGATCTATATTGATGTTTATTATTGGACCATGGATATAATGTTCATGTAGTCATTATAAGCATAATGAATTATGATTAAAATAATTCATAAAAATTAATTGAAATTTGCATTAATAATAATATTGTAGTGTGTGCAGCTAATTTTACTCGCTTGACTGAATTCCAAGAATTTATAGGAATAACAATGTGTATGACACCATTAACTAAGTACATTCAATATGTAGTTAAACATGGAGGAGTGTTTGTATGATATGAATGTGTAAAATCGGTCAACTATGCAAACTAACAATGACGGCCTACAATGGTTTATCAAAAATAGATGAATACCATTGTAATCAACTGTGTGATAGATACACAGCAAACATATTAGTATATCGTACCATAGAAAAAATTGAATTTTTGAATGATCGTAAACAGTACGATGTAGTTAGCAATGTACCGTACTGGAAGTCTCTGCTTTTAGCACTGCTTTGGCTTGGTATATTGACACACCTAATATAATTCAATATTTCAGAGCTCAATTCTATATAGTAACTAGTACAGGGTTTTCAACTATTATAATACCAGTATGCAAGGTTGCAAAGCAGGCTATGTGTATGGTCTAAAGGAGGGAGGGTGGAGGTGGGGGGGGGGAGGGATCCAACAAGAAAAAATGTAATGTACTATGAAATAATAGCAATAATAGGCAGCCCAGGGGCTGTAACTGGAAGTAAATTATGTTACAGTATGCTTGCAATTTTTTAATAGCAGGGCAGACAACATAAACTTACTGTAGCTAACAGTTCAGTATAAAAAGCCTACAATTTGTCTCACAATTATTAAAACTTGTTCTGAGTTCAATTCAAATTTCAATATTTGAACTATATGCTTCTTTTTATATTTAAGTATGACATTATCTTTCAATTGAGAAAAATAACTTGGCAAAAATTGTCCATCCCAAATCACATGCTGTTTCTTTTGCATACACGTAGACCTTTGGCGGTAAACCGGTAAACCCTTTTACGTTCTAATAAAGTTACACTTAACAGTATACAAAACATTTTTTGTAGAACCACAACTTACATATTTCATAACTAAATAACATTGCAACATTGCTATATTAATTCTGACCAACCTACACATTCACAAAAATTTAATGAGTTCTGAGAATTAAGAATTTTCAAAGTAAAACGGATGCCTACAAAACTGAATTGATTCGTTTTGAGTTGTCTCATTTAAAATGTATCATTAATTTGATTCTTTAAATTAAGTGATTAAAAAAATTGGTAAAATTTGAAGTATTTTTTCTAGAATTTCTTGCAGATAACTATTTGCCTTTACAAAGCAATACAAAATTAGTAAATGTTAATATATAAAATGTAAAAAAATAAATACAAAACATTTTTTTAAATGGTATGACTATTATTCTTTATGATAGTGTTATTATTTATTATAAAACAGTTACCTGTACTGATTAACATTCAATCAAACTATGGTTACAAGAACATTACTATTGAAATAAATCAAAATCATAAAGATTTATTAGAAATGTGTGTAGTCTCTTCATTGAAAATGATTTACAGGGTATTGAGATTGTACTGAAGTAATCGATGAGCAGTAACAACAGATGTATGGTACAGTACTGGCATTGCTCAGAAAACCACGACTGCAAAGAATGTTTATTGTTTGATAGATGGTAACATTACTCAGATACATGCCAAGGAAATACATGGGAAAAGATTTTTATGCTAGCATTGCTCAGAAAACCAACAATACAAAGGATGTAATGAAAACAGACAGACAACATTGCTGAGACAACCAACAAGACAAACTAAGCAACAAAATGGTCAATAGACAGTGACACTGCTCTGAAAACCCACCACACTGTAATAGAATACAGATAAGGTGCTTTTAATACATTATTTGTAAGAGAAAATCCTATTGATGGGAAATGAACCCAGGGCCTGGAACGAAAATGTTTTAACAAGCTAATAGTCACAAGGACAGTAATTTTTCTCAGAAAACCAAATTGACAAAGAAAGGAAATAAGATGATGTTGGTAGATAGTAATACTGTTTAAAAAACCACAAAGAGTAGAAACCAAGGCAGAGGAATGGACATAAATGATTTTTCTTTTTTCAAAATAAAGCCTTGAATTATTAAAAGAGTACTTAAAAGTGAATACAATTATATAGACAAAACACAGTGTGAATGACATTAGCATCAACATGATAGTGACTTTGTTATGGGATACACCACTACTGGTGGTAAATAAAGATGATAATCAATTTTTGAGAAAGACCTTTGAACCCAACACTTTCTGATTACCGTTTGGATACTCCGCCAACTTAGCTATGACTGCCAAGTGGTTCTCGGGTTTTCCTATAATCAGGACACGATGTTTTTTCTCAGGGTATTGCGTAACACACAATGAATATTATAAAAGTACATGGTAGTAACTTTATTAGCATTGTCATTGCAGTAATATTCAAATGGCTCCAATTATTTAAAAAATTAAGCAGAGGGCACAAAACTATCCATCCCTATAATTGCTATGATGTATTCTGGTGATCACATTTCCATGTCTGTCAGTCACTGGTTAAAATACTTATTTCGAGAGGAAGCCATCACTCACACACATGAACAATATCATTCTTCTTAAGAAAACAGTGTGCTCAGTTTACAAAATATACATTATCATGCACCCTCACATTCTGACATGTAAAGAAGAGTTATTATCAATCAGAACTAAAGTTACTAATGAGAACAGACAAGAAACACAAAGAACACATTTAAAGATATAATACTGTCTGAGAAAAGAATAAAACAATTGAATGCATTGTACAAATGAATGAGCATTTGATAGGAGAAAGGTGCTGTAGGCTTGATTTGCTAAGGCTATCAATTACCTTTATATTATGGTTCTCTACAGCTATTACTCAATATTGTGTTACAATGTTACATTGGTTAGGTTCACACTAGAACCCTAGTATCCAGATTGAGAGCTAACTGTTAAGCACTAACTGTTAGCAGCCGTGTGAGAATACCTGATTGGTTAGTGCTAACTGTTCCAGGATCTGGATACGGTTAGAGCGTTATCGGTTAGCAAGTTGAGTGCATTTCTATCATTAACCAATAAAATGCACACATTTTCCATTTCCACATTTCCTATTCGCCAGTGATCCCACCGTCATCTTCTTAAGGACGTAAGGATGTTTTATTTATCTGGATCCCTTAGCTGGTGTGTGGGTGTGTGTGTGTGTACATAGCCATTGTTGATGTAGGTCTGTATGAAAAATGGTTTTACCATTGTCATCATATCACTTGTGCTCATTGCGCTCAGGTCAATTATTTGTATTGTTATTAAGCTCTGTAGTGCCCAAAGTTTGATTTTACTTCAATTATTCCAAATAAAATTAATTAGGTAAAAAAAAAATTAATTGTTATTGTCTCACGTCCAGGAATTTATTTCCATGTTTTACTTTCTATATGAAATAAAGACAATGATTTAGATTCTACAAATATAGACTACTCAAAATTACAGCCGATAAACACTTAACAAGTTAACTAACTAGATGCAACAGTAAATATTTTTGCTTGCTCAGAATTTACGTTTGAGTTAACAATTCACAAAGTAAAGTAGATGGTACAACATGCAGATTACAGAATTTAACACTGACATGGTTTACAATTACACAAGGTTCACAACATTTATTAAGTTCACTCAAAATTACAGCACTAGAGTAGAG
>NW_022704877.1:302977-376119 GCF_011630105.1 Anneissia japonica | reverse complement strand
ACTACCATGACCAGACCATCAAACCTTTTGTCTCTTTTCACATGATTAAATCTTCTGGGCTCCCGGTCTATAGGTAAACATGTTTCGTTGCCTTGGCCCGACAACATTCTCAGGGCTAATGTTAGTGTTATTTTACTATAAACTCTGAGAGTATTGAGTATATCTTTGATATACTATTAATTAGTAAATAGTACTGTAATTTATAAGTCGTCTTCATCAATTTAATGAGACAAAGATATACCTCCAAGATAATCTAATTCTTTATAATACAATTATAAAGTGCCAACTACAGTACTGGAGTAGGCAATATTAAATAGACATTTACACAAGCACGGTTAAGATATAAAATGACAGATTTTAATAAAATTCAATGACTAGCCAAGCCAGAAGTGAGTGAAACGGAGATGACAGGAGTCTGGGGGATTCACAGCTGAGGATTAAGTTTTAATGGAGACTGCGAAATCATCAGAATATGAAGAAGGTAAAGATCAAAATCATAAATCTACTCAGAAATATAAAAAATTAATGTACAGTACAGTATGTTGAATACATGATTGTAAAAACCTAGGATTAAATGGAGATGAATAACAATCCATGTAAAAAGTTCCTTTGCAAAGATACTTAATTTGGCTGGTGAAATTGTAAATCAGCGAAAAAACTTAATGGTTTTGACTTTTGTCTTTATTGAGGATAAATATTTGACTTTTTTAAATTCATAGAATTTGAATATTTCATTGAATTTTTGAGCATTTTTCTGTTTGCTACTGACAGAATCTTTAATAACATATTTTAGTTTCTGATTACAATTTACTTTTTTTCTTTTGTTAACCTAACACCAAATAAATTTTTGTGATCAACACTATGACTTATCTTCTGACATTAAATTATTGAACATTGAATTAAAAAAGGTTACAGTAGGAGGAGTCAATACAATGAGTTAGAATATATTGATAAGCCAGCACACGCTGTTACCAACAGTCATCTGCAGACGTATTTCCATAGAGAATGCAATGCGACGAGGCACACATAATAGTCAGTTTTAATGATGATCTGCTCAGGTTACGACCGACAATCATCAGATTGGAGTCGTCGGGTACTAACAGAAAACAGAGATAGATTCTTTGGCGTAATGCGTGCCTGTCTTTACGAAAGACTTTTTACATTATACTTTGTTTTGCAAATCTTCTGCCTACCAATAATGATCGTTTTGTATAAAATACTAATTGTTTTAATTTATATGATTAATTATAGACCCAACAGAAATAAACCTACTACAAATGGCTTTTTGGGTTATACTCAATGCCGTAGCCAGGATTTTCAAACAGTCCGGGACAATATCAGGATGGACCCACTTTACGTGTAAATTCAAACAATGTGGACCAATTTTATGCAAAAATATAAAAAATCTGGGCCCGTTTTCCCTAAGTTAAGATAGATATGAGAAATCTGGACCCATTTTTCAAAAAGTGGACCCATTTTATGCATAAAATTACATGATTTGGACCCATTTTTAATGTTGACCCATTCTTTGTGGACCCATTATAAAAATTGTGTGGGATTGTCACAACTGTCCCAATAGCTGGCTACGGCATTGGTTATACTATGTAAATTGTTAGACTTAATTTAAGTGATTTTAATGTCTACTTTTTTTTCAACGATAAGGGCGCTTTCATTCTTTTCTTCACAAAGATGGCTAAAACAGTATGTCCAGTAATAAGGCTTTGGCCAGGATATAGAAACATAGAAATACTGCTATCCAGGATGTTAAAATTCCTATGGGAAGTTCCGAGTGTATGGCTTATGAAAATTATAAAAAAAATTATTAAAGAGGCGGAACTCAGGCAAGAAAAATGAGAAAGGAAACAAAATACAATTTTCTTCAATATAAATTGTTTTAATATAATCTTATATGATACTTTTAGCACTAAATATAAAACCTTAACAAGTGTAAATTATGTATTCTAGTGAATCTATAGTATAGGTAGCAAGCACTATTCAACTCTCTTGGAAAACAACAGTTATTTATAGAACTATCTATGTGGTATACCACAAGCACTTATTATTAATTTTGAACCCACAAATTCCAGGTTTCGGACATTTTTTTTGTATAAAGTAAACAGAAATCAAAAGCGAATGAGTTTCTTCGTTTACCCTGGTTTTACAGCATTTCCTTATTAAATAATTAATAATTTCCTTCAGCTTCATGTATTCCTTGATGAGTAACAAATTATTCTCGCCCATAAAATCAAAACAAACTCGGAATCTCTCACATTATTCATGCATGCACAATATACATGTTAAGTCCCATTCACACTATCAAATTTTATTTGACAAAAAACTATTATATGCCCATATATAGTCATGATGTGCCTATATGGTCAGGATGTGATGTCATGTTTTTGCCAAATAAAATTTGATTGTCTGGACTTTACATAGTAGATTCTGGCAGTGTATAATGATAGAATTATAATTCTCTAATCAAAAAATGAAAATTTACATTTCACTTGGTAAATAATAACTACAACTTACACAGCCAATCAGAGGATTAGCAGTATGTAATAATTAGAATTATAATCCTCCAATCAAAAAATGAAAATTTACATTTTGCTTTGTAAATAATAACTACAATTTACACAGCCAATCACAGGATTAAAATCTCATAATTTTTCACTTCAAAAGGCAAAGAAAGGGATTGGATGTGGGAGTAAAACAGATGCTACTTTGCATTAGCACATAAACTGATGCGCACACAATCAATGTTCACACAAACTGCAGTACTGTAGTCTGTATTCACCACTCACTTTAAAATATACTATTAATATTCATTCAATTTTCATTCATTTTCCATGACGAAATACAACAATGAAAAACTGAATGGAAGAATGATTCTGTACATGATCCCATGTGCATATGTATACCACAACAGTTGTAACATACAATGATGTAAATTGTAATAATTAAATTGTTATTCTTTCCATTTAATTGATAAATTGTCTTTTCTTATTGTGAATTTGAATTTACATTTTTAATTGACCTGTATTGTATTGAATTATAATAATTTCGGAAATAATTGTATAATAGTTTGTTAAGTAATTTATATATATTTTGTTAACTGAATTTTCAATTCTTTATATATTTTAATGATGTAATTAATAATAAGTAACTTTTTGTAAACTTTCAATATAATATTTTTGTGATTTCATAATATAATGTTGCCTATTTAAATATTGTACTTATCATCTTTTTATGTAAAGCACATTGAACAGATTTAAATCTGAATATGCACTATAAATAATAATAATAATAATAATAAATTATTATTATTATTATTACTACTATTATATTATAATTATTATTATTACTTTTACTTTTCAACCATTCTACAAAATTATAAATGACTACAGTAGTTATTGAATGACAAAATCAGAATAAGCTAATTAATAATAAGTAACTTTTTGTAAACTTTCAATATAATATTTTTGTGATTTCATAATATAATGTTGCCTATTTAAATATTGCACTTATCTTTTTATTTAAAGCACATTGAACAGATTTAAATTTGAATATGCACTATAAATAATAATAATAATAATAATAATAATTTATTATTATTATTACTACTATTATATTATAATTATTATTATTACTTTTACTTTTGAACCATTTTACAAAATTATAAATGACTACAGTAGTTATTGGATGACAAAATCAGAATAAGCTATTTGGATCAATGATTAATGAAGAGAAGAGGATTGCATTTTATAATATGCTAAGTATGGTACAGAGTCAAAATATGATACATACAATAAGGCATGTGTGAAAAAAAAACCAGGAGAAATTCAACACTGAAACCACCACAGCCAGACATGTGTGAGGGCTGATGTTCTATGCAATATTAACCTACATTTCAATGCATGTCATGTACAGTTCATTCCAGTGGGAATTGTACTCAACTCGAACTCTCCAGGTGCTACTAAGGAGAAAATGTTTTCTTCATGTCTACCATCTAAACAATTTTCTTTTGGAAAAGACCCCCTTTTTTTTTCATTAGCTTGTTCAGAAGTTTAAATATTCCTGGAACATTCATTTTCTTTCCTGTCAAATGAAGGCAGAGTAAAAGAATAAATAAATAAAGAGGAATGAGTCTAGAAACATATATATTTTTTTTTAATAAAAGACTAATAACTGTAATATACTCTACTTAGCTCCATGGGGGAGAATTCCATAATGTTATGTTACAGCTGTAATCAGCACATTCTGGGTTTAAACCTACCAGGTACCCATCCACAGACAACAGTATACCTACTTTAAAGTGCCTTGCCCAAATTAAACAAGCAAAATGCACAATGAAGGCTAATATTCTGCTTGGTCTTGCGAATTACTTTACTGTATTTTGTGAGAATCCCAACATTTTTTTTTTTAGGAACCTACGGAACATTGAGCATCTTAACCACAATGCCACACACTGACTCATAGATGATAAGTCAGTAATGATTGAACTAATGATATAGCTAATCTCGTTGTAGGAGAGTTGTGGTTATGGTGGTTATTTGCTAGTCTGTTCATAAGCCTCTTACTCCCTCGGGAGATTTGGTTTCAAATCATGATTGTTTGAAGTTCAACCTAAGCACTTGGTCTTAATGATAAAAAAAATTTAAAAATGAATTACAAAAAAATGTATTTTTGTCCAACATTAGGTAATTTACAAATACATACTTCCCTCTAATTAAAGACCCTTCCAATTAAAGACCAAAATAAATGTCTTTTATCCAAGATGAAAAATATTACTATTAGGCTAATAAAATTAATTTAGCATTTCATTTATTTTGCCTCAAAGAAATACAACAGGTTACATTGCAAAACATGCACAATGAAAGAAAAAATGAACACAAACAAGCACAGACACGATTCCTAAAAAGTGAACCAAATCATTATCTGGTAGGTCTCTCAAATTGCAGGTTTCACTTCTCCCACCCCCTCCCCTCATAAATGTTGGAGTTTACAACTAATAAACAGCAATACTACATACCACCACAATAAATAATTTCAGATCCCAAATGTGCCATCATAATAAAATAATTTCAGATCCCAAACCTGAAACTAACAATTTTATTTGGCCTCAATATCATTATACTACTGTAATTAGTTGCAGTTTAACAGCAAAGCTATAGCCTAATATTTATGAATAAAACTTGAAATTAAACTAAAAAATATAATAAAATAAATATAAACGTTGCTATTTTTCATTAATTTGAATGAAAGGAAAAACAAGGATAAACCACAAATGGCCAGCAATCTTCTGTTTACAAAGGAAAGTTCAACTCTTGGACAATGAACTTTTAGAAGTTCAAAAGGTCAAGGTTAAGGAGCAAGTAAGTGAGAAACTTATGAGCCATTATCAAATCAAAATCGCTTTAATATCTATCAATAAAAAGTTGTACATTAAAAAAATTGCTACAGAAATTAATCTTCACTGTTCATTACATCTTGAATTAACTTGGGAAAAAACAAAAACTAAATCACTATCACTTTGCCAATACAGAGAATATTTTGTGGGTTTTCCTGGCAACACTTAGCACATGGTTGTTATAACTTACAATAACTTCTGACATTCTATGAATAGTTTTGATTGTAAATTACTCATAAAGTCAGATTCATTCACTGTATGATTCTTCTGCTGTCATCAGCTTCAGATATGGAGTCCATCAAGATGATCAAACTCAGAGACAGAAAATCTAGACACGTTCTACTCAAAAGTCATGATTACGTTTGCATTTTTTTTTTTTTCTCCTCAAATATTGGTCAATTTTTACAGACGAGCGATGTCTCGATACAGAATTATAGTACGATGATAAAAACTCTAACACTGGAGCAATAATTTTGAAGTGGCTTTCTCACAAGTTAATAAACCATAAATTTTTGAATAAGCGCTGCTTTCGAATAAGAAAGCACTACACAATGTATGATTTTTTTTTCTGTTATTAATTGCTATTTACATTGCCCATCCATGATTCTGAAGTGCAGGTGCACCTCACGTAAGGTGGTGATCTCATCGATTTTTGCTTTTTTCGGTCATTCCCTACCGTTTTGTATTCACATAACAAATGATATGTATTGTAGTGCTGGTTATTCTATAAACGATGAATAAACTTGAACTTTCAAATAAATACAGTTGGCATTAAATTTTCAATCTATTTCAGATAATTGTCGGAGCATTTAATCAAAAGTAACTTAACCCAACATTATTAGATATTAAAAATATGATTTCTCACAAAATGAATACTAATATGCAAGAAATCAGATAGCTTTTTGTACACGATTCGATATTATAATAACACGATTCGATATTATAATAACACTCTAATTTGTAAAAAGGGCCGCTCACTAATATGCGCCACACCCCCCCCCCTCACCCCTTGAATAACCGCCGCACAACTACTTCTAACAATTTTGTAATGTTGTAACCCTTATTTGATCCTTACAATTAACAACTGCTCTGCAACAATTTTGAAGGTGATCAGAGATAAACACCTTTTCATCTCATTAATACATACTTTAAATATTTAACAAAAAAAAAAAAAACACTGATAGCCAATCCAAACACTGTAATCAAAATCGAGTTACATTAAAAATTTGTTGTTGCATACTCAAGAATTGTACTTGAGAGATAGGACTGGTCTGTCCTACCTGTATTAACATACTACTTTTACTATAACCAAACCTTGTGTGAAGGTACTTGATAGCTAAGCTATATCTACTTATTATTATCACACAATAAGACTTTGAACCTGTCATATTTTCATTCGGTTTCCTATATATGAACACAAACAATGACCGGTAGAACCTTCCTGATTAGTTTAACATCAGTGAAGTGCCTCTGAAAACATACCGTGAGATAGTATTAAGAAAAGCTAGGGCCCTATAAAAAAAATTATTAGTTTATCAACCTATGTAGACTGGAAAAGTAATGAGGGAGGAAAGTTTTTTACCAAATATCAGCCTTGGATTGTTTTCTGGTGCATTGATATTCAAAGTAAAATACATAATTGAGATACAAGCAATATCTACTATTTGCTAATGTAAAATGTGGAAAAAAAATTTTGTTTTTCCAATACCATATAGTAGAAGACATGCGGGCGAGGGTGATATTTTATTGGGCCTAATAAATAATTACACTGTGCCATCTTGCATTGAATTCATGCAAAATGTGAACATTCTGCGGTACACTCTCGATATGTTTAAATTATCTGTGCCTCAATATAGTAATTTATTAAATGCAAGGTAATTTTTTTTCATATAATTATATTACATATTGTCAATTATATTTAATAAACCAAAAAATATACCCTACTTAATACTTATTCTATATTTTAAAAATGTTTAGCCGATCAGTAAAAAACACATTAGTCTTCATATACCAATTTCTACCCAAAAATGTAAGGATTTACGTAGTAAAACATCTGATATTTTTTCGATCAGTAACTTACTGAAAGTTAACAAACTACTAAGTTATTTATATTTTGAAAATTTTTTTATTCAATTTTTTTTATGTGGCATATTAAATCCATCCAATCACCATCCAGCCTCTCTACCCAAACATATAAGTATTTCTCTGTTTGGAGTTTCTGCAGATATTATTCTCCTGAAGACGACTAACACATCAAAACGTCTAGACTTTCTCAACTACAACAGTTCTTTTCAGAACTACCTACGTGGTGTACCGCAAGCTTCAACATACAATAAATTTGTTTTGTTTGTCTTATGGGCATCTCTGATATATATTTTAGTTGGTACTTTATATATCAAATTGTTTAAAACAAAAACAAAAACAGATATTAATGTACTGAAAAATTGAAATGTTTGATGTACATTGTACATTTGCCTTTGTTCCACTATAATAAGTGGTGCAGAGGCAGTTTGGCACAGCGGGAACGGTTTGATTTCCCAACCTCAAGTTCGGGGTTTCAATCCCTCGCTGTGCATTTCGCTTGTGTCCTTGAGCAGGCAAGGCACTTTATCTGCATTGCCTCTCTCTACCCAGGATTAAAAATTGGTAACTGCGGTTGCCTTCTCCTGCGCTGATTACCAGCAGCAACACATAAAGCATGTGGACCCAATGACCAGGGAAAAGGACTGCGCTTTATAACCTCAAGGAAGAGGCACATTATAAATGCCCATACCAGAACCAGTACTTTAAACTAGTTCTACACTACTGTATGTTAAGTTTAATCCACACTAACAACTTCAAATTTATGTGACAAGTGTATGTGATGTGCACATAATGGGTACAGTATATGATGATGTCATATTACACCCAAATATAGGCATATCCATATCTTTCATAATCGAAGCAGGACTTTAGAAATTTCAAAGAATCAGTTTTATATCATTCCAATGTGCTTTCTAATTGGCTTGCTGTGCCCAACTGTTATACCCAAATATGGGCATATCACATTTTTTGTGACATAATATTTGATAGTGTAAAACAGGACTTTAGAAATTTCAAATAATCAGTTTGCAGGGTGTAGTGCCATGTAGCTTTTACAATGTGCTTTCCAATTGGCTTGCTGTGCCCCACTGCTATACCCAAATATGGGCATATCACATTTTTTATCACATATTATTTGATCGTGTAAACAGGACTTTACAAATTTCAAAGAATCAGTTTGCAAGATATTGTATCATGTAGCGTTTCAATGTGCTTTCCAATTGGCTAGCTGTGACCAACTCTGCAGGCCAATTTTCAATAAGGAAATCCACACTCCAACAGGATTTTTATAAATCCATCCTGCTTACAACATTCAGTCACCATCCATGAAGCACTGCTATACAATATACACTACACAGTATCTGCTACACATACTGTAGGCCCATCGAAACTAGGACTTCCTCTCTTTCTTCTGATTTCTGTGATAACCTGCTACCTTATTAAATAATTGTCATGAGATCATTTATAATGACCAACTTTTACAACATACACACTTTAAATTAAAAAAAAATAAAAACAGTAAAATTTTGCCCAGTGTAAGTTTTCATATTTTGTTGCCAATTTCAGGCTCAAAATGTTCTTATTTTGTTTTGTTCCTATTTAGAGAGGTAATTATGTATTTCAGCACAAGCTTAGCTGAGTACTTTTGCATTCCCTGATGGAACTTCACATTTGATGACATTAATGAGGTAGATATAATGCTAATAATTAACATTTTTAACATTAAATGTGTGTGACTAGCTTGACTTGTTGGTTTTTCTGGCTTTTAAAAATAAAAACCTCATGTGAGCCTCAACTTGTTCTCATTTTGTTCTTATTTTTAAAGCAATTTCAGACTTGGTTTTCTTATGAGAAAAAAATGTATTAGTTTGTAACTGTACAATTGTAACTATATTAATCAATGGTGAACATATAGTGCTGATAGAAACAATGTATAAAATAGGAGGCTTTTGAATAAATTAATGAATAACAATGATTGTGTTAACATAAAACAAAAAATCGAAGTGAATATTAAAAATACAATATAAATAATACGGTAAAATGAACCATATTCTGTTTAATGTATTTTTTAGGCATTTGTTGACCAATCCAGGTTTGGGTATTAATCAAATTCTTTTTCCTTTATTATAATATGCTACTATAATTTTTAATAGATGCGCTTAAAAAATGGAAATAGTTTGGAAACCCTTTGACAGTCTGGGATGTAGCATTATGTTTTTGCCACAAATTTGAAATGAATAAATTTTTTTTTTAAATATGATGGTAAAAACAACTTAAATACGAGAGGCCTAGCCTCTTGTCTTAGTTCAAGTGCTAATTCCTACCCCCTATTCATGTAGCATACTGTACTATAGGACTTCCCAGTGAAGTAACTCAAAACTGATTAAACAGACCAGTCAAAATCTGTATTAAATTTAAATTTGATTGATACCACCAACTGTATGTCATATTTAACTGAATAGCTGTATATTGACTGTAAGTTCAAGTATATAGGCTTTTAACACAAGAATATGTTTCTCAGCATTAAAAAGTTGAAAATATGGTATTGTATAATCCATACATATTTTATCTGGACTTCTACATTATCATTAAAGGGTCATAGACAGGTTAAATTTAAAGCGACTGTTGGAAAATTATACAGTAGTAAAGTAAAAATGTTTCTGAAAAATATATTGTACATTTACATCTATAATCTAAACCTCCTAAAAAAAATGTTGCTATCAATCTGACTCATCAATGTACAGTAAAAGATTTTAAAAGAAATATAATGTCTACCAATTTTTTCAGATTTATGATTTTATTACATAGTGGTACAGTACGACATGTTTCAAAATCTGGGTATTAGGTCATTGCACAAAATCAGGTGTTATGAAAATGTTTGGGGAGAGGGGGAGGGAGGAAACAGGCTATTTTTATTATTTTTTTGTATAGGTTTTATGTGGGAATATGATTAGTGCTGGTTGTGGTTTTAACTTTGAGGTCAAGGGTTCGAAATCCTTGCGTAGAAGTTACCCTAGCTTCTCTCCACATAGATTGATATCATCATATGCTGTGAAGTTAAATTTTCCAAAGATAAAGACAAAAAAGAAAGAGACATTCTGGCCTGTGAGCACACTATGTTTTACCTTAATTAGTTAAAGAGGCTTCTTGATAGTTTGGCTTCTTTTTGTTTGTTTTTATTTGTTTTTTCACATCTAACAATAACATGTTAACCTACTACTTATAAGATAGAATGATGCTTTAGAAACTAAATTTCTTTACATAGGACTTTAGAGTATGGAGTTTTCTTTTTAGTTGTTAGAAATAAAAAATCTGCGGTGACAGGGTTTGAACCACGATCCTAGGAGTAATAAGCATGCATCTTAACTGCCTTAAGCTCCAGTTATACACCAATTTCTATTATTATGAGAGCGGATGGAGGGGCAGCAGTTGTCGTTTGGTCACGCAAGCTTGGGGTCATGGGGTTCAAAATATTGCTTACTATACTTAAGCCTGAGTTACTCTATCCTCACTCATAAGGTACCTAGTAGGATGGGGACCATTCAGAATGAAATCCGTCTGGTTCTGAATTATCTGCATGACTAGGAATATTTCCCAGGGGTGTAGAGAACGTTGCACATGGCACATGCCTGTTTATATTCAATGCCCTAAGGAAGAGCACCCGGAACATCTATAGATACAAATTTACATAAACATAGTGCATACTACATAGTGCCTCTATAAGCTTTATACCAAATTATATTTAAAACAAAACAAAAATGTTGAATTATTAAAATTTCTAACAAGGTGTTGTGGCAAATTGTGCTACAGTTGTAGCTGAAGAAAACTAAGGGTGGTTAGTAGAAATTTTAAGGGTGGGTGGGTGATAACATTGGTAAACTCTAAATAGTAAGAGTGGATTTTAAGGACGGAAAAGTGGGTTAACAAAGGTGGGTGGAGGGCCATGATATTAGCTTTGACTGAACAGGAAACTTCCAGGCTAGGTAACCCAGCCCACCATAACTACATTCCTGTTGTAGATCTCAAGGGTTAACCCATACTTTGCATCTGCCACAGCGCAATCATGTATGAATATTAGACACTGCAACCGTGTGAAACATTTATGATTTACGAACATACAAGAGGTCCTTAGAAGCAGACCTTAGTAACAGACAGCCTTTATCTTCCAATTAGTTCTATGTACGCAGGCGACTTATTTATCTTATTCTTAATGTAGAGTTAGCAGGTATCGAAACCAGATTCAAAATTTCATTATAAATTTATTTATGAATGAGTGATAAATCTTATCTTCAATTATACTTCCTACTATACATACTGTAGGCTGTGTTCCCAAAGCCCTACTCTAGATATAATAGCATTGCATAAGAACTGATAACAGTATTAATTAATGATAATATAATCTTTACATTATTACATGATATTACTTCAATAATTTGATTTATCTCTATACTATACAGTACCGGTACATTAACAATATTATTGCATACTAATTATGTTTTCCCAGGCTGCATATTGCCTTTATGTACAATACAGTACATAATACTGTACTTTAATTTAATGACCAGAGAAGATTTCCCTTTATTAGCTACAGACACAATCTCATAGAAAAATAAATTTATGAATTATGTGCTCAAGTGGTAAAATTCATTGAATAGGCATAGAGTACACTAGCTAGGCTTCATAGCTTATATCCTATTCACACTCCACTCCATTGCAATGTACAGTAATCAGTGGTAATTCAAAACGGATTACTCCCTATTACAATCAACGAGCGCATTCAGACGAATCACACTTTTATATTAGAACGGGAGCTCAAACGGTACTGCTAGGCCTATGTTGACTAATCTCAGCCAATCCGTTGATTTGTTGTGATCGCATTCCATGGTAATCGGGAATAAAAGACTGTAGTACCAATCATAACAGGCAACAATTTGCAATATCGATTATATTGGCAAGCTTTCGACACACGATTGTGGATTGTGATTGGGTATTACAATTGTTACAACATATCGCAATGCGACGCTAGTCTGAATAGGGTACTAGTTGGTACAGAAATCATCCAAATGGTGTTACCTGTAAAAAGGGAACAAAACAATTTTCTCAGGCCACCATACAGTCATAATTATTCATAAATTATCATCACCCTTCATTATGGGTTAAAATTCAATAATCTGATTTCATACAGTACCTTGGTAATTAATTTAAAAATTCAATATTTATGTTCCCAGCATACTTTACATTTTTAGCACTTCAAGTAAAATATTCTTTAGCATAAAGGAGAAATGCACATTTAAGAAAGTATAGTACATACTCCAAGTATTGAAATACATGCCATTGTGTTGGGATTCAATATTTCAACATTAATTATGTCATCATCAGGAATGATTACCTATTAGCTTGGTTTGTATCCATTCCCTGTGGTTTTTTCACTAGCTGACACAGTATGTATCAATGGCTTGTGCCATGAATTTTAATGGTACTGTATGGTAGTAAGAACATTTAGCGTACATCCTGCATTGCAGTCTATCACAGGACTGAGTGGTAAGGTTTTTTTCATCTTTTTAATAAATATATTATGAGTAACTTTTTTAAAGTCAAAATTATTCTATTGTAAAATTAGTCTACAAATCAGCTAATCAAGGATTTTGGATGTTTTCATGTTTATATTGTAGGGAATCAGTGATGGATGAATGAAGGATGGAGTTATGGGAGTAGCTGATGAAATTCACTTTAGCATAGAATTACACTATCACTGGACTGAATGTTCAGAATGTCTACATTTTTTAAAAGGCCGAGTTGGATAAATGTAGGATGGAACGGAGACCAATGTCACTTTAACACACAGTCTATAGTAGGGGGCGGTGATAGCAGGAGGTCCGAGAGGGCAAAGGACCCTCCATTGGGGACCTGTTGCCCTGCTTGAACTCGCATGTCGGGGAATTTTCAGCAAGGTCGTCTGAGAAAAGGTGCAATTCAAGGATGCCTCTGTCAAATTTTAGAGATTAAAAACTGTTTAGTGCGAGCAGGGCTACCGTATGTGCGAAAAGTTGTATACTATTACGATCGTATGGGCTGCAGTGGTGGTGCCAACTCTTCACAAAGGATTCAGGATTTTTACACTATTAAAATGTCTAATTACAAGACCAGCTGATGAAAGCCCCTTTAACGTACAGGATTACTGTAACACGCTGTAAATGATAAATATCACGTCAAATTAGAAGAGAACTTTTCTTAATTCTCAAATCTACGCATACTGCATGATTCTTTTTCATGAATTATTATTTTGTCTTCAAATCCATTCAGTTTTTTAAATAATTGAAGATACCATCTCTGATAAATCTATAAAAAAAAATCATTAAACCAATTTAAATTTAGTTAAACATACAGGTAGTCGACCACCACAATTCAGTATTCATAATGCTTGTTGATATTTTACTAAAGATAATTTAATTGTCTGCCAGTTAATTTAATTTATAATCATCTTATAATCTATAGTCACAGTTTAAGTACATATAGTAGAGTAACCTTGTATTTTTTTCTTATTGTTTTTTATCAATGTTTGGTAGATTATTAAATGAAATCCACTCAGATTAACACTTTACAGTACTGTAACAAATTGATTAGTACAGCATTAAGTTGGTAGAAATAATTTCCACAATGCATAATTACAATTAATAATTGGATACCAATCATACTGTAACTAACTCCTAAATCTATAAACTTCAATTGCAAACCTTTGATGTTATTTTTCATTAAATTTTAAAATAATTCCTTCATGAAAATGAATAGAATTATCAGTGAGTATTTTAAGCAACCTTTGCTTCCAAACATCTGGCATTTGGGGGAGCTTACAGTATACCTGGATGGAGAGCTTTGTATTTAAAATAAATAAAAGTTAAGAGGTCAGCATTTTGTACCCAAAAAAAAAATATAGTATTATAATATATTTCACTCATTTCTTTGTCATTTATCATTAAACACATTAAAACTTGTTTAAAATTTAAAATACAGTACCGTTCATAAATGCTGCACGTTTTAGACGCATCTGACGCATCCTGAATTCGTCCACGATGCGTCCTGAATACGTCCGAAATCTGGACGCGTCTAACGCTAATAACGGTTCAGACAAACTGTTTATTTGACGCAGGCTTGTCAAATTAACAATTAATTAACAAGTCATTGTCAACGCAGACCAAACTAAAAACAAGTAAGGAAGTGGTAATCAAACGAAACAGACACTCAACAATATTCTACACTACTATGGGAACCTCTGTATCAGGCAACAGCCAAAATTCCCGTTGCCAATGGTGACTGTCTCAGTTTAACAAACCTGTTATCTTTTAGGTAATAATAGCACAACCGCGCCTCTGATAAGAAACCGGGTCGCTTGAAACTTGAGTCTCTTGTCGGTGATTTCCTCTGCAAATCCTCCTAATTAATGTACTTGTCAATTGTAGTCCCGGCCCCCCAGAAGCCGGGTCATAGCGGGGCACTAGCCGGGACTGAGCCGGGTAGTACCGGTACGTACCTAAAATTGGCTTCGAAAAGGACCAAGTTTTCGATGTGACGTGAGCGTAAAAAAATTGTGAACCGTGTATTTGATCGACCTAGTTTGCGTCGAAAAAAAAAAAAAAGAGCTGAGGCAGGAAAATCTGTTTCTACTGCTACTGTATTAATTTTCTTGTTTAATTTCTGTTTTGATACTGAATAAATTCATTCAATCAGTTAAATCAATATATCAATACACATCTAGATGTGTATAATGGCCAAGCAATACACTCCCCTCTTCACACTTTTCCAAACTTCCATGGGAATCTGCCTAGTGATACGCATGCGTAGTGCTTCCATGCTTATCTCCTCCTTGGTTAGCTCCTGCCTTAGCGCTCACGTGTTCTCCGATTTCAGACATAGACGAGACCTAGACCTTCATTTAGCGGGGCATTTTAACGGTAGGATTTTGCCGGGGATGTACGTTAAAACGATTCCCCGCATTGCCGTGAGGAGAGGGAGAGGAGGAGGGAGGGAGAGGGGAAGAGAAAGCGAGACAACAATTGATAAGTGCATAAATAGTGCGACAACCGCGCTTTCCGCCGTGATTATAATGAGTCGATTGTCGACAAATGATACCGTGATTTAAAATAGCCAATCGTTCGTGATACCCGACCTAGCGTATTCCTTGTGTGGTGAATGCTGTCAGAGGACACAGAAAGGCTGGTTAAATTTGGTTCATAGTAAATAAAACATCATTCCCTTCGAAGAGATGCATTAAATTTAGGATTTATTGTACTAACAGACAGAGAAGACCATTTATTCACAACCCAATTCACATGTACATTGCTGATTTTAATAGATACACTAAACTCTTGTCAATAATTTTATATTATCTATTATTTATGTCCGTCGATTATTTTGTCTATACTAGTAATTTTTTACTCATTTTGTATCAGGAGACGAATTTTACTTTTTCGTTACAATGTGACAATAAAAGAATCTTGTACTATTGCTTTACTTTTCTTTTGTTTTCTACATCATTATGCACCGATCTGCTTTACATGCGCCCAATTAAAATCAATAACAACAATAGTGCACCGAATCTGACGATCAGTCACACCCTACTGTAGCCCGTTGTTCTGGTGACGCCCAACACTTTAATACTTCTTGTATACCATATACAGTACAGTAATGACAAAAACTAGTGAAGCACAGTGGTGGATCTGTAGGCCTATTGCGTATCTCGCAATTCTCATTATAGTTCAATCGAAAATTATATTTTATTACATAATCATGAATACAGTCATAATACACTACATTACTTCGATTATTTTATATGACTATTAATATTCACCAGAGACAGCTGTATTGGTATGCGCCTTATAAATCCATTGATTGATATTCTTAAAAATCTTTAATTAACAGCAACGAAAATTTAGGAACATAAAAAAATAGAGTAGGCCTAAGAGTACTGTCAATCACTTTAAATAGGCCTAATTGAGATATCATAAGCATTGGGACTTCAACATTAACATAACATTGCCGTAAATGATCAAGACATGAGTTTTGTCATGGAAGAATAATAATCTGAACATGTATTAATACCGATATATTGTTATAATTAAATACACACAATATAACAAATAATACCCGACATATATTTTCAACTGCTGAAATGACCAAACATTACAATTATTATAGGACTTGTTACTTTTTTCACAAATTTGCATCAACTCAAGAACTTCGATGAATCCAATCGATGTTCACCCATCGGACGGCCTGTCTGAATATGTTGTTTGGTGAACTATGAACTCGCCGTAGCACATGTTTTCATGAAAGCACGGCAGCAGCATGGATTCTTACTGCACTGACTGTCTCTGCATAAAAATACCTAATATTTTATACTAGGGCCTAGCCAGGGCCCAACTGTACATGGAGTATAATTTATCATAACATAATATACTGCAGTACCACTGTACTTTATTATAAATTGAGAATGTGAGAAAATGTGAGTACTTCTGTAATATTAAATAAATCGTCAACTGCCGAGCCAGAAATCGACTGCATCTGTATGCTAGGCTACCGTCATTTTTATTGTATTGATCGTCAGTCAGCGGAGGAAAATGACGTTTTCAAATGATGTATGACTCAAAAACAAAAGTAACTGACGGAATTATAGGTTTCCCTGTTACAACAACGACACATGTATGCATCCATTGTGTACTACAGGACTTGAATATGGATTGTTAATTTGACGTGATCAACATTGATAAACAATTTCGGGTAGACGCGAGTGCGT
This sequence comes from Anneissia japonica, assembly GCF_011630105.1. Classification (NCBI taxonomy): domain Eukaryota; kingdom Metazoa; phylum Echinodermata; class Crinoidea; order Comatulida; family Comatulidae; genus Anneissia; species Anneissia japonica. The sequence goes on along the minus strand of NW_022704877.1, from coordinate 358,840 downwards.
CTAAATAACAATGTTTAGACGGTGTAGGCCTTGAACGGACGCGTCATGGACGCAAACAGGACGGAAACTGGATGCGTCTGTTGCGTCTAAAAATTCGCATTTTTTATGGACGGTACTGTAGCTTGTAAATATGAGTAACATTAGCCTAAAACATTCAAAAAATATTCATTCAGTCTGGCTATGTAATCAATAAAAGCCCTCTGGGGCATTACATCGATCAGCCACAGCCGCATTAGTCTGTCACATCACCATACTAACGGTTGCAAATTGCAAAATCACCTCAACACAAAACACAGTAAATGCTAAACCACATAAAAATTAAATACCCAAGAAACTAAAAGATAAAAATGACCACAAATGAAAGCAGAGGAAATTTAATATTAAAATAATATATTATTGTATTGTTCCACAGTATTTAGTTATACCAGTTAAACCACAAAAAAAAAGTGTGCATGTTTAAATACAGACATGAATGTGTGTAAGACTAGGAAGCTGACAATACACGTACTATATAGTAAGGCCTAACAATTGGCATTGAATGAGGACAACCCTATAATAATCCACTTAGCAAAATCTTGTATAGTACCATGAAAAGCACTGTAGATTGTTTCCTGCCAGTGCTAATGTTTCAACTACAACTCATATTTTTGTTAAAATGATTATTGTGTTATGCCAAAAAATATATAGAACTGTAGTTGTAAATCTATATTAATTACTCTACAGCCTTCTACAGATGGAAAGAAGGCAGACTACCTCAGCTCCACCATGGCTGGAGAAGAGTTGAGGCATAAATATTTTATGGCTATGGCACATTTACATTTGATTAGAAAAGGCACTCTTAAACTTAAATTTTCTCATTTTTTTTTTTCATTTAAAAAAAAAAGAGGGAGCCTTGGCTACCTTTTTCCACCCCTTAAACACCCACCAGTTGAACTCCTCACCACTTGAATTGGCTCCTGACAGTACCAATGATGTACACACTAAAAGGAAGTCAGATTGAAACTAATGACAGACATCAATTACCGAAGATTGATATCAAATATCGAAATATAAGCAACGACATTGATACAGTTAAAGTTCACGCTAACAGACAGTACAGATTCTATTTTTGCAGGATAGAACAGCAATGGAGTAAACGCTTGTAATGTACTCAGCATGCACATATATATAGTAGTCGTGATGTGCCTATATATGGTCATGATTTGATTTCATCATGATCATATTAATGTCGCATGTTTTTTGTCAATTAAAATTTGATAATCTCAACAGGGCTTTTACAGTTACCTCTAATGGTCAAAACGTATGTTTTATACATTTACAGTAGAATTTACAACAGCAATAGTGCAGAGCATAGTACTAATATAAACCAGGGGTCAGGGTACTGTACTTGCGTCCTCGCCGCGGCGCTGGATAACACTAATTCTACCACCACTACACACAAGATCAAGTCAACATCTACTTGTATCACCATTTTCATCATGCCATCTGATGAACCTGGCAGAGTACAATGATTATGCTGGAAATTGCCGGACCACTAGAGCGGTGTTATCTTTATCGGCCCCACTTTCGGACATCTCTCGATCCACCCCCTGGTAGTTTATGAGCCAATAATACACTTAAACACCACTTGTACTCTTACTTGCACCTCTGGTTCAAACCCAAAAAAAATGCTTTAAATGTTAGAATTTACAAATCAGAAAAGTTCATTCAGAGTATAGTATTAGTACCCTATACATTCATCAAAGGAATTTACAGTTAAAGTAAAGTAGAGAAGAGAAAATATTATGAGGGTAACAAAAAAAAAATAAAAGCCAAATGAGGAAAATGAAATTTCAACGATGTTACCGTGCGAAAGTTATGATTAACTTGAAATGTGAGGAAAAGAGAAAATGGTAAACCCAATCAGGACAGGAAAAAGGAACTACACATTTAAGGAAATAATAAAAACTATGATTACAGTAAAGATAACAGAAAGAGGAACTAAGAATAAAAGGAATATTAGCTGGGTATTTTTCAAATTTATATTTATATTTGACTGGTGATTTAGTTTTTGATAAATTAATTTATTTTTGGACTGTCATTTGAAAGTAAATAATCGCAATGAAATATCCTCACAATGTATTTTACTATCATTTTAGTTTTATTTATCTTTTGCATTAAATATATTATACTTATTTTTCTATATATTTAACTATAGAGTACCACAGTCGTGTCGTTACAACGCCAGGTGGTGCTCTTTGTTGTCAACAGACATAGGTTAAAGTTCATTACGCCTGAATGACTTCATAGGCTTTCTGGAATAGGCATTTCAAAATCTAATATTTTACCATCAAAATGTACTAACAACACAAAAGCTCGCATTATATTAGTTATCAAACACACATTTAATCATCAATTAAAATTTACAAAGAAAAAGTAAGATACATCATAATAATTACGTTTGAAATTGGGATCAATGGTTTGTCAGTAAAGAAAATGGCGTCCGGTTAAACGCTTTTTGCAACGACAACAACGGAGTAGTATCACATGGTATCGTGACCTAAAACACTGTAGTACCCTATACCTCACCTTTGCTGTAGTATTATGAAGAGGTTTCCTTGTTTTAGTCGCTTTATTTTTAGACATACTTATAGTTAAGTGTAATAGCATGTTGAAACACCTGTTCTACTTACGAAAATTAAACAATATTTTACTCAGTAATAGTACTATTCTTGGAAGGGAGACACATTCTTAGAGGGAACAATAGGTGCTAGAGACTTTAGAGCAAGTTGTGTGGTCAGGAACATGGTCATATCATCAGTACAACCTCTCACTGGTTAACCCTTGACTGCCATTGGGAACCAAACATTATTTTGTCTGAGAACACTGCTTTAAAAAGTTTTTTTTTTTCATAATCTGAGTGCCATTTCCAGGGCATTTAGAGGTGCCTGTTCTTAAAAATTACTCCGAACACATTGGGGCTTAGGTGGATTTCAAACCCTATCGGGAAACTTGGACCTGTCTTCTGTCTCTTATACACATCTAGATGTGTATAAGAGACAGCCCATACTGTACACATCACAGAGCATTCTTCAAGAACTTAGAATTACCACAGTGATCTGGTCGGACACCTTAGCCCCAGTGGACAAGAAATGCCTGCGTCTACAAACAGCAGTAGCCTACAGTGTGACATGAGGCCATTTATTTACATATTACAAATTTTAAAATTTTATGTACTATACATGTATGTAACATCATTTATCTTAAAAGATATGCTGTCTATAGTAAAATTTTAAAAAAATAAATAAATGAAAACAATAACTTTCTCAATTAAAATGTTCTATGTTTATTTACTACTTACTTTATCAAAGTTTAACAACAGGAGAAGTATCATTCATTAATATAGAGTGTATATGATACTGTTAAAGTTCAAACATCTGAAAGCCTTTAATGTAAGTTTATTTTTATCATCTCATAGCCAATGTTGGAGACAAGCAAATTATTAGGGCAAGCTGTTTCATATCAAAAATATGGATGAGAAAATATAAAAGAAATGGCTATGATTACAAAGAATAGATTATTTAGAATGTAAACCTTGATGTGCTTTATCGATGCTTGTTTGCGCTGAACACATCACATGACCAATGTAGTGCCAAGGTCTATTTGTGCACTTTTTTGTATGAAAGAACAACAACAATACAGATAATGCCTAATGTGAATAGTGCGGCCAAGTGGCAATGTTGAGGAAGTGTGGATGTGTGTTGGACTGTTTTGCTTTTCGTTTGAACCGCTAATGTACGGTGTATAGCATCACTGCTCAGCCTTGTCTCCATCCTTGAAATAAGTTTACGTACGAAATAGATTTATTGTCCTGTGAAATATAAAATGCAATGAAAATTTACATAAGGCCATCGTACATGGCACTCCCTGGTCCCTACATGGTTGCCAGCAGTGGAATTAATGCAATGAGTCTGGGTCACTTAAGTACTTCAATGGGGTCGAGTGATAGCTACGCCCTTTTAGGATACGGTACATAGAAGCCCAATTTAAACAATCATAGAATAACTTTTTGTTTAAAATGAATGACGTTCTGTCATCACTTACCTTTTTGTACTGGCAGAATACATTTACAAAGATTCATTTTACTTTCTTTGTAAACATTTTTTTATTTTTTATTTACCAGCCTGCTTACCATTTAGGTAAATAGCAAATATTATCCTCACCGAAAAATAATTTGAAATCCCAAACATGAAACTAATAGGTAATTTTATTTGGCCTACCAGAAATGAATATATTGAGTTCTCTTGCCATAAAGCTGTAATAATTATTTATTGATTAATTATTGACATCGACATTAGGCTTTATTAATTTTGTTGTTGTAGTTAATTATCAACTCCGGACCCAGGAAATTAATTTCGTGTTACTCACTAAACAGTCATCTGTCAGTGTTGTACACGCCACATCAAGGCCACTATGCTCTATGTTATTCATTTATTCATGGCAAATAAAGTTATATCTCTAAAAAGAAAAATATCTGACTACTCTATGTATTCTAAAAAGATACTAGAAACACAAGATAGAGTTCTCCACAGAAAAAAACTGTTTCACCGAAACGCATGGTGGGAATACAAACAAACAATGGGGCGGCGCGTACAGCTCGATCTAACTCTTACATACAGTAACTATGAATACATACAGTACCCTCCTTTTGCGGAGGTTGAAATCGTTGCCATTATCCGTAAGATACAAACAAGTAGGCATAAATAAATCTCAAAACAATGAAATGACAGACACAAAAGCACAGATTTAGAGAACAGAAAAAAGTAGGAATTCCTGCGGTAAAACGAGGTCCTCTTATATGTCCGACATACAAAAATTGTCCGAAAAATCTTCTTAAACTCGGAGGTCGCCTTATACCTGTATGCAGATTGCCTTGTACACGAAAACAGCATTTTTTAACCCAATGAACTTTTCGTTCATGGAGTTCATTATTTGCTCTGTAAATAAATTCATTGCCTTTTATACTGTAGTATCCATAGTACTCCTCTTGTTTTTACATGAATTAATATGTTTATATCAAATTCATCTGCAAAGCAAATAACTTTACAAGACAAACTATCATATGCACATAGATTAGCTTACATGCTGCACAGTGTAACATAATGCTGGTTCATATTTAACTTTTTTAATAAGCAGTCGCAAAGATTTCAGGGAGTACTGTAGCGGGGGAATGCCCCATAACAAAATATGATTTGGACGTTTCAGATATCAGTGGGTCAATTCATAGAAACATAATCCTATACTGTACAATATCTTTGTGAGACTTTTATTTCATAACTGTCAGACAAAAAGTACAAATTGGTTGGTTTAATTTCTGTATTTTTCGGATCGATTGAAAATTATGTAATTTTCTTCAAAATTGCATGACAGCACTTTTGTCAGATTTATCAATATTGATTAAAATGTTTCTCATTGGAATATGCAAGTTTTATGGGCCTCTCCCCTTATCCCCATGGACCCCAATCAAGAGCCTTACTGTAGGTGGCCCCCTGTAGGTAAAGGTCGAAACCTAAAGCTCTGGGCTCACAGGCCGGAGTGCATTTGGGTAACTGTGCAAGGCAGTGGGGGGATTCACCACTCCTCCTGCACTGCAGTCTGTTTTACCTTCCCAGCATATGCCGGTACCCATTTATACACCTGGGTGGAGAGAGACAAACGTAGATAAAGTGTCTTGCCTAAGGTTACAAGCGACTTGATGGTTTCGAACCCCTGACCTCAAGGTTGAGAGTCCGAGCCACAACCATTGCACCAACTGCCCCCTGACCCCCTAGCAATAGAGGGTTAATTCAGGCTATTGACATGTCCAAAAATCTGAAATTACCACCACTGTCTCAAGTCCAATGTACAGCGAAAAACAGTTTTTATAATTTCATTTCTAGCGAAATTTAATAGTCAAATTGTACTTAAAGTGTAAATATGCCATAAATTTCAATATAAAATTTTATGTCCAACATCTTTTTGCAATGAAATATTACAATACAATAATGTGATCATATAGGGGTCAGTAACTTAGTTTAAACGGTACTTATTCAAGGTCTATGGGTAGGAAAAAGTCTGGATGGAAGGAAGTCTACACTCAGATAGAAAGGTAGAGGACTATAGGCATACAGTTGGAATAGCAAAACAACAAAACTGCTTTTATATTTTTGTTATAAGTTGCACTGTTTTGCCTTGGAACGACCGTGAAGGAAGTTGGTATAATTCTGTAGCAATAGGTCTACTACTGTATACTGTAGGCAGAGGGTATTTTGTGAATGTAGGTACAGTAGGAAGTACATGTACAGTATGGGTTCGGTTGAGGATGTCATTAAAAGTCACAGGTAGTGGTACTGTACAGGTACAATAGGGAAATGTGTAAGACATATAGGAACTCTACAGGTTTTAATGAAGAGGTTCACAGCGATAGAGTATGAGATTAAGTGACAAAATGAGTCTTGTACTACACACCAGCCAAATTTGAGATATTCAAGAAAATATATGAAACGACATTTTGATAAAAATTAGGTTTCAATGTTTCTGTTAAGTTTATTAAGTAATATTCACAATCACAAATGTTCTGAGTCGATTTACAGTTAAAGGCAGCAGCAGAGCAGCTTAGCTCAGTCGGCTAATCTGGTGGTAGCCGCTGTGTGCGCGCTGAACCGTGGCGATCTCTAGGTCCCTGGTTCAACTCCCACCGCTGCCTCTCCTTGTGTTTCAGCTACCTGTAGACTTTCGTGGGCTGTCCTTGGTGTTTACACCGAATAAATCCAATCCAAAAGGTGTTTTTGAGGCACATTTTGTGAAGCTCTTTATCATAATTGACAGAAAAACCCAAAATTTTATTTGAAATCTTTTAATCTTTTAAATAGTGGCAATTTTCTCTAAAGTATGTTTTCAGACTTCAGAAAATGATCTTACTTTGGTTGTACTAAAGCTAGGAATTTGATTCAACCAAAGACCAAAATAAAGCTTATACAGTAGTCTATCTTTCATTTTTTATCATTTTGTCATGACAGCTCATTTCTCGATCTGTCATCATATGTAATTTATATAAAAAACTATTAACAAATAATTTACAAGTTACTTGCATAAGATAATACAGTAATTGTTTTATTTTGGTTTCTTTTACTTCTTTATTTCTGTTTGTCTTGTAATTGTTTTTGTAATTTAAATTTTGTTATTATGTACTTCAGAAACGGCCTTGTGAAAAACACATTTAATTTGTGATCAAGTTTTCCGTTTTCAAATAAAGTCATTATTATTATTATTATTATTATATAATAACACTGTACAATGCAGTGTAAATTATCCATAAATTAACTATTTCATCAACACAAAAATTGGTTTTATTTACTAATAGTCAATTTTAAATATAATTTAACAATGGTACAGCACTTGAACCATGCATGAACTCTTAGTTGAACTAAGGAATTACCAATTTCTTCATTGAACATGGAGTTCTACAAAACTAGAAAATTAGAAAAAGGTGATAGGTAGCTTGAGGTATTAATTCAAGGCCTTGCACTAATATCTAAACAACGTGTCAGGGTTGCAGATAATTCATTTTCACAGTTTTAAGCTCTGTTCAATTATTTTTCAAATTTGTTGAATTATTTATCATAAAGTCTTGTCCAGACTGTCAAGTTGTGTTTGACAAAAACATAAACATGTGACATGCCTAAATATGGTCATGATTACATCACATCATGACCATATACAGTACAGGCACATCATGACTATATATGGGCATACTGCAGTTGTTTGTCAAACAAAATTTGACAGTGTGGACAAACCTTAAAGCTCTGTCTACACCATCAAATTTTGTGTGACAAAAAAGTGTGATATGCCCATATATGGGCATGATGACATCACATCATGACCATATATAGGCATAGCATTACTATATATGGGCATGTCAAATTTTTTGTCAAAGAAAATTTGATAGTGTGGATAGGGCTTTAGAATATGGATGAAACATACGATGGATGTGATGATGATAAAAATTATGATGATGGTCATGGTTGTGATAACAATGATTTTTAATGTGATCAGGATGATTTTGATAATGATCATGACACAATTTCATAAAAGGCTGTATCAGGAACTCAGAATTTAGAACTTCTGAATAATTGTAGTACAGTATGGATCACGATAGGAATAATTTTAGCATGTAATTTACAATAATTTACATAGAAAATATCTGGGATGTTAAAAATACTAGAAGTAACAGTCAAGGATAGGATGCTGTAGTTGAAATTAAAGCATGCCGAAGAAATTAGAGGCAACGTTGCAACGATTAATCCTGACATCTGAAGCTCCGAGAGAAGCCTACAAATACATGCTAATTACCAGTACCATTCTGTACTCATTAACGACCAATTTCCATCCAGCACAACATCTGTGGGGATATCTGTAGGCTTTGCTTTATCAGCCTGCACATCATGAAGCAGCGTGCAGTACTACTGACGTTCTCGTGTGTTGGGTGTAGATACTTTCCAGACAAATTATTCCTTTCCTTAAGATTTAGAGGTCAATTAATATCACCAGCCAAGGTCAAGGAAAGCTTGGAGAAATCTGCATGAGATTCGTGTATTTCGCTAATTCTAGGCACTGCCCACCCCAATAATTTCAAATCAATGTACAGTACGCAATCTTTGTGTAGTACTGTATTTTTAACTAAACATTTACAGTAGGCTGTTAAAAAATACAGTTTCTACTCCCGCCTACTTTCTGTTTCTACTACTGTATTGCAGTATCTCGATCACAATTTTGTTTACTAATTCCGAGTTGAAATTGAAACAGCATACTGTACTACTACCGAAATACCCGATTAAAAAAAAAAGGTTTACATGAGACTCTTGCTAAAATGTTAAAAAGGCTCTTTGAGATATTTTTACAAAAAACATTGCCTTCACATAAAATGAATTAAAGCCTTAGAAAAAGTTAGCGCAATTGATACATTCAAGGACACGGTAATAATCTGTTCCCAAGAACATACACATACGCTAATTATCTTGGAGTGCTAAGCTGGGCACGAATTGCGCCAACGGTCATCAGCCGACTTGATTCCATGAAGAACGTAAGGCACGAGTAACAAGCCATTTTTTTAGCATATCCGCTTAGACGACAACCGACAATCAGCAGACGACATTGTGTCAAAAGTGATATGAGCAGAGATGGATTACCCAGCCTACAGAACTACTGTATATAAGTGGATCATGATTGCATAAAAATTTCTTAAAACTTTCTTCAGAAAGGCATGCTTAAAATCTAGTATTAGATACTGTATTTAGTATGGAAATTACTGAAAATTGAAGGGGTTGGCTGAAATAGTACTTTTATACCCAAAGGCGGTTTTAAACATGTGTTACTATGGCAACTGACAGAATGGAGTTATTAACTAATTATATATAGTGAAAAAGGAAGTACATTGTAATTTAGTTGGTCAATACAGAAAAAATAATACTTTCAATAGATCGAATGTAAAAAATCCACTAGTGATCATTCAATTACACTTGGATTTTAAAATTAATCACAAGTTGATGTCATATTTCTTAGTTGGCGCAATTTATTTCGGTTAAATCATAGTGATAACACTGGTGAGCATAATTTTAAATTTAAATTAATTCATTATAATAATTACTACACAATAATTAAAGTTCTATGGAAAATTATCTTTCCTAACAATTCATTATTGAATAAGACACTTTAATATACTAAGGTGAAATATCCAATTTAGTAAATGAATAATGAAGACACTATGTTATTATTAATCATGATTAAATTGAAGATCAAAAACGTAAGACCTTTCCGCTAGGCCCCCCCCCCCTTGGATATTGTTGCTAAGGTCTCATAGATGTGTTTTTAATGACCTGTTCTGATTGGTCAGTTGTTAAGTATGACACTCTGGGAAGGTCCACTGCAATGGAGTTACAGTTAAGTGGTTCTGACGACTGCCTTCCTTCCAATCAAAGAATACTGTGTTCAAATCCTGTGGAGTGAAGCTCGTGCAAGGAGATTAACGCTAGGCACTGACAGACATTAGTAATTAGCATTTAGCGAGTTCATGTTTCCAAGTATTCTGCCTGACGCTGTATTCACATCAGCAATTAGTACAGCTGAACTTGATTAGTGATAGTGTTCACATTGAAATGACCTTATCACAAGTCATCATTTTAGGTTATGGCAAGGACACTTGAATGGAAATCTTCACTAAAGAAACAAAAAAAAAAAAACACTTGATTTGACAATTCTTTGCTTTCTAGGCAACATACAGTAGATACGGATATTGGCATCAAAATTAATGTCTTAGATTAACGTTCTAGGAAGACAGTAATGGCCTATTGCACAGTGGGCAAAGTGCAGCCTACGGGAATTAAAAACCTTGTATGTGTGGCCAATTTACCATCTTTGGCTACAAAAAAAACCCCTTGCTGACGCCGAAAACTGTCAAATATTAAGATTGAAACTGAGCACAAATTGTTATAGAAGCAGTAAACATTTTTTCAAGCGCAATGAAAAAATATAAAACATTTAACACTGTGGTCGTCAGTGTTAAATGGAAAATTCAGAGTGGCCCTCCACCCATTTTTTTTGCCCACTCCTGGCTTGCTGTATCTCAAAAAGGCTCAAACCTTGGAACATACAAAAAACATCAAATTTAATGTGTTCAGGGTTGTTGAATACCAGGGCATGAGATTGGTGGGTGAATGGTCTTCATTTTCTGTACAGTATGTTTATTGACAAACAAAAACATCTTGAACCTTGCAGAAAGAGACAATGGAAAGAATGGATCGCATTAACTCTTGTTCTAATGTAAAATAAATACACATCATCAACACACAGAATATCTGCTGCAAATTAACATCATAGAACCTGCTACAAAAACAAACATTACATATAAACACATCATACAGTACAAAGCACAAATATAATACACACATAAAATAGAAAATGCTATAAAAAAAAATATAACGTGACAATCAAATACTTAGAATCAGCTATGTTCAGTACATTAAGTACAAAACTACAAGAAGACCAACAGAAATTCAGAAAAGCATGTTGTTATACATTTCTATAATTGTTTGGTTTTTACACTTTAATTCATAATCATTCACACTGTGCAGTAGTCTTTTATTTCTCTGTCATCTGCATCTGATTACCTGACATCGATAGATTTGTAAGCAATGCAGCTCAACTGACTAATAAAAAGAAAACAAGGTAAGAAGCATAAGAAAGTGTGCTTGGTGTTAAGAATTAAATTTCTTGTACTTAAGTTGATTACTGTGTCGCTTTGTTGTCCCTATTGGACACAAGCCAAATCTGAACTCCAGCCACAACAAAGCATAATTTCAAGGCTACAAAATGTTCTTTTGATTTTAAGGTCAAGGGAAAAGGCAAAGCACTACTTACTATAATTATTTTATATCCAGTTTGATTGACAAGGTTACATTCTCTGTCTCAGTACCTCTCCACAACAGAAAATTCATCAAGACACAAGATACAATACAACATATTATACGAGATACAATACAACATATTATACGAGATACAAGAACATACAGTATGTGTTAAAGCTGTACTGTATGCGCACACTACCACATTTTTATGACAATTATATTTGAGTTGTATATGGGCATGATGATATCATATCATGTCCATATATGGGCAAATCACATACAGTATTTTTTTTGTAGAAAACCGAATAGACTTATTAAACAGAGCTTTATAGTGCTTAATTATTTACTTGTCGTTTATGGATGTCAATGTATTATACTATATCAGAAAGCAAAGGAACATCTGTAAACTTCAGCAGACAAGGTGAATGGAATTGGCCTGGATTTTGACAAGTTAACATGAACCAATGGAAGTAAACCAAGGCATTGCAAATCAGCATAAAGATTACAAACCTTCAATGAATACAAGATTTATAGTAAAAAGAAGACTAGTTAAATATTATAGAGAATGATGCTACAGTATTACTGTACTTGGGTCAGATAATCATACTGTAGGTAATGACAGAAATAAACAAGAACACCAATAATATTTAAGCAACTCATTCAACATCATTAATATAATCTGTGGCCACAATAAAAAAATTCTTTCAAAACAAGATACCAAGACTATATAATTATTATCTAATCTACCTTCTGTTTATTATTCTAAAACATAGAGATGTATAAAATACACACAAAACTATTGAAATGTTTACATTACATAAATTTTGAAGAAAAATAATCAAAGAAATTAAACGCAAATAACATGTACTGTAATTGTATACAGTACTGTATTGTTTTAATGTGATTCACTTATCCAATGTGATCACTCAGATCTACTGTACAATGGGATCACTCAGATCTACAATGGGATCACTTAGATCAACAATGGGATCACTCAGATCTACAATGGGATCACTTGGATCTACACTAATGGGATCACTCACATTCAATGGGATTACTCAGATTTAATGGGATCACTCAGATCCAATGGAATACTTGAGATCTAAAAAGGATGTACACCACATGGATACAATGGGATGTTCACCCACAATGTGATGTATACACTACAATGGTACACATTAATTTACAGTAACTTGCTTTTTAAGGGTTAGCCTTTCAAACAGGATACCATTTCATTCAGATCATCGGGGTAATCAAAATTTAAGGGATACACATAATCACTCAGATTGAATGGAATATTTACATTACTGTACCATTCAAATCGATTGGGATAACAGATATTCGATGGGACACATTCACATCAAAAGGGAGAGAATTGAGGGATACACTTACCACTCAGCATAGTTCTAGTGGGATACGTTTCACTAAGCTCTACTACTGTACTGTACTATAGATACATTTTGCTTTGATGCAATGGGGCATGTGCCAACTAGTTCCACTGGGATATCATTTTGATTCAGTGGGAAATAGTACTAAACTATCTGTTATTGTCAATCAGATCCAATTGGATGCATGTCATTAATTTGCAATAGAACAGATTTCACTCAAATTGTTTTTTCTTGGGATAAAATTGTCGTCAACTTTATATTTTATATTTAGTTTCTTACATTCCTTCCTAGAGAAGAATATCCAACACATACAATTGGATATTTCAGCAAACTGTCCATCATAAAAAAAATAAAAAATATTTTTAAAAAAATCCAAAAAGACAAAGAAATTTTACATACTGTACATGTAACAATATTTGCTAAACATGTTCCATGGGACAGTATGCTGATAATGTTTATGTTCCTCCAAAATGACATTAGAGGGTGGGTATCAAAAGTTATACCCTTTGGATGAGCTTTAAGGCCAACCCTGCATCATATAACTCTGTCCAACATGATTTACCATCGTGTCGGGTCTGTATGAGCTATTTGGAGTCGCAATGGGTTGTCGTAAGCCGGCATCTTTAACAGTACTTTGTTTTCATAAAAAAAAATTAAATATTTTATGAGATGAGTCCCGATGATAAATCACATCAGGCTAAATAATACAACACTGTCTGATTTGAACTTAACTGAATATAGATGTATAACCCTTGCTTGCATTGCTATTTGTATTCAAAATGTAACCTCACCATCAAATTTGATGTAAAATTATTCAAGGTAAAGGGATCATCCATACTTTCAGGGAATTTTTTTTTTTGTCCTGCTTTTTTTTTTGTTTATGATACTAAGACTAATTGAGGATATAGTCTTAATCTCTCTTTTCCCCCAAAATATGGTAATTAATACCAAGAAAAGATTATGATAGACTTACATAACTATCTACTGTAAGGAGGTGTTTAGAGGGAAGTTTTCCTAAAAATAAGATGTAGGCCTACTGAGAAAGGAACAGTAAAGTAGGGCGTTGAGATTAGCAGACACATCAAAAAGGATGAGAATGGGGTAGCAAATGAAAATGTACAATTATAAATTTGCACAAATGTTACTATAATTAGGCAGAGCATTCGCACACACGATATCGTCAGCCAACCGTGTACACACGACCCGCACTGTACACAGAATCAATAACTTTAGTTTTAATACCAGGAGAGCATGGCTGTGACTTCGAATGATGAAAAAATTCGAAGTAGAAATTGTAAACTGCGATCAAGTAAGACGATCTAAGTTTTTTCCTAAAATATGTAAATATCAAATTATATATTATAAGCTTTATTATGATATGTTGTTTGTAGAATTTCGATAACTGTAACATATTGAAACTTTGTGATAAAGTTGGAAATTTTTGGTGTTTCACCACGGAATTGCCGCAGGTCTAGCCGACCGGGCGCACCGCTGAGAAACGTTGCTTTGTACATGGCGTTGAACGCCTCTGGGCCTACGTCAGATAAAAAATGTGACCCAAGATAATAAAAGGTCTGTAAACTCGTCCTCAGGCCAAAATGAGTTTTTGTTATGATGGCATAGAGCATATCATATACTTTAAAATTACAGTTAAATGAACTCAATCAGCTGGCTGGAAGCAAAGTTATGACCATTGGAATAATGATCATCTTATCAACTTCCTTAACTTAAGTTTTGAGAAAAATGCCTCTATTTTTGGCAGGTTTCTATTCATTTTTCACTAACTCCCATCCGTTTTACAATCTTAACCAAAAACGGCTGAAAAAGGCGCTAATATCGGGTAACGTTTTTGATCATAACTTAAGAACTGGTAGTCCTTTTCCAAAAATTCTTGCTGCTGAGTTTTGAATTTGAATTGAATTATAATTTTAAATAAAATTTTTTTAAATTTTTAATTGTAAATAAAATCCTCAATTCAGCCTTTGGCTGCTATGGATAATTTTTTTGTATAATTTTGATTTTGAATATTGAATAAAGATACCAAGATATATATAACAATTCGATCAGGGGTTTCCCAAATATTTTCGCAATCTCCTGGTCTCCCAAATTTTGTCAAATTCTCCCGAATTTGCAATAAAGAAAACCACAAAATACCCAAAAGTAATTACAGTTACACTTGCCTTTAAATCAACTTTGCCTAACTCAAATTATTTTTAAGTCAATCTTATTTTACATGCAAAATTGTTGTGTTTTCCATTATTTAATGGTCTGTAGGCCCCTAAGATGAATTTTATCTAAGTTGAAAAGGTTGTCAATGCCATTTTGGGCCACAGGGATGAAAGTTGTAGGTTTGCATCCACCACCCGCATGCCTAAAAAGCTACCGCACGAAAATTTTCATTATTTTGAAAAGTTCATTATTTTGAAAAAAATATACTTCGTTTTAAAAAACGGACTTTCTAAGCTGTAAACAGACAGAAAAACGATCTATTCATCACTGATCACTCGTCGCGAACACCGAGCGAAGGCAGGCCTGGCCACATCGCACCATGATCGCAGATCACTGCTGAGGTCATTTACGGGTCAAATCGATCTTTCTGACCAATAGGAAATCTTGTATGTTTAAAGAGGTCTTTCTTGGGAATAAATGTAAAATTACCAATGCCGCGGCTTGTGGACAGCATTTATAAAAAAAATAATGAATAATGAAAAATGAAAAAATGCCTCATGTGTTTTCAAGATTTTTCGGACGCAAACCTACAACTTTCATTCTCGTGGCCTTAGTTGCTTTTTGGTCAATTTTTCCTTTGTGGATCGACTATATTAATGATGACATACAAACAAAGGCTTTCCAAGTGATACTGACACCTCAAAAGATCAGAATGCATGCATTTTTAACATTTTGGGGGTGGGGGGCACACTTCACCAGCGCAACTCCAGTCTCCCAAATCTTGTATTCCTGGGGCTGGAACGTCTGCATATCTTGCTTTACCTCTATAATGTGGTATAATACCATACACACTTTTTTTTTAAACATAATTATGAAATGCAAATGCAAACTTACCAATTTTTTGTTTGGAATGATCCTTCGTTTTGGTCTCTGACTCGCCATCCTTTTATTTTCCAATCATCACACAGGGTAAAATTCCAAGATAAAATCTCCTATTAGAAATGATGATAAAACTGTGTCATCTCATTTACACATAGCTTTATATCAACAACTGGAATTGATGAAGAGGCAGACAGGGTGGGGCATCATCAGTGGTTTTCAAAGACTAAGTTAAATACAAAAAAAAAAGGGAAGAAACAGTATTATGTATGATAATAGGGCCAATAATGCTTACAACTACAGAGTAGTCTAGGCCTAGGCTCTAGAGAAGTTGAAAATATTTTCTAGGCCTCCTAGGCTATTCCTTTAAGTGAAGGTCAAACGAAGTGCTTTTTAGTATTTACCTCGTTTAATATTTAAAATTAAGGATATGATGGGAGATAGGGGCTAGGCCTAGGGCCTAAGCTGTTGTACCCTGGCATCAATACAGCGTGCCGTACAAAACACACGAAGAAGAGGGTGATTTCCCTTATCACTACTGACTGTGAACTCTATGATGAACTCTGTGTGTGTAAAACAACTCAAATTGCAAAACAAAACACGAAACATAGGGAACTGAAACATCGAAATCAAATTTCATAACAACATACATACACACAATCGAAGAACGGAAATGGTTGGTGCCCTAAATATGTGAATATCGACGTTCATTCAACACATTCCGTTGCTTTAATCACCCGTCCACCACCACCGGCTTTGAACGTTTGCCAACAACACGACAAAAACACACGACACACCGCAAACACACAACAAAATGCCTTCAGCTGCCAAGCCTGGTAATTGGTTCGTCCCTTTAAAAAAAAATTGCCAAGCTTCTGACTGAGGGAAAGACCGGATAAGTTTATTATGTCAAATCTACTTAGCAATGATGAAAATTTGCAAACACCTGTGTGAAAGTTATATCACTTACATCCAAACACTCAAGTGTTACAGCATGTCAATAAACTTCCTCCAAATAAAACGAAAAACTTCGACAGAAAATTACTCTTCTGAACAAAGAAAATCAAATATTCTCGCCATTTGTACATGTGCTCCGAAGGCTACTGCGCATTTACATTATAGCGCCACCATAAACAGCATGGCGGCGGGTATATCGAAGAACAAAATTTATCTGGTAGGCCTAGGCCTCTTATACTTTATTTTATTAATCGCTGACTGTTATTCATTTGAAGATGTTTTAAATGAGGAGCTACTTATTAAGCCACTGCCGTCTGGCAATGTGTATGCTCACTTTCAGTTTACAACTAAATGGGATATCGACATACTAAGAGAGGAGAAATGTAAGTTAAGGCTGCCGGGCCTTGTCCCAGTTTTGCTACAGAGTCATCGAGCTCACATAGAGCCGTCAGAACGAAAGTAGTACTTCAACAGGAAGTGATCACGCCATTTTTATTCTGATCAGTGAGTTGATCAAAATAGCCCAGGGTTAGGCTGCCCAGATGTTCCAACTCCTCTGATTTGATTGGATTCTCCCCAATTTTTTTACATTTTGAAAATTCCCCCCCCCCCAAAAAAAATAAAAATCATATAGGCCTAGGCCCTAGCCCTGGGGGGTGGGGCGCCTAGGCCTACAGTATACTCATTTCCTTTCCTTCATTTCATACTTCATTTCACGTTGATTGCATTTTTTTTAACCAATTTGCAAATCACTTTAACCTTTGCTTTACAGTCTAGTGCCTATATACATGTACAACTAATCCATAAAGGATTGGTGTCAAATTGTAATTAATTTATTTTCATTATTAATCATCATTTACATAGTCCTAGAGTTCATTCATGCATATGGATATCATCTTGTTATGATGATAACCATTGTTTCCTTTTCATTCCAGTGTTGCACTACAACCTTTTTCCAAAGACACTTGGACAAGTTATAAATAAGTACTCTGTGCAAGAGTTACATCTTTCACTCACACAGAGCATTTGGCGTAGCAATGCATGGGGCTACCCAGCAATTTCTGCGCCCCCTGGTGCAGAAATATGGGTGTGGTTCAAAAAATCAACAAAGAAGTAAGAAAATGTTTCAAATAATTGATTTATTAATATATAATTAAATGCTTGCAGATATGTTGTGATACATTGCATGGAGTATTGTACATTTTTCCATATCATTGTCTTATGAAAAAAGTTATTTTTTTTAAATTTGCCATCAAAACATCTACAAAGAATATCTTGGATTTTATCGGGATTATTTTGAAACAGTGCCGCAAACGTCTTACAACTCACTGGGGGACTTCCAGGGGCTAGTTACAAATGGAGCAACGCGAAGCAGATAGCACCGGTAGACCTTCGCTAAACCAGCAGTAGACAATTACTGTAATTACTGTATATGTAAACATAGAAATAGCTTTTTAAGACTTAGACTTGTTTTTAATATGACATTTAATGTTTTATCCATTTTAAAATATTTGTGCTCGTTAGTAATTTAGTTTTATCGTTCATTTAATCCATGATGGTAGCTACGTAGAGGGAAATGCATGGCCCTGAAAGTCCCCAGTGGTAGTTACCAGGTTATCGGAAATTTTCATTTCAAATTCGTGAAAATGGTCTATAGATAAACCATAAAAATGGGAGCCAAAGCCGTAGCCAGCTATTGGGACAGTCCCACACATTTTTTCTAATGGGTCCAAATTATTTAGTTTTATGCATAAAATGGGTCCAGATTTCTCATATTTAGCCTAAAATGGACAAAATTTAAGAAAATGGGTCCAGATTTTTCATATTTTTTATGTAAAATGGGTCCACATTGTTTGAATTTACACGTAAAGTGGTTCCATTCTGATATTGTCCGCACTGTTTGAAAATCCTGGCTACGGCGTTAATGTGGGCAGTATGTTTTACTCAGCCCCAATTATAATAATCAACATTGCTTACTGCTTGTACAAAAATATAAATTAATTGTTTGTCTTTTTAATTTAATAAAAATGATAGTGTCGATGAAGCATGGGCTGGATTAGTGAATGCCTTATCTGGACAATTCTGTGCCTCGCTCAACTTCATTGATAGCACAACCAGCATCCAGCCAACATTATCTTTCAGACCTGAAGGCCTCCTACCTGGTGAGTTACTTCAATCATAAAATACATCAGTGGTTTACTGTACTAAAGAATTGTCCAGCACAGTGGCTATCATATTGAAGTATACATATAATATTAATTTATGGTAATCATAACAACTAAACAATGTTTGGTAATAATTCTATGTTTACACTATAATTCATTATTATTTGTGCAATTTTCTATTTTTAGTGTTCTCAAATATTTGTACTGTGCTTATACCCTAGATAGTTTTACTACAGTTGAACTTGCCTAAGTCAAATCCAAAATGGCATGCAAAAATTGTTTGACTCAGATAAAATTTGACTTAACAGATTTTTAATTAATGGAAAACACAACAATTTGGCATGTAAAATAAAATCAACTTTGAAATTATTCTAATTAGGCAAAGTTGACTTAGGCAAGTTTAACTGCAATTGATATTTATTTCAACATTTACTCAGCTTTATTAACCTTATTTCATAAATATTTTTTGAAAAATAATTCTCCATCGTGGATTTATATTTTTAGATTTTTAATTTACTTAATAACTTCAGCTCCCAGGTAGGCCTCCGCCTGTCAGTGGTGGAACGCCATGCAAATAAGTAAATGGAACACCATTGGTGCCACAATTTATTCTTAAGCATTTTAACTGATTAAGACAAACCCCAGTCCCTGCAGTGGTCTTTAGTTGGAAGGAGACCTGTAATTAGAGACTAACATTGTAAAAGACCATTAATACTCTGGTCCTAAATGCGGTCTGAAATGGACCTGAATTATTACTGAATAGAATCTACACAGTTCCACTATTACTATTTTTTATCTTCAGATGGTTACCCTACCGATTCAAGGCTTCTCCGCTATGCTTCATTACCAAGAGAAAATGTTTGCACTGAAAATCTGACGCCATGGAAAAAACTATTACCTTGCACTTCAATGGTACGTACTATGGCGCTGTGATGAGTGTGTTAATACTTCAGTGTATGTTGAGATAGATGATGTTTCGTCATGAATTTCATCATGAGATAATTGATATTTGTCTGAAAGCCAATGCATACAGCCAAATATTTTTACAAAACTTCAATGTTAACATTGTTTTTGAAGAGCAAAATTTTTGCTTTGTTCATGCAGGGATTTTAAACGCAATGTTTTGAATATCCAATTTGTTGTTACCTATCAAATACATATTAATGTGATATATTTTTATCATGAAGTTAGATCTACGAGGCATTTCTTTTATTCTTGTAGGCTGGCTTAGGAACCCTTCTCCAGGCCACCCACCTCTACAATGCTAACTACCACTCTCTGGCTGTTCATGTCCGTCCTGTATGCCGCGATACTATTTGTTCCCAGTCATCGGTTGAACTGAGTCAGTCACTAGCCCTCGTCATAGACCCAACACTCAGCAAGCTACAAAAATCTACAGGCTGGTCGCTGCGTAATATGTTTGGGAAGAACATTCAAGGAGGCTGCCCTCTAGCAACCACAAGTGTAGTCATGGTTGATGTTAGCATGAATTCTGTAAGCAGTTTTATTTCATTTTTATGCTACTTATTTTTTTTTTTTTTTTATTGATATATTTGAATGTGACTCAATGTATTTGTGATAAGCCTGGTTTCCATAGAATCGCTACACTGTCGCTACAGTGTTTTCAGTGTAATTGTTGTACTGCGTAGCAGTTCCAGATTCAACCAACCAATCATCATCACCGAAAGCTGTCGGCGATAGTGTTGTAGCAATTATATGGAAACCAAGCTATAAGAATATATTTTGAAGTACTTATTTTTTAGAATGTTTTTATTTTAGACCTCAAATTTGATGCAGCTATCCCCAAATCCAACTGAAGTTATATTTACGACTCGTGGTGGGGACAGTCGCAAATATGCTGTTTATGACCTCCATAAACAAGAAGGAAAGTTGAACATTGAAGCAAAAATGTTAACAAGTCAAAAACAAGGTAAGAACATCATATTTTAATTTTTACATTTTTCATTATAAATATTTTATTGCTTAGTTGCTTTCTTAGTGTTTTTTTTTTTATATTCTGTAAACACTAGCATGCATTATTGTTTATTATTGCACAGCGCAAGCTACTCCACCTGCAGTGTATGGCCAGAAATATCTGACAGGCTACGGTCAAGAGAAAGGCGGCATCTCCTGCATTCTACACAACAATGACCCATCCAAGTCCCTAAGAACTATTTACCTGGATATAATACCTTGGTATATGCGTCTGTACCTACACACCATAAAGATTACAAACTCGGTCAAGCATATTAAAGCAGGTAAGTATGGAAGGAGTGTGTGGAGTTGTATGCTGGCGAATAAGAATGAAAATACTAAACATTTTGTATTTTATTGTTCTTGTTCATTAGTTTAATACAGACATTATATCTTGGTATGAAGTTACACATATTAGTATTGAGGCTCTTGTTCGCTAAACATTCTAATTGTTTTCATTGTTTGGTTTTCTGTACCTTTTTTGGTATGAATATTACCTACTATGGACTTATTACTATTTATTCCTGCTGATGTAATATTAAGAAATTTTGTATCACTTTTTGGAGATTATTTTTTTAATTTAAAGTATTTCTGTCCTGTAATTCTGTTTTAATGCTTTTTTTCTCCTTTTTCTCAGAGAAGCTTTTGTATAGTCCAGGGAAGGATAGAACCAAACCGTACATCTTGGAAATGCAGCTTACGCTACCTCCCCGTTCCACCACTACAATTAGCATTCAGTTTGATAAAGCATTTTTGAAGTGGACGGAGCATCCACCTGATGCTAACATTGGATTCTACACAAGGTAAGTACAGCCTAAGTCAAGTAACCCTTTATTTTCTATTGTATCATAACACCAATATTGTTGTATTGGCTATCTTGCAAGTCATTATGAAATTTTTGTCTTGTATTTGCAGCTTTATTTTCTTCCGTTGTACTGCTGTGTTTACAATCCTGAAGGAATTAGACTTCAGACTTTTATAGGTGATTCTTTCTATGATTCACACCAAAAAAATTCAAATTCGATAACAAGTTAAAACATTCAGAATATACTGGCAAAATCATGCTGTGAGCAGTAAGTGTCTGAATGGCCAGGATTGATAGCTGACTGTGTGTGTTGGTCAACTGAATAATAAACAACATTTAGATATGAGCCTTATGGCTTAATTATAGAAACTGCTCCTCCATTACTCTAAAGAATTCCATGCCAAAACCACAACATACAGATCTTTTAACAAACATATTCTACAACACCTAAAAACCAATGAATAACGCATTACAAGAAAATATGCCAAACAACAGTTTTGTGTTTAAAACTGGGACCGTTCAAAGCAGCGTTTATTCTAATAACGCAAACTGATCTTGTTTATTTGAACAGCTCTGCAGTCATAAGCACCATGTTAATGTCAGCTGACAACATCACATCACCTGAGCACCATACAGCATTACTAACACCTAGGTAAGTATCTGAAACATAAGACTCTTAAGACACATTATGTGTGAGCACATCCATGTCTTTGGGCTTCCAACCAAATTGTTGTAAGTTTATTATTTGATGGCTACATTGGTTATGTCACCAGCAGGGTTCAGGTGCACAGGATGCATTAGGGTGCCTTCGCTTTTTGGCAATTACACGACGGTAGAGCAGATTCAGTCTTGCTTGACCGTCCTATGTTCGCTGCATAAATTGGCCAAATTGCGTCCTAGATGCCATGCGACTAGCACTTTACTTTATGGGTTGTGATTTGAATATTTATATAAAATTTTTCATTGATTTTTTTTTTTTTTTTGTACACCAGCACGGAAGCAAAATGGGTAGCTGGTGGGGTCATGCCGGCAACACATAAGCATGTGGACCCATTGACCAGGGAAAATATAGCACTTCCTATTTTTCTATTTTAAGTGTTATGTGAATTGTTTATACAGTATACAAATAAAGATTACTGAACTGAAAATTTATTTTTTTAAATATTTCAGCATTCGTAATCCCAGAGAGTCAGAGTTTTTCTTGCGTATATACACCGAAGGCCTGTTGGTACAGTTACCTACACCCGATTTCAGCATGCCTTATAACGTAATCTGTCTCACATGCACTGTAGTGGCTATAGGATTTGGTTCAATCCACAATTTAACAACGCGTCAGTTTATTCGAGATTCAGAAGAAGATCCTGGTTTAAAAGCGAAAGTACAGAAATTCTTATCAAAATTATGGAAGAAAAAATCAAATGAAAAAGATGAGAGTGCATCAAAGAATGGAAAGACGGATGAAGACGATAAGAAATCAGAAGAGGCAACCTGATAGCATCGTGAGGGCAATAATAGGATTTTGTGAAGAAAAAACACTGGAAAGCATAGGCAATGACTTGTCCATCTTTCCAGCATATTTTTTGGAATCGTATTTGAATCTTCTGTCGATATAGAGAAAAGCAGGTTGTAAGAAATATAATGAAAAGGCTGGAGAACATGAGAAAGTAACATTGATAAAGAGGAGAAAAAGGAGAATGAAAAGATTAAACTGGAGAATATAGATGCTGATATAATAATGATGATGATGGGAGTAGCAATCTTTAAATGGGGGAGCTGATTGGTGGGGGGGAAATGTGGCGCGTGAAGGAGGGCTCGATGATTAAGTGAGGGACCTAGGTCGTGATATGAGTGATTTTTAACTAGAGCACGATTTTTTTTTGCTTCAGACATTATCAATGTGGTACAACACCAGGATGTCAAGAGTATGCGATGAGGGAGTGTGTAATACTTAGAACAAATGGCAATGAAATTTCTGTATATTTGTTTAATATTTAATTGGTTGTTTAAATGTGCTACTTTCCGAGTCCCAAACCTGCATCAAATTACACAGCAAGATTAATGAAAATGGATGAAGTTGGTCATACTAATTTAGCAGGCAATTATATTTGCTATATGTGATTCTGTGAAGTACTTAAAACGAATGTTACTCCGAATAAAGAAACGGAGGCCATGACCTGTAATTGATAATATTTTTATGGTTGACTGCATTATTTTAGGCCGATAAATTGTGTACCCCACTATGTTTCAAAATTATTTTCCCTATTTGTGGTATGCAATGGCCACCTTGATTTTGCTTTCACTACAGGAGCATTGCTCAGGTACTCAAGTAACTATGCAAGTAACACAGACCTGTATGGTCAGTTAACGTGGAGGTAAGGGAGGAAAGTCCTTATCTTGGCCCAAGAAGCAACACTTCAATCAAAACCATTTTTGCAAATGTTTCTTAATGTGGCAACATTGTAAGAAGAATTGTTTGAAATAAAGGAATCAACAAATCCAAACATATTTGTACAGTAGAGAGATCTATTGGGTGCTAAAAATGGAGCCCCACAAAATGTGGTTAGATTGTGTAATAAGGAAGGTCTTTCCAAGAAACCTGGACGCCTAAAGAGAAACGTCAAGCTAGGTGTTTGCGTATTACTGTACTAGGAGTCCCAAATCTTGCAGGAATCTCCCGGAAATTTATAATATGTGCACGTTTGCACTGCTTTATTATCAATTCTTTCACAGAAGTCATTGCCAATGTGTATCACAATGTGCCACAAGCTCATTAACCAGATCAGTGGCAGATTCAAAGGGGTCCCCCACCCCCAACTCAATTTTCAAAAATTAAAAAAAATGTCTGACTGTCATTTCCAGCCATCTAGAGGTGCTATAATCATAAATGTTCTTGCCTCAGCCCCCAAACATGGTGGCACTGAGGTGGTATAAACTATACATCTGTGAAAGCCCTCTCCAACCCCCATTGCAAATTTGGGAGCCCTGCCCCCTCCCACACTTCAACTGACACCACCCCTGCTTCAAGAATTGACTTCTAATTTGCGACCCCTGCTGTACAGGCCTGCGTAACATAAACCATGTGCTACTGTCATATTTAATATATAAAAGGAAAAATGAGTCCAACAAACACCAAAACAAGCACAAGTTATTTACAAATTTCTTGTTTTTATTATAAAGCAAGAAAGAAAAGCCCACTCAAATTGGTAAGCCACCAATTAAATCAACTCCAATACTGTCTGAAATGCAAATGTCTGCCTGATATTGACACAGTTAGATGGTCTTATATACAGTAATATACTTTTGCCTCATAATGCCCTAATGCAAAAAAAATGTACAAGTGTCATACTACAGTGCTTGAATGTTGTTGCTGGAAAGAGCAGTATTTATCCTAACCATGTTGCCCAATAGGCGGCAGTATATATTAATTATATCACTATTGACGCACTATGGATTTTACAATTCATTTACTTGCACCTAATATCTTAACCCCTGTTCTTAAATTTTATGAATTTGCCAACAACTCTCCCTTGACAATACTTTTCAGAATATACAGTCTGTTGTTACCAAATTGGAAAAGCACAACTGAATCATATGTAAATTAAATATATACAAATTACTATCAAAATCATCACACATCTTCACAACAAGCTGGATAAATGACATCCGCAAGTGGATTTCTGTAATGGTTAACGCGACAATCTAGGCAAGCCTGAAATCATCCTATGCACATTGAATATTTAAACATCCCCTCCTCTTTGATTTGTGATTGGTCTGAATTCAAGCTCGGACATATGCCAAATCCACACTATCAATTGTTGTGACAAATACCGTACCTGTGTGATTTCCCCATTTATGAGGCTGTGATGATATTACCATGCCCATATATGGGCAAATCCAGATATTTGGCATAAAAATATGCCGTTTTCACACAGAAGTATAGTCCAACAGTCGGATAGACTTGGGATAAATGTGAATTTTCTTCAGAAAGCTGTTGACTGGAAACCTTCCTGAATTAATAAGGAAGAAGAATTACTACTCTTTTGGTTTCACTATTTTCTTGACTTGAATCAGAAGAACAGTTTGATTTGCTGTAACAAATACCGGTACCAAGTGCAACCAGACGATTGCAGGTGGATGCGATTTTGGATATCTTCCTGAGCTGAACTTTGTTATATCATTTTTAACTCTATTTTTGTTGGACTTCTTGCATTTATTATTATTTTACTTTCTACAAGCGTACGCTGCATTGCCGACGGTCTCACATGAGTAGTTTGTTAGGTTAGGTTAGGTCCAATTTTTAAGTCCATATTTGTAATCCCCACTGCCCAATAAATCATTATATAAGTATATAACTAGAAAAGGTTCCTCTTGTTTTATTTGTGGCCATATATGTAAACATGGAACCCGAGCCCCCACGACAAATTAAGTGACGGATTCGCTTACTTCAAGTAGTGGACACCCGCTACATATATATAATTGTTTTGCCCAGCAAGTCGTTTTTAAAGACACTACAAATATAAACAAATGATCCATAGAT
The DNA here is from genome assembly GCF_011630105.1 of Anneissia japonica. Classification (NCBI taxonomy): domain Eukaryota; kingdom Metazoa; phylum Echinodermata; class Crinoidea; order Comatulida; family Comatulidae; genus Anneissia; species Anneissia japonica. The sequence goes on along the minus strand of NW_022704877.1, from coordinate 332,546 downwards.
TTATGCCTACTGTGTTTGTTTTCATCCAATATGCATACACATTAGGGCGCTTTCGATTTGCACGACGACGTGAACGGAACTGACTCACCCATGCGTGACTGTCCTAACCAAATTGCGTTCAGAATCCACGCGACAATAACGCAAGTTCTCCTATGCGCAGATGACTGTGACACATCATTACAATCTACATCCTACCACTGTCGTACAATCAAAAGCATCCTATTGTTATTCAGTAGCTTTGATCAAGGTTAACATAATACTGTACAGTATGTGTATATATATATATATATATATCAAAACAGCAACCTAGAAAAAGCAAGGAGTGGAGTATTTGGTCTGGAAACCATTTACTAATTGATGGTCTTTTCATGTTAATTGACTGCTTCCATGACATAGACAACACATGAGTCATCCAGTATGCCTTCGAGATATTTTGCATCATCTACTTGGAATTTGATTCTTACAGCTCTGATTGGTGAAGATTTCGATCATGTGATTAATTTCATCCAATGGTAGCTAGCGCTTCCTTTTTCTGGCCGCACCACCTTGGCTTCTCGGTTTACGTTTTCGACTTAGTGTTTCTTCCTCCTCGTCTTGTTCTCGCTTCTGCTTGTCATCTGATAAAATCAGCGATAAAATATAAATTATCATTTTGTGATGGGCAAGTATTCTAAATACAACATTACTTCAATATTACTAAAGACATGGTATCAGAATTAATTAATTGTTGGTTTTCTCTATAATGTTCAGTAAAAGGTGAAGGTTGTTGAACCTGTATAGATTCAGAGTGCCCATCCCTCTTAAGTGTTGGGGGCCAGACTGTGCTATGCTTTGAGGGGATCATCACAACTACTCCTCACAGTGAAGCTGTTTACCTTCCCAGCATAGGCCGGTACCCATTTATTCAACTCCGTGGTTGGAGACAAACACAGATAAAGCCCGAGGACACAAGCGACCTGCACAGCAGCAAGAGTTTCTAACCCCCAACTACAAGGCTGAGAGTCCGAGTCTCAACCTCTAAACACTTCCACTTATTCTAAAATATTATCTCAAAATCACTAAAGACATGATATCAGAAGTAATAGCATGTTTTCTTGCAATGTTCATTATATGAGATTATTATCTGTTTCTACGAGACAAAATTATGAGATTGGATTGTATTATTTATTTCTCTATCTGGGACACGCGCTAAATTTTACACAGAATGGAACGTTCCACTAAGCCCCACCCCTTGGATATTGTTGCTAAGGTGATTGTATTATTTATTTCTCTATCTGGGACACAAGCTAAATTCTACACAGAATGGAACGTTCCACTAAGCCCCACCCCTTGGATACTGTTGCTAAGGTCCTACAAAATGACAGTGTAAAAACACACAAAACGTGCATTTGTGGGACAACACTACTACGCTACTACTACCAATATCATTCAGGAGCTTTCGAATGCACGACAACGGTAGGACGTAGAACGTAATGACGTCACTAGAAGTCATCTGCGCATATGCAAGAACGTTAAGGTCACCTCGTCGAGTAGATTCTGGAACGCAATTTGGCCAAATCTACGTATACAAAGAACGTAGGACTCCAGGTAGGATGGTCACGCATGAGTGATTCTATTCTAGTGTCGCGTCGTCGCACAAATCGAAAGCTCCCTACTGTCATCTTTGGATCCACCCAACCACTCCCATGAGTAGTATATTAGTATGATTTTGGAGTTTTTAAAAAAATGTTTCTTGGTCAAGAGTGTATCTTTGGATCAATCAAAAACATTTCACACTCTGCTGCTGAAGTACTTGTCCATGCTCCTCTAAAATTGATTTCTGTAACTCTTTATTGTATGGGACCTCTACTATTCATTTAAGACCCTTACAAAAGCTTCAGAACTCAGCAGCACGTGTTGTCTGTCTCACTAAACTTCGTGATCTGTTTCACCTATCCTCAAAGACCTTCATTGGCTACCGATATGTGAACGCCTAAACTTCAAAATTATTCTTCTCACTCATAAACGCATATAAGGCTACGCCCTACACTATCTTTCTTCATCAATCCCACAACAATTACCTTCACGTTCCACAAGACAGTCAAATTCTCTCTGGTTATCTGTCCCCAGAGTGCTGCATGTTCGTACTGGCGAACGGTCTTTCTCTTTTGCCGCTCCGAAATTATGGAACTCTCTTCCACCTAATCTTAAATCAACTTCTGATACTAATGCATTCAAGACCCTCCTTAAAACCTGTCTCTTATACACATCTCCTGCCTAGAAGAGAAAATCTACAGCTCACCTTACAACATAGTTTGTCCACATGCACATTTAAGAAGAAAGTGATGGAATAAACCATATACCAAGATATTTAAAACTGTCAAAGACTTGAATGCAAATTCCCCAATCCTATGGTCAAGATCTGCTGCACCATATGATTTCTTTTAGGAACCAAATAAATGCGATTTTACTTTGCCATATTATCTGTAAATCTGGATATTTTCACCTTAGACGAATTATCTTCATTTAAAGGACAAAGAGTGATCTTTAATACGGAGACTTGTAATTACATATTCTTAGCTTCTAAAGTTTGGAGCTAATAAAGTTAAATTGACAAAATATTATCTTCAGTTAAATGACAGTCACATACAGAACTTTCAGGGTCCAGGAATGTCCAGCCACCATTATCAAAAAATCCTTCAGGGTCATCCACGATCGTCCGCATGATCTTGGTCCAGTTGAGAGATTGCACACCCTCTGTGTACTTGCTGTCTCTTATACACATCTAGATGTGTATAAGATTCCTACCTTGTGCCGCTTCTTTCTCCAACTCATCCCAATCTTTTCCACTCTCCTCATCACTAGACAATTCCTCCACTCCTGAAAATAACAAATTTCATAAGACAACACATGAGAGAAAAATAATGAGAAAAAAAAACAATGACATTTCTAATGGAAAATAGATTGAACATACAATTGTCACTGCAGTATGAAGTTCCAAATTCAGATAATGCCGAAAAGAAACCAGACGACTGGAGTGTTGATCTTGGCCCAGTACAGCCACTGTCATTCATAAAGAGTCAAAGACAGTGAGAAAAACAACCTGGCCTACTAGCATAATAATATGGTATTTTAGTGAAGTAGAATAGCTTTGGTGGTTAATGTAATGTAATGTAGTTAGGTTTATATAGCACTTTATACCGAAGTGTCAAAGCGCTTGAGGTGTGGACTAGCATGCACAGTAACTTTCTTCTCCCCTTAGGGTGTCTGCGCTACTGGGTAAATCGGTACCAGCTGTCTCTCGTCTGTCCACAAGATGCTTGCTTTCCAATCCCAGGGTCCTGGGTACAAAGCCTGTGACAGCAAAGGAGTATTTCCTTAAAAAAACATCTAAGCCTCTCAATGTGACTTGGTTGATAAAGCATCACATTATTTCCATGATTACCGGAAGGGTTCCCCTCTTTGAAGTTTAATACAGCACTTCGTGCCCACAAGGCCTCCAAAGCTCTGTCCAGATTATTTATTCTTCCTGCAACAAAAAACTTGCTGAATGCACATATATAGTCATGATGTGCCTATATATGGTCATGTCATGCCCACATTCAGGCAAATTTGAAAGTCTGGTCAGGGGTTAAAGCAAAACATGTGACATGCCTAAATATGGTCATAATGACATCTCATTATGACCAAAAAAAATTTGATAATCTAGACAGAGCTTTAATTCAGGTCATTTGATCAAACATATGGAACACAAACTCAGCTCCCTCGGGAGAATCCCGTAATGTTGCAGCTAATCGTCAGTGCACTTGAGCTTGAACCTACTAGGCACCCACCTGGCAATTTCAATTCAATTAAAATTTATTCACAAGCAATTTTACATAATTTAATTGGAAATATCGACAACATTTTTAAAGCACCAGACAATTAAATCAGAAAAGAATTGAGAAATCTGTTGATAAGATGATGGAACAAGGACATAACAAATTGTGGGTGCTGTGTAAGTCTTAATGAGGTCCAACATAACTATCTTCCTTTGCAACATTTCAACAATTTGAGTCTTGACAAGCACTTTTTCTCCAAGACAGTATTATTGCAAACTTACCTGATGCATCACTCTCATCAAATTCACTCTCAGATTCCTCGTCAAATTCACTGTCTGAGGTTTCTTCACTGTTGACCTCTGACCCTGAAGGAAGATAGCTTTCTTCTCCTTCATCTTCTGAATCATCCTCTTCCCCCTGGAATTAGAACATCAATCAATAAATAGAGTTAACAGGAATGGTTTCCATTATGGTGGTTCCCTTTATGCCTCTGATGAAAGAAACAATGATAAATTCTGAACATTTTTAAGGCCTACAGGGTACAATATCAAGAATGGTTTGGATACAGAAGGGCTCCCTCTAATTAATGAGACCACCAATTAAAGACCGCCTCTAATTAAAGACAACTTTTCTGTGGTCCCATATTAACTAATAATTATTCTAATTGAAGTTTGGAGCTAATTAAGTTAAATTGACAAATTATTATCTTCATTTAAATGACAAAAAGTGATCTTTAATACGGAGACTTGTAATTACATATTCTTAGCTTCTAAAGTTTGGAGCTAATAAAGTTAAATTGACAAAATATTATCTTCAGTTAAATGACAGTCACATACAGAACTTTCAGGGTCCAGGAATGTCCAGCCACCATTATCAAAAAATCCTTCAGGGTCATCCACGATCGTCCGCATGATCTTGGTCCAGTTGAGAGATTGCACACCCTCTGTGTACTTGATATCACAAGAGCTGTAGCAAAAAAAAAATATATATATACACCTTAATAATGACTGAAGTGGAGAAGGAATATTAGCACACAGTGAATATAGAAATTACTGTATGATTATTAGACCCATGATCTATTTTACTTGAGTCAAATGGCCAAGCATTTTCCTACAACATACAGCCATAATATTGGCGCCGTTTCTAAGGGCATGCTTGCCTACAGTTCTGGTGGTGGAACAAGTCTTCTCGAAAAAGACTATAAAGCATAGGCACAATGTACACAATTTGTACCCAGTTGCGAATTTAGGAGGAGGGGAGCCAATCGGCCATGGACCCCCTCCTTTTAGAAAGTAAAAAAGAAAAAGAAATAATTGTTTGCCCAAAACACCTCAGAGGTTATTTTCACTTGTCTAGAAAAAAAAATTTCACGGTGCATGCTCCAGATCCCCTGAGGTATTTTTGTGTCGATCGGGCCCCCTTCGGCAACCATTTCAGACATCTCTGGATCCGTCCCTTATACTAAGATTTTTTTTCCAAATGCCTTGCCTATAAATTGCTGTTAAATACTTACTTCAGCCAATCCTTGACCTGGTCGAGGAGATTCATAGGAACGGAATTGACAGTGGCAACCTTTTTCGAATAGTCTTTGAAGATGAACACCATGTCGAAATTTTTAATATGGAATGAAACACGCTCAAAATGCACCAGTTCAACTTCCTCTAACGTTATCACAAATGTCGGCTGTGGTCACAAAAACGAGAATAAGCTTAACATGGATAATTGAGCATCTTAACTGTGATAACCAATTTTAAATAGCCAGTAAACAATGTATCCTGTTTAAATAGGGAAATCTTGGAAGATGATCACATAAACATTAATTTCAGCCTTATCACTCAACATGCATCTTGACAGCACCACTCAACTTTTACTTGTGTTTAATATCTCCCAGCATTTGTTGTTTCTTGACAGATGTTTATAGCGAAATTTAGGATGTGCATTTGCAAATTGCAAAGAATGAGGACCTATATTTTACATATTCAGCCAAAAAGTCCCTATTATTACATATTTAAATATGATTATTCCTATTTTTTGTCAAAGGACAATTAATTTCATGCATTATGAATTATGAATTAATTTTTTCTTACATCTTGAATGTTACACTCAAAAAAAGGTTGGTGGGAAGTTTTAAAAAAATGAGAGAAGGAAGTGTTTAAACAAAACACAATTTAGTAACAGAATAATGAGTTGTTAATGACATTACATTTTCAGTTAACTATTATTTTAACTGCTGTATGTGATAACTGTTTTCTTTCACTTTCATAATCATATTACAAAGAACATCATTATATATTCATTTAACATTTAAAATGCATTATTCCTTTACAATTTATAAGTTAGAATTAAATAAAAGTATCATATCGTTTCCATAATTAAGATACAAGTTGCTGCTTTTAACATACCCATTCTGTGACACACAGTAAACAACTACTTGTTGGCTGCAAGAGAACAGTACTCCGATGGGGTACACCAAAGAAACCCAAGTCTCGGAAAGGTGATTCAAATTCAATTTCACCTTTTGAGATCGTTTCTACTTTCTCCAGGAAATTCTTAAAAGCTGACTTGAGTTTGTGCCGTAACTCTCTTTCATGCTGTGTTAGAGAGATAAAAAGTTGATTATTTTTTACGAGGTTGCTCCATTTCGAGACTGGTGGTTAAGATGATCGATTTCTAATACAAGGGTTCTGAAGATCACCTGCATGTAGTAACTATGTAAGACTTCTTAATTTAGTAATTAATGCAGAGCAAAAATCCTGATATTTAAATCAACAGTATTGGTTGATAATTATACCACTCACCTGTTCTGACCTGATGTCATCTCTATCATGAATGTTGTGATGTTTCAATAAATCAGTCGTAATCTCGCCGACCTCCGTGTAAAACTGGATGTCAACATGTCGTTTATTAGCAAATAAAATAGCATTCTATATTTGAGACAAAATAAAAATAATTCTGTTTATTAGAATTTTAAAATACTTCAATATGAGGCAACTTATTTTTGGATTACTGTGGTGATAATAAAATGAGTATAATATGATTGAAAATTTCCTTGGATTTGATAATGCCCCTGGAGCTTTTCTTCTCATCAATAAATGCACTGCCACCCTCCCTACCCACACCCCCAAATGACCATGCATTAAACTAGAGGAAGCAAATCCATGTTCACACCATTTTATAACCAATGTTTTACTCTAGTGAAATGATATTATTGCTAAACAAATAAATATGGTAAATCATATTTATAATCATACCTCCTATCAAGATGTATTCAATAGGTTCTCATCATCAATAATTTGATGATTCATTTGGAAATACAGCCACATCTTACCTTCAGATGAAAGTGTAGTAATATAACCATCTCGTTGTCACACGGTTGAAAGATGGCGTGCATGATGTTGTTATACAAAATATCAACTTTATCGCCACGTACGGATGTGTAACGGAAACCTGATACAAAAGATGATCAAAAAATTATTCATGTTAGTTCACCAGTCAAGAGAGAGAATGATTAATCAGAGAAGTCAGTGACCGTTCCGGCACATCCTAGAAGGTCGGCTGATATTTCAGCTGGGAATGGAAAATCACCATCATTATACAGAGTAAATAATAATCCAAATAAAATAATAAATGGGAAAAATGTAAACATAATATACATGGACCTTGTTGGAAATAAACATGAAAATTCAGATTAGGTCACTGGATACCCAAGCAGCTACAGTGCAGCACCTACCCCCAGGCAGTCCACATGGAGACAATTCCCCTAATATTTCAATTAGTGTACCACTGGTACTGGTATAGGCATTTATAATGCACCTCTTCCTTCAGGTTATAAAGCACACTTCTTTTCCCTGGTCATTGGGTCTACATGCTTTATGTGTTGCTGCTGGTAATCAGCGAAGGAGCAGGCAACCCCACCACCACCAGGTTCTCATTTATACTCCTGGGTGGAGAGAAGCAAATGCAGATAAAGTGCCTTACTTAAGGACACAAACGAAATGCACAGCGAGGGATTGAAACCCCGACCTCAAGGTTTGGAAGCCAAACCGTTCCCGCTGTACCAAACCGCTATTAAGTTCTGCAACTTTAAACATTGGACCAATGACTTAGTGTCGTATGTGAAGCATGAGCGCACAAGCCTAATTAGAGTAAATTGCCTTAAACAAGTGCGCTGGCAAGAATGACATTAGCAGGTACAAAGTAGGTCCTTCTTGCACCAATGTCTAATCCCTCTTAACAACCATGCACACATTAGAAATAAAAGTGTACAATATACACTAATACAACACTCTGACACTACACTAACACAACACTAAAATAATTAACACTAACCATTTGTATGTGCTTCCAGTGTTCCCTGGATTCGCTTGTGTGTGATATTTGGTCTGATGTACAGGTCCTTCAACTTGGGATTCCCACGGTTCGGATTGATCATTAAGGTGTCTTGCTTTACGATTCCCTAAAGTAGGCAGAACAGATTACATACGTGTGTAAATCACTGCATATGATCTTTTTTTGAAGACTTTAAAAAAAATTATGATCTCAACATGACAATCACAAGCCCATAACTAGGGGGAGGGGATTTGGGGGTTTGGTCGAGCCCCCTTTTTGACCAGTTTACTGCTGTATTACTATTTTATCAAATTTGTTTATTAAAGAAACACTTCTGAGTTAAACTTGGCCTATAGGAAATGCCCATTCCCATGAACCTGGTTATGGGCCTGAATCACCATTTTATTATGTACTAGGGAAGTAAATGGGAATCTCAGAAACAAGTTTGTTTTTTACCATCTTGAACATGATGACGACAAAAATAATGGGTGACCCCCTTAATGGTTGATCCCTTAATATATATTCCATATGCACATCTCCTCTCCCATATCTATGTTACCTCTTTTTCCCTCATTTCAGCTTCCCTTGTTTTGAATTTTTTCTGGACGTCCTTGATAAGTCTAAAAGCTGTGTTGAGATTAGTAGCCGGAGCTGATGATTCTCCCGGTGCTTTAGTGTTTGAACTTCGATAGGTACTAAAAAAAAACAACAAATACAATTGAAAAAAAAAAATTAATAAAGCAGTTCAAATTCCTCCAAAATATTGGCCTACTACGTATCAAAGGCATCCCACAAGCAGGCAACACTTGCATTTGTTCACTGCAACTCCTAAATGAGTCATATCACTAAATTTGACTAACCAGACTCCACCGTGGTTCATATTAACATCATTATTAATATTTGTATTGATTTAATACATTTCAATTCAAGTTTTCATACTGAGAAAGGGTCCAGCTACAATGCTATTTTGCACCCCGTAGAGTCGCATACATTACATTTTAGACAGGCGACACAGAAAAATCCTCAACATTCCACTGCCTTACCATACAGTTGTTTGTAGTTTTTTGGGGGTAGGGGTATTTTCTGTCCGTAGTTATGGCTTTAATATTTGTCAGAATGGAAAACCAAAAAATAGGGCACGACGTCATACCCAGTTTAACTTAGAAAAAAAAAAAAAAACTTGTCGAACATATTTCTGGAAAGTCATGTACGCCTGTTTACAAACTTTTGAAATGTAGCATAACAAACACACACACACACACACACACACACACACACACACACAGACGCAACAACATGAAGGCATCATATGACACCCACTCGAATGCAAAGGTTCCTATTGTTAATAGAAATAAAAAATGTGTAACACACTACACTTAAAAAGTGCAAACTGACCAATAAGTCAAACTAAAAATAATAAATTTTACAGATTCCTCCTGATTTCAATAAAGTGATAATTAGTTGGTGTTCAACACTTACACTTCTTTAACGAAAACAGCCTCTGGATTTGGAAAGGCGACGGTATCTAGGCGCCCAACCGAGCTACCAGGATGATGGAAATTTATTCGCAGGTATGTGTAGTCTCCTTCCACGCTTTGACTAATGTTCTGTTATGAAGTAAATCGTAAAATAAAAGTTAGCAGTTTGTGAAGCATATCATGTTTGCAATGCGGGATCCACAGACTGGTGGTCCAAACAAAGGTAAACGCCCTGGATGAAAAATATCAAATTACATTAAAAATACACAAAAACTCTTCATATAATTAATATAAAATTTTTAAAATTCTTGACATAATATAAAATTTGAAAATATATAAAAATCAATAATATGCGATCAAAAAATTTGGGGAAAACAAAAAAATATATGCATATATATATATATAAACAACATCAAATTGAATTAGAAAGGACAGCACCAAAAAAAAAAAAAAAAAAAAAAAGCCTAGTCCATGTGACAAGACATGAATCTGGCAGTGAGAGTGCTCAGGACAAAGTGTTTGTCAGTGCACACCTTCCAGCAAACACCAACACAACTGCTTGTTCAAATTACTATTATTTTTTGTTTAATTTTATTCCCATGTATTCTTAAAATATTGCTCAAAAATGCACTATGGGTAACAACATATTCAACTTGGTATGCAAAAAAACGCCATGGCATACCTTTATAGTAGATATATGATAAGGTGTAGGAATGGTAAACACTGGCAGTATAACTGTCTCATGCTTCTTATCAATGGAGATTCTCAGTGCATGAATATCCGGATCATTAGGCATTTGTGAAACACTTTTATAAGACACATTTGATTTCTTGACCCTAGAATACAAGCAAATAAATTGAACATTATAATATTTACACAGATATCCAAAACCAACAGATATGCACTGAATATGTTTAAATAACATAGAATGAGCATTACTCCCAATAATAAGAGGGAGGTCATGGATGATCCAGGATGGGGGAAGGAGGGAGAAGGGGCAGGGAGGGAATTCTCAGACATAAATTTTATAATATAATTCTTTTTTTCCCATATATTTTTATAATCTGGAAAAATTTAGGGCTACTAGCCGGTTGTCAAGGACAGGACTGATTCTAAAAGCGCCAACTGGCGTGAAAATATTATTTAAATTTTTTTTATTTTATTCAGTTAGAAACCAACAGCAATAAAAACTGCCACTAACAGGTATATTTTAATTCTTAAGTAGGTTTGGAGGATGGCATGAAGTTCATCCCATGTTATAGGGCCGATAGCAACATACAACTCTTTAGGGCTTAAAAAAAAGCTGCAGCCATGACACTTTTATTCCCTTGTAACATAAACATCAAAAATACAATTCACAAACAAAACCATATATACTATCTTCTATCTATGTGACAATGAATGCGACCAATTTTGTTTAATTATAGATTTACAAATGAGTCTCAATCAACTTACTTGACTTTTCCTTTGTCAGACTTCACTTGTGCTAATCTCTCTTTCGCTTCAGTGTTCATTTGCATTGCTAGTTCTCGCTGATGTGACTTTCTTTTATCCTCTGTTGAAATATCCGTCTGAGAAATACAACAACAAAAGAAGAAAATATATAGCATATGAAATATCAGTGCTCAATTCAGTACTAGCATGAGGTGCACATTTTGACAAACAAGTAGTCATGTAGTTCAGGACCCTCGACTGCGATCCCGTCTCCCTGGGCCCCGCCAGTGCAATAACAGCTTAGTAACTCTTTCTGAATGACACTTAGGAATCCCTAATACTACTAGTATTAATTGATTTAATTGGTAGGAACATATCTTGTATACTTCAAACTTTCAAATTTAGTAAGGATCTTCTTTCTAAAAAATAATGTTCTGCAAAAAACATGAAAAGGGCACATAGACAGCCTTCTACTTGTCTCACCTGCCTTCAATGTGCTCTTTCTATTAACACTGGTATTAAGACTGTCACTTTGCTTATAATGTAGCTTTAGCATACTTACCCTTAGTTTGCTTTCTAGAACAGCCTTCCTCATGCCTCTGCCAAGGAGCTCATCCGGCCTTTCAATCTCTTCCTCCTCTTCATCATCAGCCTAGAATATTTAACATCACTAAGTTTTAACTAGTTACCAACAAATTCTAATTTATATAGTCATTGAACTTGACAATAATGATGCTTTCACTAGCAGATATCAAATTACTTTAAAATCAAGGGATTCAATATTAAGTATGTATAACAGACAATTTACACTCTTATGGAATCATCTTACCTTTAAGAATATACCAACATGTTTTATCTTCTTCTTCATTTGTGTCAGAATAGTTGCTGGTTGATCCTGGAAGATAATGTTGGTAGTAGTTTAGAGAATAGTTAGTAGTTGATATGATTGCGATCAGCATCGTTTTACACATTCAAAAATTGTGGGTTGATATTATGAAAGAATAAACACTTTGCTATCCTAATGTCTGCAAGCCATCAATGTTTTGATTTCATATACAGATTAAATTCAATCACAGATATATGGAAAAAGTCAATGAAAACTGGCAAGCCGTCGTCATTGATTATACTGACCTCAGTCAGCATTGAATATACTGACCTCATTAACTAGAACCGTGTCCCCGATAAATAACGCATACTTCTTCTCCTGTTCTCCTTTGCCCTCCTTATTTGTTAAGTTTGAGAACCCAATGTTGATATTAAACACCATCCCTTTACTTGCTTTTAAATCAGACTTTGCATTTAATACCAGAGAACCTTCTCGGAATTCAATCCCCATTACGAATCTATAAAGAAAAAACGAAAAAATATATACAGAATCCTTACACTCTATTCACACAATCAATTTTACGTGGCAAATTAATGCCATGTGCCCATATATGGGCATGATGATTTCATATCAAACCCAAATATGGACATGATGATGTCATATTAAATAGCATTAATATAATACCATTAATGTTATTGATATGGGCATGACATTTCTTGTCAAATGAAATATGATAGTGTGGACAAAACTTTACTTATTAAAAAAAAAAGTAATTTACAAAAACCAACTGATTAAACTAGTTTTAAAAATATATTATATGCTTATATTTTTTGTAAGTTATTACAGTATTTTTCAATTAAAAAAATCAGGACAAGAAAATAATCACCTCAGAAATAACCTGTTGCACAATATATAAAGCTCAGTCCAAATAATCAAATTTTCTTTGACAAGACTACTGTTGTATACCCATGATATGTGTATGTTATGTTGTGTTCAATTTTTGCTACAACTTAGCCATTTTGCCACACCATGCCTCATAAGTATGTTCATGATGTGTATGATCATGTTCATACCTAGGCATGTCACTTGATTTTGCTTTATTCCTATCACAAAAATTGACTGCCAGATAATTTAAGGATTTCATGGTTACAAAATGGTGTGAAAATCTGGAAAGAAACGCTCTTATTTGAAATTTGTCATTACCCAATATTCTTTGTCAAGTTTGGTAAGAGGTCTGGTTTCTTTTTCTTCACAAAATCCACAGCAGCACCATAAACCGAGGACAATTTTGCTCCTGCAAGATTTAAATATTCATACATTATTACCATAATTACATTGTCATAAGCAGCTAACTAAACCATTACAAACACTATTATCTTCATCATTCAACCAATCAGTCTTCATTTTACATGGCGGACTTCAAACAATCATAAATAATTGCGCCGTAAATCACATTAACCAAACAATAGTATCACTATCACAACCTTCTTCAATGTCACCATCATCATTTCATATCAATGACAACATTATTAAAAATCATCTTTTTTTCCTCTTTTGCTCACCATCAACTAAAGCTTTTAAAACCTCTTCTTCGAGGGTCAACAGGAAGTTGTAGTTGTCTTGCTGTTGTTCACTGGGGTCAACAAACATCGTCCTCACAACATTAGAGCAGTACGACTTGTAACGCACCCCAAGAGCACAGATAATTGTTCCAAAATGTAATTTATTTTGATCACTGTAAGACAAACAAACCAAACATTTACATCTACAACACCAAGCCATCAAGAGTTGAAACAACAAACTACCAAAAACTACCTAAAAAAGTAATGTTTCTAGTAGCTTTTCTGGTACAATTATTACCTGACAACACTGAATTTGAGGTTGTAATTTCCTCCACTCTGAATAATTGGGGGATAGCACATATCCAAGAAATTTGACTCCATATTACCAATAATTTTCTTGTTTTCTAACGATGACTCAATGTTCTCGGCCATTTTGTTGTGTCTTATTTTCTAGGGGGAAAAAAAGCAATATATCAAATTATTTATAGATATCTACCTCATTGACATCACATGCAAAACTATTGCGTTACCCGTGTCCATAAGCAGATGATACGGCTGAGTGTTACATATCCACAGTATCAAGAGCTTTTTTTAACTGGCATATTAAGTTCTTATAAATTTTATGACATTTCTATCTGTAACTGTGCCTTTTAAAACTTATTTTTATTAGGATGGTTTCTTTTGCTTTTGTAGTTTTTTCCACTGATGTAAATTTGTACCACAACTGAGCCACATGATTTATATCCCCCCATTCTGCAAACTTTTTACCTCCACATTCTGCAAACTTTTTACCTCCACATTCTGCAAACTTTTTACCTCCACATTCTGCAAACTTTTTAGCCTACAGCCCAAATTATATGTCAAGCATTTGAAGGCGACGCATCGGACCCGTAGGCCAAATCTATCACCTGAATTTCATGGTAAAATGATTGAATATTGTAGTACTTTTTTGAGTTTGATGGAATCAAGTAAATACATCACATCCGTCGTTTTATACGTGAGGAACATCTGAGTTTAGAAGAACCTATGTCAACTTGATGTTTTTGTCAACTAATTAAAAGATACCACTTCATTCATAAAAGATTTTTTCAAAATCACCCAAACATTGGGTCGTGACCCATAGGTTGCGGAACGGTGATCTACATAATGTTGTCACTCACCTTGTCAGCATCAACAACCTCCATTAACTCTTCTTTAAATTGTTTATTGAACACATCACATGTCGCCTGGCAGGCTTTCTTTATCAGCGAGATTTCCTTTTCTTCTTTCACTGCCATCACTTTGGCCACTGCAGCACTAATATCAACCTACAGATCAAGAGGTTTCATATGAATAATAATCAACAGAGGAACATTTGCATTGCACAGGGAGTATGGGCATTAGATAGAACTGCTAAATAGGACACTTTGACTTTCCCTCCACTCACAAATTCCAACAGATTTTAAGGAAGTTAATTATTACAGAAGATGAATCAGATTTCTTTTTCTTCCTTTTCAACAATTTATGAATGAATCCAGAAAAAAATGTATCAGTAGTGCTGACAATTAACATTGTACCCCTCTACACTATCTGAGTTTTCTGTGACAAATATCTAAGATTTGTCCCATATATGCGTACAGTAATGACATCATCATGCCTATATGTCACTCGTCGCAAATCGTGTTTCAGAGAAAATGGCCAAATCTGTAGGCTGATTTCTCATATATAGTTCCTTAAACAGCTGTGTGTTTAAACGCTTGTAACTTCATAAGGAAATGTCCGATTTGAATGATTTTTTTACCATTTTATAGCTATTATTTTACACTCTAACATTGTATTAATAATTCAAAATCGATTTTTGCAACGAGTGACTGGTTTGGCTTGTCTTTGCCACATATATGGATGAGATACCATCTTGTCCATATGCAAGTATGATGTGACATTATATCTATGGGCAATGCAGATAACCTGTATGAACAAATTTACAAGATCATCAACTCTCAAGAGTATGTTGAGTACAGTATAGTAGACCACAACACACAAGCAGCAAACACAAAAGAATGCACATTTCATGGATGACACACTAAGTGATTAAATCCAAGTGCAATAGCTACCTTCTCAAATTCACCATCTGACAAAGCCTTGTTCCATCCGTCCATGAAATCACCAGGGAAATTGTCTTTGCGAAACACACCAATAGTCTTACCCTTAAGGAGAAACAAAATTACTGTTATCAATCATTTCCAGTATTCCAACATTAATATATTAGTACAAGAACATGTTAAACAAATTTTTAATTACTGTAATTGTTATTATGAAAAGCCTTGTCCTGATTAAACATGGAATTGATGATATAACATCAGAGCCTATACATGGGCATAAAGTATCAGATGAAAATTCAAAGACACCCAGCTAGCCTGGGATCTCCCCCAAATAAAAAAAAAATGGGGGTAAATGAGAGGGCCATTTCACCCATCCAAATGCCATATCCATAAAAACTCTAACCTCAGCCACAAGCACAGAGGGGCTGAGGTAGTCTGGACACTCCACATGTACACACTTCCTAGGCCACCTCAATTTAGCATTCCCTCAGTGACCACCATTTATTTTTCTCTTGTACTGTATGCTATAACACACATGAAACAAAACTTACATCTTTGCTCTCCTTAATTGCTTCAACGAGTTTCGCAAAATTGGCCTTGTTTCCGTCGGTTTTGTCCCGCGTGTATAGAGTTATAGGGGGCAACCCCTCCTGGTTCTCCTTCTCCGAAGCCACCTGCTTTAGAAACTCAACTTTCTTCTTGCTGGCCAAGAAGTAGATGTTTTTTTCGCACAGAACCATAACCGTGTCTGTCAGTTCATAACCGAACAACCATGTCTAGTAGGAGCAGCGATAAAAAAAGGCTTTTTTTTAAATAAAATTCAAAGAGAAAAATGGTAAACATAAAGGTATAACGATTAATATAAACTTATAAACTGCAGGTTTATAGCTGTAGAAAATTAAGTGTGGGTGATGATAGTCATTTTAAGAGTGGGTGGGTGATAACATTGGTAAACTCTAAATAATAAGAGTAGATTTTATGGATGGAAAACTACAAGGCTGGGGTGACCCCCACCCACCTCTGCCCATAACAACATCCCTGTGCCTGTACAAACCCACCCTAGAAACAAACTAAAGCTATGTGTTTGTCTGAGAGAGCTGACACATTTGTCTGGGAGCTATTGTTCTTGCTGTTGGGCTGAAGCAGCCAATTCAAGCCCTGCAACAGGTTTTAATTGGAGTAGGCTCATCAAATAATTACCCTCGCATTTCATCATGGATTCATTGATCGCATTGATGTTGATTAACCAATAATTGGTTAATCAACAATTTACCTGTAATGCTGTTGATTTGGCATAAACTGTTTCCTCATCTACACCCACGGCAGTAACAAGAGCATCTGCTTTGCCTAATCCATTTCCACCATCACCATTCTGCAACGATACATTACAATAATCAAATTAATAGGCTATCAATACATTTAACTTATATGGACAATAAACATGGAAAATCACTTTAAAAGACAATGTCAGCAGAAACTATCAGGGTTATGATTAAGGGACTGCAACACACCCCAGGGTTCTGTATCCTCATATGGGGCTCCCAGGATTATGCATCCTCATTTGGCAAAGGCAGTTTCAGGCCCAAAAACTTCAAACATAGTCATCAGCCCAAGGCCACACTGACACAATGTTAAATCTATTGATAGATGTAAAAATATTGACAATATCTCAAATAAATATGTACAGATGATGCACAAAACATTATTTTCTAATGATGAAATTCTATAGAAGGCCTAAAATTTTCTGTTGGGATGAACATAGACAGTTTGACATATAGGCCACCACTAAAGATGGTGATAATCATAGTGATGATAATTAAACATTATTTGTAATGTTCCCGGTAAACTTTCAATTGGAAAAATATGGAAGAACATACCAACAAGCAATTGAAATGAATTACAAGCTTACAATGTCTAAAAATTAATAATTAATCTTGCATACTATGTGGGCCTGTTAAGGCCACTATCAGCCTACTGTACATGCAGGCAAGTTTTCAGAACAAGCCTAAAATAATTATGGTAGGCCCTATAGTTAAAGCCACTAGGCCTACTGTAATATTGCATCACTACATGTGAAAGTAGCAACACTGCACCCCTGGGGGCCCCCTCCCAAAATCTGAAGTCACTTTGCAACATTGCATGATCATTAGACCTTCTTAAGTAATTAAATGATTCAATCTACAATCTTTGCCCCTGGCCCACCTAAAGTAGCTCAGACTTTTTATATAACCATTACAGGTACAAACTCAGGTGAGTATATTTCCTCCCGGTACAGTAGTAAGCCTACCTCAGAATGGTATAATAAGGCCCACTAATTTATTAATTTTACATACCAATTACCAGCCTTCCAATGGCAAAAGCCCATGGTATGATTTGAATTGAGTAACTTACTTTCAGATAAACAAAAACTTTCAGAAAAAAAAAATAATAGTAGATTGGGCCTTGGTTTTAAATAGGCCTAAGGCATGAAGTGTTGACAATATACAGTAGAGTCACACTTTGCTGTTAGTTTAAAAGAGGATTGGGGCCTAGTATTAAAATTTGTTTGTGCAAAAAAAAATACATGTTACTGTATCTTCTGAATATTTTTGAATAAAATGTATTTATTATTTCTGTCAATAATTCATTATTTCTTGTATACAATTAATAAAATGACATTTTTATATTATACGATGTATAATATAAATAATAAGTAGTAAAAAGCAAATTGTATGAGATCATAGAGAAAATATTTTCTCTTTGGTAAGATAAAGATTGAATTGGATTTTGGAGATAGAATATTGAATTAGCTGCCACACCAAGCTATTGTGCCAGTATATACTCATTATAGATGCTATGCACAGTAATGGAAGATGATAGTGAATTACATATGAAATCTACATTAGAGTTTATATAATTCATGAAAAAAAATGAATTACTGAAACAGTGAAATCAAAATAATAGCTATAGTTTTTTCGAACAAAGATCTTATAAAATTATAAGATAGCATTTTCTATGATAGAAGCGTCAATGTTCAGTAAAGAAGCATGAAAAGTAAATGTAATTGAGAGGGCGTCCTAGTTGTTACTATGGCGGCTTTAAGAATTTGCACGTAGATCATAGAGGTGAAAGTTCAAAAGTAATTGTAATTGCGTGAGGGCGCACTACACCATGTTGTTACAGAATTTGCATGCAGGGATCGCGGAGAATGCTATCTTAAGTACAAGATTTTTCGTTTCGAAAAAGATGAGTTATGGAGGGCGTCTTAAATATAAGATGGCATAGCCAACACTTTGATGCCTATTTTCTTAATCTATTTGGTAAAAACAGAAATCAAGCCTCCAATCACAAAGTTAATTAAAATGAGAATTAATAATGCCCAAGCCCAATACCTGGTATAGGCATATACACTGTATGCAAAAGTGTTCAAGAATAGGACAAACTAGAGAAGTTTTTCTATATAGGAGCCTTAGCCTAGACAATACAAAAATATTGTTATTTAGAAATCATTAAAAAATAGATTTTATTACAAATTCATTATAGTATTCGATTCTAGCAATACCTAAATATCTGTTATTGATGTTTTTTTAACACTAAAATATAAATAACATTACAAATGTAAATTTGAATATGCTAATATATGTGTAGAATTAACTTAAACTGCCTGACCTGGGGCATTAGTAATGATTAGTAAGCACAAGTTCAATAATTTTATAAAAAATTTATCTTACGAAATCTACAATTAAATTTAGGCCTAGTCAAGGTTAAATTTCATATTTTATTGATACTGACTGATTTACGTACCATCAAAGAAACAAAAACTAGGCCTAAGCCTAGACATAAAACGTGCTGAAGTTGAGTTCGAACATCATTGAACAAAATGAGACTCGGTAGCCTGTCTAATCTGGATGTACAACAGCAACAGCAGACAGGAAATTATGCCTGCGCAAACTGATTTTAGTGCCGTACTCCCCGTACTACTACATGTATGTAGATGAGATCAAAAAGAAAACCTAAACAAGGGTTTCAGGCTTAGGTATAGAAATGGAATTTAAGACTTACTTTCCAAGCTTCGTATAGTAAAGTCATACGTCGGCAAAATGCATCTTTATCTACAGCGATACCTGCCATTTTTTTGTCAACTTACAACTCAAATTTGTGACACGAAAGAGCTGTTCTTTGATGATAAAGAACTCAGCACATCGTAGTAAAATGGCGCGAGAAGGCGAATACACACGAGTTTTTAAATCACCATAGCGCCCTCTATTTGTAATGTGATGGTCCTCCTGCTGATGATGCTTCTTCTTTTTCAGGCCAACATCACTGGCGAAGAACTTTGAGATTTGTTTATGAAAGTTTTAGATTTGGTTTGGAAAGGCAGGGGGTATAGGCCTAGTTAATTCAATTCAGGACACAAGAATGGCTCTCGATACACAAACAGTCCTTCGACATTTTAGTGAATTAGAGGAATTGGCTGAAGATATTTTAAGCGACAAGCACCAGGTACTAGCCTAGGCTAGGCAGGCATAGAATAGCCTAGGCCGAGGGCTACTACTCCTAGTAGCTACTAGGTACTGGGCTAGAGCTAGACTAGGCCAAGGTCTAGTAGCCCAACTTGGTTCTTCACTTCTTACATCATGTCAAGGCAGACAAGTCCCAGTGTTGGCTAGGCCTACTAAGGCTAGATTGTGTAGTACTAAAGCTTGGTTCCCACTAGGATGCAAGGACTCGGACACAATGCAACGATGTAAAGTGATGCAGCGCGAGGTTTTACAGCTTACAAGTGGGAACCAACAACGCAAACTTGACAACGCAACACGATCGACTCTCTCTATGGACCTAGGCTTAGCCTTAGCCAAGGCTAGGCCTAGGCTATTCAACTTTTGCATTGCTTTTTTCAACTTGTCTTTGCGTTGTTTGCGTAAAGTTGAACCAATTAAATTTAGTGTATGCGTGGCTTCATGTTTACTTTGGCGATGAGTTCTATAATCTTCTGTCAACATCGCCCTAGCCACCATACCGCCAATTAAATAAAAATAGTCATTACCTGGTTGTTATCATTGACGTTGCTATTATTTATATAACACTTTCAGACCTGCCAACACTTGGGTCATGAAAATCTGGAGATTTTTTTTAAGAATCAAGAGGTTTCCAGAATTACCAAAAGATGATGAAAGACACAAAAAAAGTCATGTCACTGCAAATCATTGGCGACATTCGAATTAAAAATGGCTGCTTGTTTATTGCACCGTGAAGCGAGCAGGCGGCAAATACATTGAAAAATAATGATCAAATTATGCCTAAATCGGAGTATTTTTGGGGAGAGGGGGTGGCGTGTGAAATCGGGTAAAAATTACATTCGATCAGGAGAACTGGAGATTTGTTTAAATATCGGGTGACACCCGACAGGATCGGGTGAGTTGGCAGGTCTACTGTTTCACTGTCATCGTATCACCACTACATCTTCATTACCATCATCGTCGTCATTACTATTACTGTATCCTCATCTTGACAATCCCCTCATCATATTCACTGCCACCATCCAACGTCGTCTCAGTTTATAGAACCAAAGTTTTAGATTTTTTGAGTGGGAAGTGGGAACCGTATCCATTTTGTTATTATGTTTATGCATCACTTAAGAAGTGCATATTCAACTTTCCGTATGGAGGGGGAATATGAAATTGCCGGCTAAAGCACTTCTCTACAATGCATTACGTGACATTGCGTATCAGCTTGAAACCCCACCAAAGACTAATAACTTTTAATGTTGGAAATTGATTTTTATTCATTCGTAAGCAACTACAAGTACACAAACAAGTACTGTACATTCTGATAGTGTATTCAATTGCTGCTCCTTAGATTAAAATGATTTGCCACAATCAATCTGTTCGTGAATGACGCTTTTTACAGCTCCATTTAATGTTTTCTTTCTGATAATATTTCTGTTTTTGTTTTTCTGTTCTCTTTGTACACCGTTTTCTCTCCTTTTTGTTTCTTTTTTCTCGAGCACTCCCTCAAATTGGCACGCATAAATTATAATAATTCAAAGTTTGGATTGGACCTACTCCCTGATGGCAAGACTGATGTTTTGTAGGCTATTGCAAATGTAGGATAATCTTTCATTGGTTGGCCATCCATAAGCTGGATGGATGCCCTTTCTGTCTCATACTAATAAATTTATGAAATGCATTTTCTTCCAAAGGTCGTTGAGTTGGACAAGAAACGGAATAAGAACAGGGAAGCTTTAAGAGCACTAGCAAAAATGCAACCAAATGAAAAATCGAAAAAAGGTACAGTATTTCCAAACTGCAAAGATTTTAATTTTGCATATGATACTTCAAAAACTCAAATACTGAAATAGGAGTTAGTTTTTGAAGTAGGAAAACAGGTGTGCAGAATTATAACTACTGCATGATGAATACATTGGTTGTACTGTATATTAAGATTAGGTACAAGCCTAATTTTAAGCAAAAACGGCCCTTGTTTTCCAAAATGCACGGGCTGATTTCTAGGCCTAATTTTTGACCAGACAATATATTCCCCCGCTCAGGCCTCAGTGGCCTGCCCTACTTTACTACAGTCTGGCAATATTTGTATTTTTCATCTACACAAATGAGAAACCTTCATTGGAAATTGGTCAGAAGACAGTCACTATACTCTACCAAATTAGTATGCAGGGGGAATTTTAGGTAGTATGAAGATGGACTTTGTTTTGTCTCATACTCAGGTTTTACTGTATACAATACACCAGTTTCGCTAAATTTGTAAAGAAAATTTCAGAGAACCTAGCAACTACCACTGGAGGACATCCAGAGGCCTAGGCATTTCACTCTACGTAGCTACCAACGTTTACTATGCTCTGAGACTGGTGCACGACAAAAAAAGAAAATAGCTGGGGTGGATCCAGAGATGTTAGAAAAGGGAGCTTGAAAGTGGGGCCAATCAAAACAACATTATCCTAGGGGATCTGGGGGCATATGCCTGCGAAATTTTTGTTTTCTAGATGCCAGAAAATAACCACTGAGGCGTTTTGAGCGATCAACTTTTTCTTTTCTTTTTTTTTTTTATTTTCCAAAAGGGGAACACGGCCGGCCCGGGCTCCCTCCCCTGAAATCTGTCCCTGAATAAGGGTGCATAAAACCTGCAGTGTTTTTGGTTATCAGAGTACAATAAGAAGATATTATGTGTCTGGAAAAACAAAATTTGCTCAGGCCAGGCTGCTGGATGTTGTGAGATGTTGGTGGCGCTGTTTCAATACAGACCCGATAAAATGGTGTACAGTATAGCAATATGCATTTACTCTGAAGGTTTTCATTACAAGTATATTGCTTCTTTTTTTAATCAGAAAAGAATGTATGGGTTTGCTTTGGGAACATGTTTGTGAAAATGCCTGTTACAACTACTCAGCAAGTACTCAGTGATGGTAAGTTGTTGAGATAAGCCTTGATATGATCATTGCTGCAAAGTGTATAGCGCCCCTTATATGTATGCAAGTTCACATAGCCTTTGCAATCCAGGCATTAAGGACTAATGTATATACTTGGGAAATTTCAGTTATCTTGCTTATTATTCAAGTTTTCTAAAAATTGTTAATGTTTGTAGTAAAACTGATTTAGGGTGCATCTTAGATCTTGATGGATCTCTGTTGAGATCTCATTACCCTGTCATATAAAGAATGCTATGTGGCGATTTGACTGATAAATGCTGTATATTTACTGGTTTCCTGAAGAAGACATATTTCCATCATGAGATATGGGGGCAGTGGGCATGATTATAATAAAGAAAGATTTTTTATCTCTTTTTTATTACAGGTGGTGCACTAACATGCCAAAAATGTGGGCAGGTTTGCAAAGCAATATATGAAAAAATCTTCCTTAAGTTATAGTAAAGTTATGTATGCAAGTGAGGTTAATATAGTACCCATTGAGAAGAGTTGCACTCCTGTGGTTAAAACATGCTTGCCTTCCTATACCAGTGCCGCATGTTCACAAGCATCAGACTTCAAGCCTCCAGAGATGCCCCTGACTATTTACTGAGCAAATATCACCTCATTATCTCATATGATTACCCAATCAGTCCTCACTGCATGTTAATACCACTAGAAAAACCGATACTTTAACTGAGTTAATATGATTATAATTGTCACTTTCAGTTGGATGTGAATGTTTTTGTGGAAACCAAGAAAAACTCTAAAAAAAAAATGTTTCTTAAACTTTCTTTTTCACAGATCAAAAGCAGCTTGATAAAGGTATTGAAGAACTTAGGAATGGGTTAAAACCGAAGGTTGCCAGGCTCCGAGATATGGAAGGTATGCGAGTCCTACAGCAATTCTGGCAATTACCTTAATTTTTTCACAGATAGTGGGTATATACTGCCTCAGCCCCACCATGGTTGTGGCCGAGTTAAGAAAATTTATGATTATGGCACGTCTAGATGGCCAGAATTGGCAATCCTCTGAAAATTCGAGTATAATTTTTTTTTTTCTGTATTAACTGAATTACTGAATACTGCTACATTTTAGAAAGACCTTTGCAAATTAAAGACAATTTACCCTTTACTCTGCCAATAATTTTGATTATAATATTGAGAAAAACAGCAGGTACTGTAAGATACCGTACTCCTAAAAAATAATACAGTAAAAAATTGATTATAACATGGCGGTATACAATTTTATATTTCCATGATCATATCATACATTCTAAAATGTTGTGATGAATGTGACATTCCTATATCGTATTGACTTATTTTAGCGATTAACATGGTCACTTTTTAATATATTTTATTCCATTACCGGTATATTTAGTGAACATTTATAGGCATTGTATCGGCAAACTTTCGCAAGGTTGTGATGTATTGGGGCGGGTCCAGATATTTGCCGGAAGGGTTCAGAACTACTGCAAGAGTTAAGGGTGGTGGGGGACCGGATGTCGCGAGGATCATCCCATATGGATCCGCCCAGAAGTATCATTTAAATAGTCATCATTCTGTGAAGCCCAGTCAGCCAAACGCTCCTAGTATTGCCATATGTAACAGAATATTCTATAGCATAATATTGAATGCTGCTACATCTTAAACTATAATTTTAGACATGACAATAACTTTAACCAAGGATGTGTATAATATACTGTACCTCCTTGACCTACTAAAGTGAAAATAAAAAAGCAAATTAACACCAGGAAATATTGAATTAAATGAACCGCACCATCTACATGATTTTTAAAAGCAACTTTAAGGCATCATTAGTGTCAGATTAATTATCTTTTATTGTATGTACGTAAATGTGTAAATTTTTAGTTAAGTTTTTGTTGTCTAAAAATATTTTGTACCCAGGGCCCCAAGGGAGACCAGTCTCTTTGACTGATTGGGCCACCAACTGATTGGGCCACCAATTGATTGGGCCACCAACTGATTGGGCCACTAATTGAGAATAAATAAATAAATAAACCACAAAAATCACAATGATGAGCTGCAGATGCAGTATGCAATGAGTAAAACATTATATAGTATTGCAGTAACTTATTTTTACTTTGAAAAGTTTACAAGGGATAAAAATTAAAATAGTAGGTCTAGTAGCGGCAGTTTGGCGCAGTAATTAAGGTTCGGACTTTCAATCGTAAGGTCGGGGTTTCAAGTCTCCGCAGTGCAGATTCGCTTGTGTCCTTGGGCAAAGCACTTTAGCTACATTGCTTCAGTCCACCCAGCTGTATCAATGGGTACCAGCAATCTGCTGGGGACTAACCTGTGATGGACTAGTGTCCCGTCCAGGGGGAATACAACTCTCATCCGCTTCACACTACAGAAACTGGGGATAAGGTCCAGCTCTATGAGCCCCAGTGGTTCGGAAAGGATTTAGTAGGTCTTGTGCGATAATAATAATAATAAAAATAGTAGTAATAATCCTTATGCCCATGCTCTTTTTCATCAAATATTGTGTGTGCTATAATTACTAAATTTCCGAAAAAACATAGGTATGATGTCAGTTCAGTCACCACATAACATAATAAGCCAACATCTTCATTGGACCAACACAGATTCCATGGAAACTCTGAAAGTCCCGAGTCATGAAGCTGTCAATGCAAGTGTACTGTACTAACATAATTTGAATGATGAATTCTCACATATTTTGCTTTTGTAGTGTGACACGTCCTCGTCCAATATTTTGTAGACTCGTGTTATTGTAAATTTATTTTTTATGATATTTTAATGGACATACATAGGAACTCATAATATGCCAGTAATTTTAAGACATTTAAAAGAATGGTACTACGATATATTTCTTCCAGAGCTCTGCACGCACTCTGGACGGCAAATCGGCACAAACATAAATGCCTTACTAAATTTATAATATAGATTAGAGACCAAAGTCTATGTTGAATAAATAAATCCTGCAATAATTCAATAAATTGTGTTTATCATTTAATTTTTAATATCCCTTTTTATCATTGTCCCTGTTTGCAGATGCTGTTTTAGTGCTAACATTAATATTATTATCACTTTCAGGTGAAAAAGAAGCCAAGGGATTTGATTTACAGTGTCTTAGTAAAAGTGATCTGAAAACTGTTTACAGCTGAAAGGAGGATGGAAAACTTGTCTTGTAGCCATTTGAAGAAAGCCTGTAAAAAGAGCAAAAACCTTAGCGCAACCATTACAGATGGATGCAGGTGTTTCGCAAGGTTTAAGCCATGTGACATATACTGTTAGGAACTAGAGTAAATGCAGTTGATGTCATAATGAAAACATAATACCAACTAAGTCTTGGTATGGTTCAGGTCAGCCCCATGCAGCTATATCATTAACCATGCCCATATACAAGTAATAGGTTGCCTTTCGTCCCTGCCTCAAATATTAGGTAATTGTATTAGTAATTTAATATCTAAATTTAAATGATATAAACTTAATATATGTAGAGGCAAGAGTTGCAGGTTTCCCATCGAGCCATACAGAAAATCCGAAGAATACGAAATGGATTTTTTTTTTTATCGGAACATAAATTGTTAATTTTACACTCCCTTAATCTACAGTATATTATTAATATGCAGTTGAACTTGCTTAAGTTGAATCCAAAATGGCATTGAAAAATTGTTCTACTGAGATTAAACTTCAAAATTAAGTTTAAGAGTGCAAATTAACTGTGTACAGTATCTTGGTGAATATTATCAGCCTAATTTAGTTTCTTTCTTTTAATAATATCAAAACCAGCATAATATGTAGGTTTTTATATATATTATATTCAAACTTTTATTCAAAAATTGTAAAAAGTTAAAGTCCTGCATGTACATGTATAATATCTCTACTTCAAACATAATTTAACTTTCTAGAATAAATTAATCCATAGGTTTCGATTTTAGGTTTTTATATACTGTCGCTAAGTGTAAATTGTAAATGTAGGAATGTATTTATTCATTACATTTTTACAGTTGAAATTACCTAAGTCGAATCCAAAATGGCATTGAAAAATAGTTCAACTATGTCTCATATTGGTGGGTGGGGACCTTCTTGGTTGATTAGAAGACTCATTGTGATCCACCAGCAGACAGTCAGCTGTTATTCTGTTTCTGTGACTCCCAGATTATTTTCCCCTTTTGGAGTTTCTGGTTTTTTGGGTTTTTTTTCGGATTCAGGGCAGTGCTGTCCCCTTTACTTTTCAGCTAGTGGGGTCTTGGTGGTTTCTTCTTGATCCTAATACTCCACCCACCTATATGATTCTCTCAAGAAATGTACATTTTTATTATCTATTTATTCATACTTTTTATATTTCTGAATTGAACATACTATTGTTTTTGCCTATTGGATCAATTAACACAAATTTCATTTTTACCATGATGTTAAGATGACAATAAAGGAGTATCGTATCGTAAACTGAGAATTAGCATAAGAATGTAGCAGTAATGTACCAGTATACTTTAGTAAGGTAATATTGTTAATTGTAAATAAGGTACCTCACAGCCATAATGAAAAACAGCATTGTATTTTTTTATTTGTGCTTTGTGAATAAAGTTTTACTTCTACTACTACAGGAAAGCCATAATAATTTTACTCATAACAATAGTATAGTACGTTCACTCCAGGGGCGGATTGCTATAAAACAGTCTTAACTGGTATTCTTAACTTCTCGAATAAAGCCGGCTTTATCACTTAGACAGTCTTACTAAAGTCATTCCTCTAAGACCATTGCTATAAAAGTCTTCCGTAAGACCGCTTTGAGTATTGAAATGCAAACAAGCACACTCTGGTAACGGAAGATTGGGGTGACGTCATCAGTGCTCGATGCACGCAAACGTATCGAAATGAACGTAAATAAACATAGACCTATTTTCACAGACGCTGAGAAGTGTGCGGAGTATTCGTCATTCGATTCTCCGACTTTGACGATCTAGGCCTAGATCTTGCCATTGCACTGTTGAATTAATCAGCAGAATGCCATGATGAAAATGATTTAAGATCGTTTTAAGCCTCCTCGGAGTAGGCTTTAAAATTTAAGACAGCTAACTGGTTAGACAGCGGTATAGCAATGGTCTATAATCATAGGCCAGTAGTGACGTCACGATTATAGCCGGCTAACTGTTAAGACCGTCTAAAGACCGCTTATAGCAATCCGCCCCAGTAGATGATTCATCATTTTAAAGCTTACAATGTGGAGAAGACCCTATATTAAAGTCAAGTTTTATTTTATTTTATTTTTTTTTTGTCACTGATGGTGGTTATGGGATGGCAAGCCAATTAATTAAACATGTGCATTGTAAACAACTTTCAATCCCAGCAAATAAACTTTGAAAATTATACAATTTGTTAAGCTTTTCTATAACTAGCCTTCATTTCACAATGAACATTGACAACTGCCATGAATACAAATAGCCCAAAAAAAAAGATTATTCTGCCTAGTAAATACCAGCATCAGCTTGTATGGCCTACTGAATTTGAATTGAATCAATAACAATGAGTAATTGAATAATGCTCTAATACAGGAATCAATGTAAAGCTAGAAACGCTGAACTGTCAAATATGTTATTATTTGTTTTTGTACTTCACTGAACAAGAATTGCTTCCTGTAAACAGTCATGGGTTCAGGTGGTTTTTTTCAATAGGACAAAGTTATAAATTCAGATTCATTCTGCCTCTATGCTGTAATGTCTATTGATTACGTTTCACTCCAATTATTTATGCTGCATTTGCTGTGTGTCATAATACGGTACTAGAGAATGAAATGTTCTAGTGTGAAATTTGACCAATCAGAGAACTTGTTCATAGGTGGGGCCACGGAGTTTGCGCTGTGTCCCACAACTACCACAAAACGGCTGGTTTTATATTTAGACTGACCTGTTTGCCCTTCTGATCAATCAGAAACTGTATTCAATATAATATGCGGTCATACGCTGTCAATTTACCATAAAACATTTCCGTGTTGGTATACACATTGTACACGGCATATAAAAAACAAGTGATCATCTGTGATTTAACACCCAAAATATGCTAAAATACTGCACAAAAACCAAATCCAGAGGAATTTAAATCTTTTACAGCAATATAAGGTAGGTTTTCAATATCCAAGATTTAGTAAAAAAGGTTTGAAACCTTCCTGAGCATATGTTGGCCATGCCCATCATCTCAAGGCTATCTGTGATTATAAGAAATTCCACAATTTATCTGATTCTTGTAATACACATTATTCCAGTACACAGAACAGTATTATATCCCAAATGCTAAACCTGAAAAATGAACTTTCCAGAAATATTTGTAATGTATGCCACAATATTTATATACTGTATTTAATATTATTGCAATTAATGGGCATAGAAATAATGAAAAAATATGAATTACAGAGCAAATATAAAATATATTTATATAGTGTTTGAGAAAATTCTTGTTCTGAATTGCATATTTATGCCCCATCAGTCTAACTTACAAATACCATAAATATGTGACCATTGGAACAGGAAAGCATTCAGCTCAACCACCATCCCCACACTCCACCATTCAAATTTATTCTATTGAAGCCAATGCAAGTTAATGTGATACTACCTGTAAAACAGATCCATTAAAAAGCCATCGCTGCTATTAACACAAACCCAGGGATGTATCC
>NW_022704877.1:300452-302890 GCF_011630105.1 Anneissia japonica | reverse complement strand
ACATAGGCCTAAGCGTGATTTAAAAAAATCTTAGATCCATAAATTTCAGGCCAGGTCTTTAAAGATAGAAATGCGATACTGTATAATTAGGCCTAAGTTGTCCTGGATATTAAGTAGATCCCTGATAAAAGATCATGAGAAATTTTTTGGCATTTCATTTTGACTATAAAGGTAATGTGATGATGAATTTTACTATATAAATGTGTCATTTCCGGCCATCTCGAGAGGTACTATTTCCTGAGGTGGTTGTGAAATCACGTTTTTGAAGTAGGCTTATGTAAAGTACATACTCAAAGACAATGTTTTTAAGCTTTGTTTTCTATGGGATACACACATACATTAATAAAATCTCTATGGTTGTCAAAAATCGCTGATAAAAGATCATGAGAATTTTTTTTGGCGCTTCATTTTGAGTAATGGTGATGTGATGATGATGAATTTTACTAAAAGTGACATTTTTGGCCATCTAGAGGTACTATTTCCTAAAATTTTCTCACCTCAGCTCCAACCATTGTGGGGCTGAGGTGGGTGTCAAATCACAAAATGCCCTCCCCCCTCCACTTTTCAAAACAGATCTATGCCCTTCCCTAGGTATGACATTAAACTCCATCGAGTCGGCTCCTGATGTATGTCTATAGTGACTGCTGTTTGTTTTTAGGATGTGATCTGGTTTTTCATGTACATTTTTCATGATTATGACTATTCTGGATAAAGAATGTTTTTAGCAGAGGTGGATTCAAGCCCCCCCCCCCTTTCATTTTTTTAAGGAAAAAAAAAGAAAAATATATTCAAATTGAAGTGCGAGAGTATATTCAAATTGAAGTGAGAGAGTGTAATTTCCAGCCATCTAGAGATGCCCTAATCATAAATTTTCTTACCTCAGCCCCAACCATGGTGGGGCTGAGGTGGGTAGTTCCTCAGTCTGTGAAAGTCCCTCCCTGGTTCACCTCTCTTTCGAATTCCTGGATCTGCCACTGTTGATTTATTATTTAATTATTTTATAATGCGTCTATTGCAATTTTCACTTTATCCTCTCAAACAGTCCTAAGAACGTTCAGAGTGCGCTACTTCACAGGGGGATTCGCCCCCTTGACCCCGCCGGGGTCATACATAATTCGCATTCGTTCAGTGGACTTTTGAGGACACTATTACATCTGCTAAAAAAATATTATACAGTTTATATCAAGTTACAATAAACACGGAAATAGCCTTACATATACTTTCTGAAACCTGGCATCCATCTACACAAGACATTAAAGAGTACTAAATAAAATAAAAATAATAATAATGTTATTAAAGTTAAACAACACATTCTAAATGAGTGTGTGCTTTAATATAATATTAATAAATAAATAATGATGATGATAAAATAATGCAACAGAGAATTCTAATGCTACCTTGACACTAGTGGTTAGTGTTCTTTCAGCTTGTATGATGGTATTAGCTGCCATTCCTGTAAAATATGCCGTGCACTCTGTAGCATGGCACAGCAGCAGAGCAGTACGCTTGCACTAGGCCTAGATAGGCTAGTCTACATACAGGAAGTTTACATAAATATTCTCTGGCCTACATTGTTATTAACATCGAAGTCTAAGCCTATAAGTCTACACATTTTAACTTACTCACTTTCCTTTCTTTTCAATTAACAACAAAATCAATACACCTAGTCCCCTAGACATAGGCTAAAAAAAACAACACAAAGTTGAGTAAGTTATCCAATTGCATCCTGCTGCAGACAGGTGATCGAAATAGTATTTGCATTACCCGCTACATGGGGATAGGATTCAACACTAGTCATTAAGTGCAAGCTCGGTAGTCTAGTGGTTATGGCGCCAGGATAGTTACCTGGAGGTCGTGGGTTCAATTCCCACCCGAATCACTTGCAAATTTTTTTGGGGGACGTACTGAGTATTCACTACAATAACACATCAGCGAGGGAAAACCATCACTCCTATAAAAAAAAAAACGATTTTATCCTATGATTATGACATCATTTGATTTGGTTTGTGAAATCATTTTTTAATTGTATACACGATAAATCATTATCATATCCTGCTAGTGTGAAAACTTATTTTATTTTCCATATGAACAATTGCTTTTTAGCTTTTTATCATTTATCGTTAACGTCATAGTGTAAAAAGGCCTTAAAAGGCACCCCAATTAATATTAAAAAGTCTTCAGAGGAGGTCAACAAAAAGAATGTTACAGAAGCTTTTTAATCTGATATGAACAGCTTTATGAAATCACATGCAGTACATAACCACTAGATGATACACACAACAGCAACTAGACTGGTCATGTATAAGAAAAGAAAATTATAATACGACAAAAAAAATTTTTCACGAAGAAAGCCACTAATTACAGAGTCATCAGCAAATTTACAATTATTGCATAGTTCGTAATCACCTTCATAATTCTTTCAATGATGTTGGTTCCAC
>NW_022704877.1:295861-300442 GCF_011630105.1 Anneissia japonica | reverse complement strand
TAGGACACACAATGCATGTGGTGGTACCAGCTCTTTACATGAACCTCAGAAGTGAGCACATCTTCATATTCAGTGGAAAATTTCACATTTTCTATAAAAGGTAGAAGCTCAAAAATTAGGCCAAATATAAAAAATTGTGTTGGCCACGACCCAAAATGTACGAAATTGAGGTTCAGCACTTTATTTTATTTTTTTTAGTACGATTAAAAATTTAAAAAATTTTTTAAATGAGCTAAAAGAGCTGGAGTAGGCCTATCTTGCTGGATGATAGGTAGTGCGATAGTGTTACACAATCGTTTCGCTTTTCAGTATAGATTTTAAAATGGTCTTTGTCATATTTTTGTGTAATTTCTACTTTTTAGGCATAAATTTTGCACAATTTTGGTATAAGAAAAAAAAAATTTCCTATTGAACTACCAATTTTGGGGATTTTCCCAAAACATGGCCAACACAAGAATTTTTTTTTTTTTTTTTTTTTGTTTGGCCTTGCGATTGAAAATTGTTTTAAGAACTGCCCACACTATCAAATGTTATGTGATAAATAACTGTGATACGTCCATATTTGGATATAGTGTGATATCATACCTATATATAGGCACATCACACAAATGTCACATAAAATCTGATAGTGTGGACAGAGATTCAAACACTAGAGAGAATAATTCAGAGAGTGACCCTTCCAGCAAATGTAGGTAAAAATGGCCCCGGAAAAAATGGCCCAGGAAATAATGGCCCCGGAAAAAATTGCCCCCGGTAAAAATGGCCCCAGTAAAAATGGCCCCAATGAAAAAATTCAGTAATAGAAATGATATTTTTTTTTTTTTAAATCTTCAAATATTTAAATACTGGCTGTAAAAAGCAAGAATTGAATTAATAACAAATACAGTTATCAACAGATGCAAATAATGTACTGAGAGATTATCGGAAAACAATGGCCATTGAATAATATTGTTTGATAGTAGAAATAATTTTTAAAAATGTTATTCCACTAACAAAGTAGAGGAATGACATACATAGAGTACTTCAACTACCAAAATATGCAACTCATAGATAACCACAAAATTCACTTTGTAAAGTATCAAATAAAATAACTTTACATGTTATAAACAGTGCAAATAAAAAGTAGTTAAAACATGTGGATCAATTGTGTGTTTGAATCACAAGTTGATGTATAGGAAAAGGGAGGGTCTTAAACTGAGATACTATATATACATATGTAAATTTGGCAAATATTCTAAAAATTAAAATGGCGTGTAATTGTGAGGGTATGGTAATTATAGTAGGATCAAATGGTATTTCTAAATCCCACAAACCTCCCAAAACACTCTGTAGAAAACCAAATAATTCAATTTTGATTGACTCACTTAGTATATCAATAAGAAAATTAAATATTCATAAGAACCTATTTTTTGGTTGCAAATACACCACAAACCTCAAAACACACTGCGAACCTCCTCCAAACCCTTTAATTATGATTGTAGAACTCTCTTTTTCTGCGAAATTGGCCACAAATAAGTTATTTTAGTATTAATAAATGCATGATTAATGTTGATTTATGGATTATGTTGTTGCTATTTTTTAACATTTAAATGGGAAAAAAAAGTGTTATTCATGGCTTTCTTTATCTTTGAATATTTTATCATTGAATATTTAATTCCTGCAAAAAGTAAAATGTAAATGGCAATTTATTTGATGTTAGATTCCTTTTTAAAAACTAAATTATTTCAGTTAAAAAAAATGCATATAATTATTTTTTAAAAATCAGTTTTAATACAGAATTTTACTATTGGAGCCATTTTTACCTACCTGTCATTTGGGGCCATTTTTACCTGGGCCATTTTTACACCACCCCTGGCACCACCCCTGCACAGAGCTTCAACCCAGTCCCCTAATTATGATAATAATATGGATTTTTATACGTGATAATGATTTTATTTGTTTTCGATCAATAGATGTACAAGTGAGCCGACAATTTGAAAGAAATTATGTCTCTTGTCCTCATTAAGTGTATGTATGGCGTAAGTTTTGTATTTTTTATTTGTATTGTAGTATCATATACTTTTTTAACTTCAGTACGTACTAATGTTAAATAAATAATTAAGAGGCAATGTTAATTAATTACCGTACTCGTGCGAATAAGCGCCCCGTTTGAGTAAGTACCCATCTCGAGTAAGTGCCCTTCAAAACATAAAAATCTTCTTAAGCGCCCCGTTTGAATAAGCACCCCTCCAAATTTTGAATACATATCATGTGTTTTTTTTGGGATTTTTTTGAAAGCCACTATCAATCAATCCTGGGACTGTGGTTGGCAGAGTGGATTCACATTTCTTCTTATGTCAATTTCAAAATGAGGATATTTCTCCTGGATAGATGAGGGTTTTCTGGACAGTACCCGTATCTTTCCAACTTTCCTCTCTAGGCAAATTCCTACTTTTCTTTTTCTTTTCCCTACAATTTGCAGCTTTAGCACGTTTTTATCTGAGCTTGCAAGCCCTGCAATGATCCTGAGTATGGTGATTAATTAATTAATTAATTTGTATAGCAAAATGCTAATGAATTTCTTAAGGTCCCTCTCATGGTTATGGGCATCACTGCACCAATTAAAATCCAATGTGGGAGAATAGTTACTAACAAATACCAAAAATGATATGATGAATATTAATTTTTTATATTATTTTATTTAATTTTATTTCATCTCATTTCTTTAGGCACAAGCGCCAAAGATATGCCAAGCAGTGAAACAACAGGAGACTGAATGGACCAGTACACCAGAGTAACTCAAAATGTGTCGCCAACTTAATAGTGCACGGTAGTAGAGCCGAGGCTTATCCAAGGTGGAAGCTACCGGACAGCAAACTGTCGCCGGAGTACTTGCGCGTACAGGTGGCGATGCTGTCTCAACAACAGAAGTGCGCATTTCCCTTCCCTTTCATGTTCACGGTTTGTTTTTTGCCAATTTTGGCCGCCGTGTCTTTAAAAGGAAGGCAATAAAGAAAACCTAATAATGGTATTCTTTACCGGGTCTTAACATCTGAATGCATGCCCTGCAATACAAACTACATCGGTCTTAAAAAAGGCATTCAAGACCAATTCCATGGCGCTAACATCAGAAATTTTCAATTCCATTAAAAACCTTACAGTAAAGTAGCAGATATACACTTGAATTAAATTGATGTAGATGGGTTAGCCGTGTTAGTCTAGATGATAACAATAAATGAAGTTCAAACAGCACTTTTCAGACTAACAAATTTATTTAATCACAAGCTTTCGACCACACAGTGGTCTTCTTCAATTGAATGTACAAATAGGATAAAAGAGTGGTCATATATACAGATGGTAATATACTTGGTAAAGTGAAATCCAAGTTTTTTGTTTTTTCTGTTCCGTTTTTGTACGATAGGCTAGATAGATACTTGCGTTTATATTTGCGCTCCTGCGAGTCATGCACCAGCAAGGCCTCACTGGGGCTTCAAATTGCTGGTAAAAGGAACAGTAATGCTGGTTCCTCTTCTCTTCTGGTTAGTTTTTAGGATTTACTGACTTGTTTTGAATCCTCTTTGACTTGGTGGTAGGTAGCTGTCAATTTTGTGACGGATTCTTTCTAGCACAATCAGTGATACGCATTTTCTGATAATGTTTAGTAATATGGCTGGTCTGAGATTTTTCATCCGAACCATTTTCCTTACCAGGTTTTTGTAGTGCGACGAGGATGCCTTTATTTATATCAATTGATTCATGCATTATGAAAATATTATTGAAAATGTTTGCTATAATTGGCGACAGAACATCTGCACCATACAGGTATATACCCTTTAATTCATCTTCTCCGGCTGAGCAATTATTGTTTAGTTTTTTACAACTTTTGTAAGGACAAAACAAAATCAAATTACAGTAAACAAAAGTGCACTTAAAGTGGTGCATGTGGCATTTTTTTCAATTTCCAATTTCTTTAAAATGGATTTGAGCAATATACAAATCTTATTATTTATTTATATGCTATTTCTAATGCATTTGGTTTTGGTGTGTCATTCACCAATAGCGTGTCAAGTGGTAGACTATCTGGGAGGATGAAGTATTGGATGTTGTTGCCCCTAACAACCAAGATATCTATCTGAACAGGTTCCCTTCCTTTCACTGTGATTTTGACGGATTTTAGGTGGGTGTTCATTGCAACATCCACGCCTGTTATTGTTCCATGTACTTGTATTCTATTTTTCAACTCCACTGTCACAGTTTCATGGTATAATTTCTTTTAAAACCTTACAATAAGGTAGTAGATATACTCTTGGTAAAGTTTCTGGCAAAGAAGTCAGTGATTTTGCCAGATAGATCACCATGTCTTTGTTCTTCAAATAACAGTGGGATTATTGCTGTACTTTTGCAACATGATTGTGGAGTCACTAAAGACCCAAGAATTTGGATTGCTTTACTTGCTAACATGTCTTATTTGACTTTTCAGAAATTGCATAGAAGGGGAAATGTTTTTTCACCCAATGTTTAGCTCTCGGAAGAATTTTGATGTGTCGCATATCATGAAAAATTTACTTACTACGAACAAGGACAAAACAAAATAAATTACAG
>NW_022704877.1:292019-295120 GCF_011630105.1 Anneissia japonica | reverse complement strand
CAATAAGGTAGTAGATATACTCTTGGTAAAGTTTCTGGCAAAGAAGTCAGTGATGTTACCAGATAGACCACCATGTCTTTGTTCTTCAAATAACAATGGGATTATTGCTGTACTTTTGCAACATGATTGTGGAATCACAAAGACCCCAAGAATTTGGATTGCTTTACTTGTTAACATGTCATATTTGACTTTTCAGAAATTGCATAGAAGGGGAAATGTTTTTTTTTTAAATCCCAAGTTTTTTTTTTTGTTCTGTTTTTGTATGATAGGTTAGATAGATACTTGCGTTATTTGAGCTCCTGCGAGTCATGTACCAGCAAGCCCTCACTTGGGCTTCAAATTGCTGGTAAAAGGAACAGTAATGCTGGTCAGTGGCGGTGCCATAGCGGGGTGGCAGGGGGTTTAAGTCCCCCACCGGACAGGTCAAGCCCCCCCGCCGGACAGAGCTCGTCGGGCAGTCAGACCAAAAAACATATAAAAATAGGCCCGCACCAAGCCAACACATGTCTGTCACAGTCTGAGAATGCCATTTT
Source organism: Anneissia japonica (assembly GCF_011630105.1). NCBI lineage: Eukaryota > Metazoa > Echinodermata > Crinoidea > Comatulida > Comatulidae > Anneissia > Anneissia japonica. The sequence goes on along the minus strand of NW_022704877.1, from coordinate 294,587 downwards.
CGGCCATCTAGAGGTTGATATTCTTTTTAAAAAATCTCATTTGGGAGGGGGAACACCCTCTCAACCCCTTCTCCCAGCTCGAGCCTACGAGCTCAAGCCCCCCTATCAGACAACTTAGCCCCCCCACCCAGAAAATATATCCTAGAGCCGCCACTGATGCTGGTTCCTCTTCTCTTCTGGTCAGTTTTTAGGATATTTACTGACTTTTGTTTTGAATCCTCTTTGACTTGGTGGTAGGCAGCTGTCAATTTTGTAGCTGAGTCTTTCTAGCACAATCAGTAATATATGCATTTTCTGATGATGTTTAGTAAAATGACTGGTCTGAGATTTTTCATCGGACACTTTTCCTTACCTGGTTTTTGTAGTGCGACGAGGATGCCCTAATTTATATCAATTGATTCATGCATTATGAAAAAATTATTGAAAATGTTTGCTATAATAGGTGACAGAGCATCTGCACCATATTTTAGTAGTTCACCCTTCAATTCATCTTTTTTCATTGTTTAGTTTTTTCAAACACTTGTAAACTTTGGATTTTGTTATTTCATTTAGAACATCGTTCCACAACCTATGGGTCGTGACCCAATGTTTAGGTCTTGAAAAAATTTTGATGTGTCGCATAACCTCTTTATATCATGAAAACTTTACTTAACGAGGACAAACAAAATCAAATTACAGCAAACGAAAGTGCACTTAAAGTGTGCATGTGTGTCAGTTTACTGTTGTAATGCTTGTGTTATCAAAGTTTTGATGTTAAAAAATACACTAGCAAAACATTTGTACTTCAGGTATGACAACCTGAAAAGCGTTAATTTTGTTTATTTCAATGAGTATGACTTACCTGAAAATCATAACGAAAATACATTTTTGTCTTCAATTAAACATGTCTGTGTCTTCGCATAACCCATTAATCACCGTTCTGGAATCTATTTGTGACGACCAACGTTTGAGTAACTGAAAAATTAGATAGGTTGCATAATCTCTTTAGATCATGAAAACATTACTTACCGTATTGTGAACGAAGACAAACAAAATTAAATTATAGTAAACAAAAGTGCAATTAAAGTGTGGTATTTGCATCAGTTTACTTTGCAATGAGTGCATTATCGGAGTTTCATGTTAAAAAATATACTATTGAAACATTTGTAGGCGTACTTCAGCTATGACAACCTGAAAGTATTAGTTTTGTTAATTTCAACTGTGTTTGGCTTTGAAATGTTTCAAAATGTGTCTATGTCTTCGTAGAACCCATAGAGCAGCAAATCTAGGATTTTATGTATAATCAAATGTCTGTAAATCATTAATTTTTACAAACCTTTAAGGTATTTGAAAATTTGATAACTTACATGGTTTTGTGTGCCTTGTAATAATTAAATTTTCATTGTATTTATTATGTGTACAGTAGTCATCTCCAGTATTTTCTCATTTAAAATTAGATATCCTAAATATAGCTTTAAAAATGTACTGTAAGTTCAAGTTAAAAATTGAATAGCTTATTTAAAAGGTTCAAATAATTTATTAATTTCCAATTAGAAAAAAACTCTCCATAAATTGATTACAAACCAATATAAGGTTTTATGAAAAAGAATAGAGCAGATGTATTATTTAACTGTCTGTTAATTAACAGGGATTTTTTTTTCTCATTAAAAACTTACTTAATATACAAATTAGGCAATCCAAATATGAAATTGAATTTTCCAGTTTTTTTAGCTCATGAAAGAGAGTACATCTTCTGGCATAAGAAATAAAATCATATGCTGAATAAAGCCTGGTTTCTTTAAAATCGGTACACATTCGCTACAGCGTTTTTAGTGCAATCGTTGTTTTTTATTATTTTTATTATATATGTTTACCTAGTTGTACACAACTGACAACAAATTTGTTTTTATAATGACTATATGCCAGGTATTTATCATTTTTAAGCTGGTGGCCCATTTCAGTCTGGGCCAACATAATTGTGTACTTCCAAATTTGACAGGGCAAACCATTCTGTTTTATAGGCCTACAAGTTTCTTAATATAGCCTAATATTCAACATGAACTATGATAGTAAACGAGAGCATCAATGGTGCAATAGCCCACTTGACAATAGCTGGCAATGTTTAAGTGCTGTCGGTGGGCGGGTTGTGTGGAGTTTTTGTTATGTTCACTTAACAGTTAGGAACGGTGTGATGTCGTGTACAGTGATGTTAAAGGAAATACGGTTGTTGTAAGGTTGGTTGTGTACGTAACTTTTTGAAATATTTTGTTCTGTAATTATGAAGATATTTATGTAGAGGTTTATGATATAAGTAGACAGTTTGGTGAGTGAATGGAATTTGTTGCATAGAAGTATTTCATTGTGAAGAAATATATTTTTCCAAAGGCGCATTATAATTACGTATCATTTGTCTTTCTTTGTTAGTTAAACATGCAGCTTTGTTTGAGAAAGGCTAAATAACTTCTTGGCTGACGTCAGATATTGATGTATGTATATGTATATGTATATATATGTTTATGTATATATGTACAGTATGTATGTATATATACATATATATATGTATGTATATATATATGTATATATATGTAT
>NW_022704877.1:291542-291992 GCF_011630105.1 Anneissia japonica | reverse complement strand
ATATATATATATATATATATATATATATATATATATATATGTATATATGTATATGTATATATGTATATATATATATATATATGTATATACGTATCGGCGTATACGTATACATACATACATATATATACATATATATATATATATATATATATATACGTATATACCTATACGTATATACACACATATATATGTACAGTATGTGTATATATGTATATGTACATATTTAGATAGGTATATATCTATATATATATGTGTATACACATACATACACACATTTACTTACTATGAACAAGGACAAAACAAAATAAATTGTTCTGTAATTATGAAGATATTTATGTAGAGGTTTATGATATAAGTAGACAGTTTGGTGAGTGAATGGAATTTGTTGCATAGAAGTATTTCATTGTGAAGAAATATATTTTTCCAAAGGCGCATTATAATTACGTATAT
>NW_022704877.1:245516-282582 GCF_011630105.1 Anneissia japonica | reverse complement strand
TTCGTACTTCTTTAATTCTATTTATTTAAGTCTTGATTTTGTGATTTAAATACTGTTTATATACTTTTAAACAGCCTTAGTGAAGGTGGAAAGCAGTCAGCGCAACTTCACACACCACTCTCCCACCCCATCCAGTTCTTCTGTTTTCTTAGAGCATTTTTTTCTGATTCTTTTCAAAATGCTACTACCTATAGTGCCAAACAGATTTCAATCAAACTTGGTCAGTTTTACTGGTGACACCTCCCATATATGGGGTGTTCACCATTTGGGGTCGAAAGTTACACCCTGTTCATAAGGATTAAAAAACCCAAAATCGTACTACTTCTATCACAAATAACATAGCGCAGTCTTGTCCTTTGAACATATGCATTGGAATAAGACAGTCTATATGGTGTTCAAGTATTTGGAGTCAAAGGTCATTATGGGATCATTTTTCATCCCAATCAAAAGCAAGACAATCTTCAGATGAGGGAGGTTAGTGAAGATAATGTAACTTGAGCTTTTTAATCTCACATGAACACTTTATGAAATCACACACATATACACATAACAACAAACTAAATTGGTCAAAAGAAAATGATATTTTACCACTTTTCACAAAGGAAGCAACTAATTACCTTGTCATCAGCGTATTTTACAATATTGCACAGTTGTAATCACCTTCATAACCCTGATACTAGAATCCTGCCAGGACAACACATCTACATACTCGTCGGGAAAATGTTATAAAATTTCAGATAAGTGAACGAAAATTCAAATCCAGATTAATGTTAACATTATTGCTAACATACCAATACATAAGATACCAAGAGCCTTTAGTAAGCTTGTTTTGGGAACGAGGCATCATTATTACCTGTTATCTTTAATACAAAGTTGGCATAACCAGCACCAGGCCTGTTGTCTTGTGCGGGTAAAGGGGCTAATGGGTGGGTAGATAGAAGCCACCCGAATTGACAGGTGATTGTAAGAACCTTGATTGACTGGAGGCCTAACTGTCATTATCGTCATCGTCACACCTGAACGACTCAACACAATACCTCGATACAGGCAGAGCAGGTAGCGGTGAACACTCAAAATCGCTATTGTTTACAGTCGCCATGGCAACAGAGTTAATGATGTGATAGACACGGGTAATAATAACACACAGACTAAAAGGCCTATTACCGATGATGACTCAATAATATCCGATATACTATCTCAGCCGTCTCAATCTAAATCGCCACACATTGAGTGTCTGGAAGGTTGCAAGATAAATAACAACAATAACCCAATTGAATGCAAACTATGTGGTACCCACTATCATAGGAAGTGTGTTAGGGCTAGTAAGGGTTTATATGTTTGGTTTTGCATCAAGTGTAAACGAATTCCTTACTTAATAACAAACCTACACGAAACTATAAATAGTCTATCAATGAAAGTAAGTCAACAGGAAAATAAAATAAAATTGCTAGAAGAAGAAAACCAAAAGTTAAAGTCGTCCATCAAAAGCAATGATCTACCAACAAGTATCAAATTAGCAAACAATGATGATATAAAATTGAAAATAACCGTAACCTTATTATAGGAGATTCTATCCTGAGAGACATTCATGAAAAAGGATTGGAACAAACATCAGTCGAATGCCTTCGTGGCAAAAATGCACTCGTCATACAAGCACGTATACGAGAACTGGATGTTGATAACTTTTCATCTGTAATTTTACAAGGGAGCACCAATGATTGCTGTCATTCGGTAGACTGTGAGCTAGCAGAGCTTGTATACATCGATATTATTGATGAAATAAAATGCAAAGCACCTAACACCTCGATAGCTATATCAACAATTTGTCCAAGATATGATGATACATTAAATCAGGACCGGGTCAATACTCTCAACACCAAGCTAAGGAGCATTGCATATGATAACGACTGCATTATAATCGACAACAATAATAATTTCAAAATGCAGGATGATTCCGTTGACTGCACAACACTGTTACCTGATGGCCTTCATTTAAATAAACAAGGAACCAAGCGACTACTTATGAACTATAATAAATTTATACCGATTTGAAAGAATAATCCAGATCCGTCAAAATTGCGTCACAGAAAAGAAACCAGTACCAATCTAAAGGTATCAACTGTAACAAAACCTAACGAAACAGAAATCGTAGCATAGGTAATTTTAGGGAATATACTAATCCAGGAGCATCTGCAGATACTACAAATCAGAGAGGATGCCACTTTTGTGGAGAACGCAACCACATCAAACGCAACTGTAGATTTGGACAACCTATCCAATGTTTTACGTGTAAACACACTGGACACAACAACATTGCCCAACCCGCAACCAGAGAAACCGACCTTAGAAAGTTGGCCAAGAAGAAGAGAGAGCCGGTAATGTAAGGTGTGAACCACAAGCTGAGCCTCACTTGAATAAACATATTGAACTCTGACACAACAACTACTGATACAAAGATGATCAAGCAATCTGTTCATCAGTACTGGAAAACCTTAGGCCATAGTAATAGATCATCTGAGGGTTCTGCAATGCCAGCAGAAACCAAAGAGTTATTGCAGGACTTAAAGCAAAGGTGCCATAGGGAAGATGATCAGGATGATGACTGCCTCACTGATCTTGATTTTGGAATTGACGAAATCATCTTATCAATTAGTAAAAGCAAAAACAATAAAGCTCCAGGTATAGATTGGATCACAAACGAAATATTAAAAAACGGAGGGGATGGTATGCACCGAGCTATACTATTACTTTTTAAGCGACTGATAGCTATTGAAAGTACACCCGATGAGTGGAACAAAGGAATTATCATCCCAATTTTTAAAAAAGGAAACAAAAATGACCTAGATAACTAATAGAGGCATAACTCTTGGTTCTTGCGTTGCAAAAATCTAATAGATTGGTCTCAGATGCTATTTCGTCATTTGTAGAGTAAAAAGACTTACGGAAATCCAGGGAGGCTTTAGAAAAAACCGATGCTGTGAGGACCATATCTTTACAATAAAAAATATTGTCGGGATTAGGTAAGCAAAGGGTAAGGATACCTACATGGCCTTCCTGGATTTCCGTAAAGCTTTTGACAGTTTGGAGGAATAAATTGCTCATTACTGCATGGAAAATGGGAATAAAAGGAAAAGTGTGGTTAATCTTAAATAGGTTATACACAAATGTTAAAGGTAAAGTGAAAATTGGAGACATTGAAACAGATTTTTTTGATATAGATGAGAGTGTAAAGCAAGGGTGCGTTCTATCACCAATCTTATTTTCAATTTATATTAATGAGTTAGCTAAATTACTCGTAAAACACAAAGTGGGGGTGCGGATTAATAACATACAAATGGGGTGTCTGTTCTTTGCAGATGATGTTGTTTTAATAGCAAATAATGGGAATGAGTTACAGAAAAAGCTAGATATAGCAAGCGAATTCAGTACTATATTTAAGTTGAATTTTATTCATGAAAAGTCAAATGTGCTAATAACCGGTTAAAAAAGAAATGATATGAGAATATGGCAGCTTGGCCACGGAAATATATCTGAGGTTGAGACATATAAATATTTAGGATATATTATATCTAGAAATAGAGCAGACTATAACCATATAAAAGAGTATTCCTAAGGTCAGCTGATATTTGATATTCAGTTCATGGAATTACGTATGAAACCCCACTATAAAATACCGTGTCATCAGCATATTTTACGATATTTCGCAGTTTGTCATCACCTTCATAATTGTTATATAAATGTTATCTTTTTAGGATACAATGCATGTGGCAAAACGCAAAACATTATCTACAAAGAGGTCCTTTAGAGAAAAAGTGACAAGGTAACTATAACATCCTTAATGATTGTCTCCTCAATTTCCCATAACATTTAACTATATGCCTCGCCAACTTTTCACTCATTTAACACTGTGTGGAGCACAGGTACATGCTACTGTAGTTCTAGTAATATCTGAGACTATAGTAAGAACCAAGAATTCTAAAAAATATCACATGATGATGAATATTAATTGTTATGTTATTTTATTTCCTAGAGGTTGAAGAACCCTTGCTGATTCTGGCAATGACTTTTTTTTAACAAGGTCACAATGTGCAAGCATTTCAGGAAGGAAGCAAACACTAGCAACTGCTTTGCATCAAACTCCACGTCTCATCATGCACTCAATGCCTTATGATTACCAGAGTCTTCATCTAGGCTAAAAAGTGAAGGGCAAGATCACTGAAGCTTTTTTAAATTTTTTTAACAAGGTCCAAGATGTAAGCACATTCTTTGTGTAAAATGCGGTCCATCTTGGTGTAGTCATTCACTTGATAACCTCCTCACAAATTCCCCCTAATACTTCAGGTATAAACAAGTTCTTATAATGAAAAATGTCTTTGATGAACTCCTCACAAATTCAAATATAGACTTCAGATCAAGTATGGTAACATCTTTTTTTTTTACATTTTTTTCTTCATGTAGTTTTTTTTTACATTTTTTTCTTCATGTAGAATGTGGTCCAACTGGGTGTAGTCATTCACTTGATAACCATGCCTCAAATTCCCCCAACACTTCAGATTCGAACAAGTTTTTATAACGGAGAATGTCTTTGATAAACTTCTCACAAATTCTTCAATCTTGGGTGCTCAGCTACTGGCAATAAGAGCCTTGTTTTTGAAGAAAAAAACAAATGTCGCACAAGGCATCATAGATTGATCCCTCTGCCCTTTCTATTACCAGCTTATTAGAGCTACTTTATAAAACTCTTACTGTCTTACAGGGGTTGCAGCTACGGTTTCATTAACGTCCTTGCTGGTTCTGGAAACTACCTCTACTACAAGTTCACAATATGCAAGCGTTTCAAGTGGGAAGTGATCAACTTCTGAAAACTGGTTTGCATCTAATACTCTTGCAGATGAATTCCACATTTGACTGCTTAATGTCCTTGATCACCACAATCTTCATCTTTTTGAATCTCTTTAACAAGGTCCAAGATGTAAGCATGTTCTTCACGTAGAATACGGTTCATCTGGATGTAGTCATTCTCTTAATATCTTTGTCCTAAATTCCCCATAAGACTTCAGATTTGAACAAGTTCTTATAATGGGGAATGTCCTTGGATTAAGTCCTGCATTCTCTGCCAGAGTTGAAGGAATCTTTACCAGCCTCTGCAAAAGCTCTTACCCAGCAAGCTTCTATACTGGATAGTCTTCTTGAGTATTTTATCGAACAGTAGGCAACCTCGGTCTCAGGTGCTACACCACTGGTGATGAGCGCCTTGTTTTTGACAAGACAATGTGTTTGAATTTTGTTAAGAACATTAGGCAACCCTCTTCAAATATGGTTCAAATAAAAATAAAACAAACATGTTAAGTCCTGTATTCTCTGCCAGAGTTGAAGGAATCACTCCCATAGCACTTTGTTTTTGAAGAAAAAAACGGATGTTGTACAAGGCATCATGGATTGATCTCTATGCCACTTCTATTACTAGCTTATTAGAGCCTCTTGCTAAAACTGCTACGGTCTTACCAGGGGTTGCTGCTTCAGTAACCTTAACGTCATTCCTGTGTCCAGCAACGACCTTTTCTACAAGTTGATCACTTCCAGTGTTGATCACTTCCTACCTGAACAAATATGCCACTGTTTCAGGTAGGAAGTAATCAACACTGGCAACTGGTTTGAATCCAATACTCTTGCAGATGAACTCTACGTCTGATCATTCAATATCCTTGATCACCATAATCTTCACCTTGGCCAAAAATTAAAGGGCAAGATCATTGACTGCTTCCATAAGTATACACTTCTGAATAAGCAGCACAATGCAACCAGGCTTTTTAATCCCAAAAAGGTCCAAGATGTAAGCATGTTCTACACATAAAATGCGGTCCATCTGAGTGTACAGTATGTCATTCACTTGATAACCTTCTCCCAAATTCCCCCTAAACTCCTAATGCGCACAAGTTTTTATAAAAGGAAATGTCCTTGGTAAACTTCTCGCATATGCCCCCTATTGCTTCAGATTCAAACAAGCTCTTATGATGGGGAATATCTAGGTAAACTTTTCAAAAATCCTCAAATGTGTTTGAATTCCGTTAGGAACATTAGCCGACCCTCTTTAAATATGGCTCAAATAAAAAATAAAACAAACATGTATTGGTAATATCTTTCTAACATTGATGCCCACAGCAGTTTCACCATGGGCATGTCGGTTTCTGAGAACTGTGACTACTGAGAAGGGGTTAAGTCCTGTATTCTCTGCCAGAGTTGAAGGAATCACTATCATGGCCTCTGCAAAAGCCCTTACACAGTAAGCTTCCATATCGGATATGGTTCTTGAGTATTTCATCAAACAGTAGGCAACCTCGATCTCGGGTGCTCCCAGGGGCAGAGGGGGCTAAACAGGCATTAGCCCATTTCCCCTCCCGCCTCTCCAAACAGTTTATCAACATAATTATGTTTATTTTCATGACTGTGAAATAAGAAAGTTGGTCTATACTTTTATTTAGAGCTTCCGAAATAGTTTATCAACCACACCCATGATATAATGGGGTGGGGGGGGAGAGGCCCAATATGTCTATGTTGGTGTTGGTTCAAACCATCTGGAGCTTTTGGAAGCCATCTAATGAAAAATCTTTGATCCACCCTGGATACCAAATATAATTTTACTAAACGGAATGGACATAATATTATACAGAGCATAAAATATTAGGTACATTCAAAACACAAAGGTGCAGTTTTATTATGTCCATATGATCACAAGTTTTTGGCAATTTTACTTTAATAACAGTTTGTAAATTAACCAATACAATTCATGTGATGCATATGCAGATGCTAAATAAATTAATCAGGGAGAACCAACTGTTATTGTGGATTGTATACTGTATTTTGGTTTTCCAAGTAGTGACAGATATAACATCTGTCAAAAATACTTAAAAAACTGAATAAAAGTCATTCAAAATACACAACTGAGTACAAATATATATAATTTAGATTAAAGTAGATAAAGATATGGTATTGCTACGCAAGAAAAACAGATACTACAGTAAATTTTAATTTAACAAGCTTTTTCCAAAAAATAATGGGGCTCTATCAGTATCAGGTGTAGTGTACTTCCACTGATGAAGGCCCATCGATTGGGCAAAAGCTTGGGGAAAAAAATGTATTATTAGTCGTACAAGAGCTACCAACTGATTAATTAATACTTTATACTTCATACATTCACATGCATTTTTTATAGTGTAAAACTGATCTTTTTATCTGCCTTTTTACATAACCCCCAAATTAGTTGGTGTCTGATGCGCAAAAAAAAAAAATTAAAAATTGTATATAGCGTCCTCTATGTAGTAATCCAGAAAAAGAGTACCATCTATGTTATTACAGTTCTCAGTCAGTATAACTTCATTAAAAGAATACTGTATGGCCTGCATTCAGATTTTAATGACAAATTTATTTCATTTTTTTATGAATTTTAGGGTATAATCATCCTATACATTTTATCTAAACCATTTTTATGTGAGATAATACATGTAGTGTTATATAGCGTTAAGGTAATAATGTAATTGTTTGTTATAGGCCAATCCAACTATACAGTAATGTCTTGAACTTTGGTCACACTAAACAGCTTCACCCCTCAAACACACCTGTTATATCTTAATGTGACAACACAAGCTTTAGCGTGATGTGGTCAAGTTTTCAAGAGTTACATAATTTAGACTAATAGTTGGATCTTTATGAATTGCCAGTTCTCACCTATTTATAAAACCAACTTCGTAAACAGAACCATCAATTAATTATCTGTTTTACCTCCCAAAGTTTTGAAACCCTGGATATTAACTGACCAACAGAAACTCCCAAGTGTGATGTAATGGTCAAATGATTAGGGTAAGGTGACATCCCTCAACCAATGAGAATGACCACCACAACCAAAGTCGTATCTTAAGAAGGCAAGCATAGTCTCGATCGAAGAGACTTCCTTCTGATGCCTTGAAGGCAACAGCACGTCAAACAACTTGTAAATATTGTATATATTTATTTATTTAACTTTCGTTATACTGGATGGCACGCTCAATGCAAAGGCACTGGTTTTCATTGTGGTCCAGTTACATAACATAAAATTGAAAAATTGAAAAATTGAAAAGAAAAATTTAGTAAAATTAAACAAAGGACTTAATTACAAAAATAGATGACTTTACAAAAGTGGAGGATTTAATCACAAAAACAGAGGAGAAACCAATTAATTCAGAGCATTTTTAAATGTGTATTTGTTAAAATTCTGGAAATCCCTAGTTATATTGCTAGGTAGTTGGTTCCACTTCATGGATGCTCGGTAACGAAAAGTTCGTTTTCCTTGACATATGTTCCATTGTGGAACTACCAAGATGATTATTTGTCTGGCTTCTAGTGTTTTTATCATTTTCAAGGAAAACAAACATATTAATTAGATAGGAGGGAGCAAGTCCTATATAGTATATAGTAGTAGTGAATAAAGTACACATAGTACAAAAACAGTATACTGTCTCTGAGTAAAGGCCTGTTTACACTTCAACGATAACGATAATGATAAAAATGCTAAAAAGCGATTGTTCATATAGAAAGCAAAAGAAATAAGAGAAGTTTTTACACTAGGACGATTCTATAACGATTTATCGTGTATGCAATAACAAATTATTTTAACAAATCAAATCAGATGACGTCATAATCATAGACAAACGATAAAATCGTTGCTACTACGACGGTTTTAATGTTTTTCCATGATTATGACGTCATCTGATTTGATTTGTCAAAATATGTTGTTATCGCATAATGATAAAAAAGTTTTTTATCATTATCGTTATCGTTGAAATATAAACAGGCCTTTAAGCTTTACATATCAGCAGGGTTTAAAGAAGTACCTCTAAAGGCAAAGCTAGAGTGAGCATAGTCTACCCCAACAAGAACAATACACACACCCAATTACATTACATTAGGCACAAGATGTAAAAAGTAAATGCTTATGCGCGAGACTCACACATTATGCGCGAGAGTTGGCAGGCGTACCTTTATTTGCTTCTTGCAATATGCAGTTTTTGTTTGCCATCCCCATTGTACGCCTATTTCTTCGATCCTGTATGACAAAAATGTTTAAAATTCAAATATATTATATTTATACTTTTATTCATAATTACATGATATAATCCTGTCGACAATGGAATGAAAGGTTCTAACATCTCACAAATTAGCTTCAGGAGTTCTAAGCACAGGATTGTTAATATTGTTCCTGGGGAAATAGGGATTTGATATACAGTAATTTGGCACTTAAATATTATGATGGATTTCACTTTCTTTTAATTAATTGAGTGTTTGGTACCATTTATCACTGATTTTTCATGTTCAGATAACATTTATTACCTCTGCCAAGAAAGTTATCGGTATTCTGTCTGTAAGTTTGTTAGAAGCATTTTCCAAAAACTAATGAATGGATCATCATATAATTCAGTGGAGTGGTACACATTGGTCTAAGGAAGATGATTAAATTTTGCGGTGAAATGGTTAAAGGACAAAGTGAAGGCAACGGAAATTTGAAAAATTGTCTGAAACTTACCCTTCGAGCATGAAAGAAAATAATAGAATTGCCAATAGGCTCTGTACGCATTATTCAGTGTTCAGCAACAGAGTAACTGTACTCTAGACACTTATGAACATTATTATACTGAAAGATATTAAGACCTTAAAGTTAAATCATTAATTGATAATAATAATAATAATAATAATAATAGTGAACATTTATAATGCGCCAGTATCCATGAAAGATGCTCATGGCGCAAAACAGAAGTCAAGAGAGTTGTTAAACAGTTTATAATCTTAACTACGAAAAAAATAATAATAATAATAATAACCGTATCCCTGGTGGGGGAGGCTTCATGAGTGTACCATTGCTTGCCCAAGGCAGATATTCCTAATTAGCAACTCCTAAGTCTCACGGAGGGAAGGAATGTCTCGCGTTTCCATTTATGGGCTGCCCCTTAAAGGGGGTCCCACACCACTGCCCTTACAAGAGTAGCCTAAACTTAATCTATGCCTAAACGTACAATATTAAATTTAGTGTGTAATTTAGTGTGTAATTATCGTAATGATGAAGTGAACAAAAACGTCTTAAGCTGATTCTTAAATATGCTAAGGGAAGTACTCTGTTTAATGTTATCCAGTAACAGATTCCATAAGTGTGGTGCAGCGGATGCAAAAGAATGTTTTCCCCAGTTGTTGTGTGTGCGTGGTTCATAGAGCAAATTTTTGTTGTTTGATCGTAGACACTCACGCCTTGGTTTGAGCGGTATAAGTAGATTTGAGATGTAGGCTGGAGCAGTACCAGTTTTTGTCCGATAAACATAGGTAAGAATCTTGAAAACGATTCTATCATGTATGGGCAGCCAATGTAATTGCTTTAAAAAGGGGGTAATATGATCTCTAGGCTTAACACGTGTGATAATTCTTGCTGCAATGTTTTGTAAGCGGGTGAGTCGATTGATTTGAAAGGTAGGAAGTCCGTACAAAAGTGAATTCTCCATATCGATAAGTGAAGTTACAAATACGTGAATTAAGTTTTCTGTAGCCCCTTCAGTCAGGTATTTCCCAATTCACCCATTGTTATGAAGTTAGAAAAATGAAGTATTTGAGATTCCAGAAATGTGGTCTTTGAGATTCATCTCGGCATCGAGAACTGTGCCGAGGTTGCGTACTTTGTGACTAAAAGTTAAGCAAATCATCTTGTAACATGTATAACATTTTGTAGAGTTACAGTTCAACAGAATGGTGTATTTCATAAAACTTCAAAAACACAACACCAACATGAATTTATAAGGTGCATTTACACCCAATCCAAATTTTTGGATCCGAAAGCCTATCGAATCAAGCACAAAATCGAATCAGTGTGTAAGAATCGTGATTCTGGCATTCAGCGCATCAGAAATGTGGTCCGAATTTCGGTCCAGCTCTGCTGTGAATGCAGCCGAAGTCCACTAAACATGCAAAGGAAAGGATGCACATAGAGATGTTTTAAGAGCAGAAAGATGGATGTTAACCTTACCATTGAGGCTGCTGGTTTGGGTAGGTTGCAGTGGCTTTGTCCTGGCCTACAGTTGTCACTGCAGTGGCTCAGTGAGTGACTGCCTCCCTGTGATGCTGGGAAACCAAATTGTTGGTAACATGGTAGACATTTCATCAGCCACTCCATTTTCGTCCCCTTGAACTCAAGATATTTTTTTGGCTGCAATGGAAAAAGTAAATAAAGTTGAGAGGGTAAATTAATAATCCTCTGATCAATGAAAACCATCACATTCAAATAGTTTTTTTGGATTGGATTGGACTTGGTGCAAACATAATCATTAATTTTTTCAAGATTAACAATGTATTCAACAGATGGGGTTACCTAGAGTGCGTAATTAATATTTAACATCCAACAAAACTATTAACACATCAATAAATCCAGTATTACATGCCACAGTTATATATACTGAATATTACAAATACTTTCTCTCTATTACAATTTATTCATATTCTTATGACAATTCAACATCATAGGAGCTGGTTTGGAAACCCGTTACTATATGATCACTGACGTTCACGGAAATATTTATTTATTCATACTCTTGTGATAAGTCCAACATCAAGAATGGGTACAGAAATCTGTCTATGACGACGTTTACGGAAATATCTTTTTAAAGACAACAACCATTTAGGAAGTACGTACAGAAGTACCAGTCAGGTAGTGACTGAAGATAAATGGGACAAAGAATAAAGAGCTCTCTAACCTGGATTGAGAAAGATCTAGGCAAAATTGTTGTAATGCTGCAACAAATTCAATAAATTGTGTTTATCATTTACTTTTTAATATCCATTTTATCATTGTTGCTGCTACAGCTATGCAGTAGCACTGTAGTATAAGTATTATTATCATTATTATATTTTTAGGTGAAAAGGAAGGGCTTTGATTTACAGTCTCTCAGTAAAAGCGATCAGAAAAAAGAAGCTTTCAGCTGAAAGGAGGATGGAAAACTTGTTTTGTAGCCAACAAAAGAAAGCGTGTAAAAAGAAATCTTAGCATACTGCTAGGGGTCCCAAATCTTCTACAACTTGCAGGAGTCTTACCCAAGAAGAATCTCACGGAAAATAAGCCAACTCATAAGATCATGATATTTACAAGTTTTAACTAATTGTATTTTAATTGCCTCCGGAAGTCAGTGCTAATGGGAATCAGCATGCACAGCAAAATAAAATTAAATGTGTTAAGAAAGATCATTTAACCAGATCTCCCCGGGAAGTGGCTTCTTCCAACTTCGGACCCTGGGACGGATACAGAGAGGGTGTAGGCGGTGCGATCGCACCCCGCTTAATTGTATGAAGAAAAATAATTTTTGTATTTTATTGTTGATATGAATTACCGGTAAATTTTTTAAGGTATGAGTGCAATTTCCAGGCACCTAAAGTTCCATCTTAAAGTTTTGCACCTCGGTCCCAACCATGGTGGGGGTGAGGTGCTGTAGACTCTTACGCACCTCCTACTGCCAAATCCTGCATCCACTCCAGGGACCCCTGTACAGATGTTAGGAAAGTTAATGTCATGACATTTGCAGTTGATGTTACAATGACAGAATACCAAGATAAAACTATACACTGGCTCTAGCATTGTTTGAATGAGTACAGGTTACCCCGGTGCTGTGGTTCAGTTCATCTCCTTGCAGTTGTGGAATGTTTTAAAGCAGCTATATCACTGACCACGACAATCCAAGTAATATTTGCCTACCCTTACATAACTCCCTCCCCTGTCTAAAATATCAGGTAATGGTAACTGTATTTCTCAATTTAATTGATATAAACTTAATACGTAGATGAGGCAAGTAGTGCAGGTTTCAAACATGAGCCACACAAAATACAAATACAATATGGGTTTTCATCACAGAGCACAAATCGTTGATTTTGCTACGTTGCATATTTTAATGAATACATTGCATATTTTAATGAATATTATTAGCCACTCCATAATTTCGTATCTTCCTAATTCTTAATATACTTTGTTTTAATATTTACAGTGCTTACAATTCTGTTGTACATCATACATTCCATAATTAATTAAATATTTTTACACTGTAAACAATTTCCAATCCTTTAATTAATCACAGCAAGTATAATGTGCTATATTTATTAAGGTTTCTTTTATTTTAATGTTGGAAATCACAGAAATAACTAACACTTAACCCAATACCTTTTTGATTAGAATCAACAAAAATTTACCAAAAAGATGGGCCACCAAAAAAGGTCATTCTTTCAAAAAAACAATAGAATAAAAATGTCTTGAAAAAAGTGTCTTGTGCAGCATTTTGAAGTGTAAATTAATGTAATTAAGAAATCATCAGATAAACATTTATTACAGAGAAATGTGGATGCTGCAAAGATATTGTATATGTCCATCAGACACAAAAAAAGAGAAAACGTTTTTTCTTTCTTTTTTTCACAACATTCTAAAACATGTTACAGCAACTTAAAGTGGCCCAAAATTGCTCAGTATTTTTAGGTGTTGGGGCTCTTTGACAAGTGTTCATGAAATTGAGGTTTGCAAAACTTTCAAAGCAAATATTATCATTTTTTTTTAATGTAACTTTCAATCATAAACGTATTTGATTTTAATATTGTTATATAATTTGTGCTATAAAAATATTAAATTACTATTAGTATATTTCAAAATCTTATGTAAATAAGATTTGCAAAAAAAATGAAAAAAAAAACTGAATTGTTTACTGTACTTTCTGTAATCGACATTTACTGCAGAAGACGAAAGCGTGCCTTGCATAATTTTTGTTTCAGTTTAGGGCCTACAACAAAAACAGATAACCCACAAAAGTATGCAGACTTATTTCCAGTGGGGTCCTACTGGTAGTAAATTTGGCTGTACACTGGGGTGTTTTTAACATGCACATGGGCCATACTGCACACAGAACACCTTGCAAAAGACAGTATGCTATTAAAACCTTCAGCTTAAGCCCCTCAGGTTTAAGTATGCAAATTTTATGCTAATTGCCCTTCATCCCAAGATAAACATTGACAACTATAGTGAAAACAAATAGCACAGAAAAAAAAAATTCTGCCCAGTATACAATGGAGGAAACCATGAGTACACCAACAGTTTCTATGAACTACTCTATGTGATATGAACGGCAGAATTTGAATTGAATAAATGAACAATAAGTAATTCAATATATCATTTTGAATGAAGCTCTATAGACTATTTTTTCGAAATTTGAAATGAAAATTTCCGATAACCTGGCAACTACCACTGGGGGACTTTGAGATGCTCTACGTAGTTACTATCATGGATTAAATCAACGATAAAACTAAATTACTAACTTGCACAAATATTTTAAAACAGAAAAAAACACGAAATGTTTATAATATTAAAAACAAGTCTAAATCTTTAAAAAACTATTTCAGTGTTTACATACACAGTAATTACAGTAATTAGCATGATCGTATCTGTTGTCTACTGCTGCTATAGCAGAGGTCTAGCAGCGCTATCCACTGCGCGGTACTCTATTTGTAAAACTAGCCAGCTGCTCATGATCTAAGCTGCTGGAAGTATTTCAGTGAGCTGGGAGACGTTGGCGGCGTTGTTTCAAAATAAATCCGATAAAATGGTCTATACCAAAATCAATGGGCCAAACTCTGTCAAATAAATGTTTTTATTTGTTTTGGTACATATCATAGGGCAATACCGCCCCACCATGACAAAAGAAAAAGTAACTGACAATTTTTCAAAAACGAGTTTTTTTAGTCACTATCAAAGAACTAATAATTTAAAACATATTGATATATTTGAGTATGTTCATATCCCACTGATTAACATGTAATTAGCAACACAAAAAGGAAGTAAGAGACTAAAAATACAGTAAAAACCACCAGAAAAGGAAGCAGGGGACAAAATCAACATGCTCCATATTCCTTAATTACTCAAAGCAATGCAAACATCATTGCTTCCTTTTGTCATGGTGGGGCAGAATAAGGCAAAAATATTTTAGTGTAGTCAGCAGATAATATGGATTTATCCAACACATCACAAACAAAATGGTTCACAAACAAAACAGTTTGCTGTAATAATAAATTCATTGTTATGTCCATAATCTGCTATTTTGGTGTTTCAATGCAAAGTGAACGCTACGTTGAATACATTTTTACTCAAATGAAGAAGCTAGAGGAGGACTTAAGTCAATCCATTGAGTTTCTAAGCTCAAAAATGGATCAACTTGTATATACCCTGTACAAATTTATGACTAAAAATAGGCCAGTTTTTATTATTCTCAAGTTAATTTATATTATGGGGCATACAATTTAATAAACATGGAGATCCAGGAGATCCAGGGTGGAAATGGCCACTGCTGATTGATAGAAAAAAAGTTATATTTTTTTCCATAAATACATATCTTGCCGTACGCCTAAAAAAGAACTTATTGAAGATTCGGAACATATGGATAGGCCAAGTACACAAAAGAAAATAACATCTATCTTTATGCGAAATAAAGTGTAAATTTTATGTTTACAGTACACTCTTCAGATTTTTTTTTAATGGAAGTTTCAAGTTGGTGAAAAACATTTAAATAGCAAACAACAGTTTCTTTGAAATAAATAAATGGTTGTCCTATGTTGTCTTTTGGCGACCAATTTTAGCTTCGGTCTTCACTAAGTGGTTTCAGGGGTTACCCTCTAATTATGCTGTTTGGAGACCACTTCTATGCTGTGGACTCTATTTAGAGGTTTCTAATTTGAGAATAATCACCCAAGTCTGCCCCAAATTTCAGGTACACAAAATGGTCCCGAATTGGAGGGTGGACTGTACTGTGTATGTTATTACCGTATTTAGTGGATATAAGATTGGTGAAATTACACAGAAATACAGATTATGTGCCAACACAATTTGAACAAACTTTGTATGGGTGATAAATAACTGTTTTTGTTACAATTATGCCTGTAATATTATTCTGATTTTGAGAGTACTCCACAGGAATAGTCCTACACAACTGCCTGCAAGAAAACAAAACAAAAAAGGGGGCATGGGCTTAAGCCCTCCATCGGTCTGGTCAAGCCCCCCACCCCCATCGGCCAAAGCTTGTCGGGCAGTCGGACCAAAAAAAAATAGGCCTAGTTTTCCCATCCCAGCCATTGCCGGCCATCTAGAAGTCCCAATTTTTGTTTTTAAATATCATTTTTGGAGGACCCCCTCCCATACCCACCCCCGGCTCTGGGCTTCGGTCCTCAGATAACGCTGCATGCCATAGTTACACCCATAAATACTTAGCCCTCCCCCAGTCGTACACCTTAGCCCCCCATAAATTAAATCCTTGAGCCGCCAATGGCCCAAGCCTCCTCCTAATACTACTAGGCCGTAGCCTAGCCTAGTTATGAAATCATCGCACGATTTTACCTGTCTGCATGCCCCGACCAAAAAGGACATCAGTGACTGTATTCTCTCGAATGCTGAAATGTTTATTTCTTTAATGAAAGTCTATCAAAATAACATTACAAACAAGTTCTTTTTAACCCAATAGTTATTCATCATATCCGTACTGTACTGCTGATGTGTAATTAATTAAACGCGTACTGCAGGAGCAAAAATCAGCATACGCACAGCTAAATGTAAATATGCACACGTATACTGATCACTAAAGCAACCGATAACTGCTACAACAGTTGGTTATAAAAAACTAAAATTAAAAGACGGCGATTGACTTATAAAGCAATTAGTAGAACATGCATCATACACTAAATGGAAAATTATTATATTTAGGTTAGATTTAATGCATTCAAAAATTTCCTTCGGGCCTTGCAGGCCCTCAGGAAATTTTTTCAAGCATTAAATCTAACCTTAGTATAATAATTTTCCTATAGTGTACTATGCGGAGCTCTACTAATTGCTTAGTATTATAAATAAGATAAATCCATGCTGGTACTGTCCATGATTTTTTTCTCCACAAACGTCTGGACCCTGCAAAAATATCTTGGTTATCCTACTTTGTGTTGCCACCCATAATGCTGTAGACCGGAATACTGCTTTACCATAGTTTCGTGTTCCCTATTGTTTTTGTATTTGATGGATCACTGCATATCATCTGCATGGATCGCTGCATCTGTGTTTGTGTGGTGGTGTTAGGCAATTTGAATAGCTGGTGGCTTGTTGTTTATAATGTATGTGCATCAGCCGCTACGTCAGAAGATATTTGATTTACATTGAAAAAAGATGTAGTTGTTTTAATTCTTAAGTGTGTAATGGTGCAAATGCAATGTTATAATATTTACCTGTTTTCTTGTCATTAAATAATAATAATTATATTGTCGATTATAATATATTTCTAGTTATAATATATTGTTAATTATATCGCCATATTAGTTCTGGGACGACTGTTTCCATGCATATAACAAACTATGTTAAAGAGAAATGGGGGACCGGCTGTTCTCCCCCGTGAAAATTTTGATTCCTATATGGCGGGAAATGAGCTTTCCCCGTCTTCTGAGGTGTCTTTTATTTCAATGACATTTAAGTTCTTCAAAATTCAAGGTTCCCCCTTTTGAAAACGATTCCATAAATTGATGAACCCCAAAGAAAAAGGGGTGTCCGGGTTCTCTTCGGAAAATTTTGATTTCTAGATGGTAGGAAATGAGCTTTACCGATTTCTGATGTGTCTTTTAGTGAATTTTATAAGTTCTTCAAAATTCAAGGTTATACAGTAGTGTTCTCGTCCATGCTGTCTATCCAACGTTGAGGAGCCTCACATGCTCACATTTGGGGTTTGAAGCTAACCTAATCAATACCTAATTACTCACACTATGACAACAATTTGAATACCTGTTGTATGCAATATGAACCACAGAACATGAATTGAATATTAAATGAACAATGCATAATTCAATATATTAGTTGAACAATAAATTGTAGTTAGATTCATATAGTTGAATGAATCTAACTACAAAAATCAATGAGCCTCCCTAGTGGTATACCCAAACTGTCAAATGTTTTTATTTGTTTCGGTACATATCATTTAACAACAATGGCATCCTGTAAACTTTCAAGGACGTCATCGATTCAGATAGTTTTTTCAATAGGGCAAAAGTCGTCATTGTCAGGATATTGTCACAAACAAAATGTCTCACAAACAAAACATTTTGTTCATTCTACCGCAATCATGTCTAGTGATTTCCATTTCTCTTTTATCATTATTTTAATTTGATCAGCTGATATCCAGAGAGCTCCTCGAAAGTGAACTCACTTGCAATCCTGTCAGGCACCTGTTTGGTATCAACTGAAGTTGTGTTGGTTTTCTTGTCATGTTTTTATACGTTTACCATTTGTATTATTTTATGTATGACGAAATACATGATATATGATATAATACTACTTATACCGTATTTGCCCTGTGTTATAATCTTGGAGAATGGAATATTCCAAGTGTCAAACGACTAACAAATCAGAAAGCTTGTTCGAAAAAAGGCCACAGATCATGCGCGTGTCCTAAACATATTTGACAATATATGATATGATAGGATATGATACTACTATATATACCATATTTGCCCTGCTTGGAGATTGGAATATTCCAGAGTATCAAACTTGAATACGGACAAATCAGAAAGCTTGTTCCAAAAAAGGCCACAAATCATACGCATGTCCTACAACTAACAATCACCAAACAACTGGGTTAATATCTGCACAGATCGGCCGTGCAAAACGTCTAGAAAACCCGTCTATGTACCAGTGAGCATTGTGCCGTACGAAGCCAACACCCAAAATAATTCTAAAATCTGCTATAAGTTTGTGTGGGGGCACATCTGATAATGAAGCTTTATGTCAAGAGTACTAATAAGGTAGGTTGGTTTTCATTAGGATTTAGTAAAACTGTTTAGAAACCTTCCATTCTCTCTAACATAAAAATGAGCTAGGCCATGATTGGTAGCAACAGTGTACTCAAGGGAAAACTTGTCCGAATCATGGGACTTGCATTTTGCAATGGGAAAGTTTATTACAGTGAAAAATGTTCATCTTTTGGTAATGGCACGTCTAGGTCTAGTACTATCATCTTAATTGTCTTAAACAATGCTTATAGAATAATAATAAAGACATATTAATTACATTTTTATTGTAAATATAATCATTAATTTAACACTGCGAGTCTTCTCAATGAATACATTGAGAGTTTGTTTCTTTCATTGCTTAATATGAAAACTATTACTACAACCTAGGTATCATAGTCTAGTGCACTTTTCGTAAATAATTATTTTCTGTCATTTAAAGAATTTATGAGGAAGGACATATATCATTTTTTACGAAGGATTTTGAGAAGTGAAACCCTCTATTGAGTTTCATCACTGAATATTTTCTAAAAGATTCCATTTTTTTTCAGAAAATGGTAAGAGCTTCTGTATGTCCCATAGGGGGTTCCCAAGTCTCCCGGACCTCGTGTGAGTTTTCCGATTTCTGGGTGACTCCCACACTCTCACAATCAAACAGTTTTTAAAGAATGAGCATTTTTGTTTTATTTTTTTATATTTTGATATAATTTGTAAATATTCATTTTTGATTTGTAAATACAGTATATTAATGTTTTTGTGCAATTTCATAATTTTTTTAATTTATATTTTTGTAAGTGCAATAATTTTAGCCTTTAGCTACTTCTTGTATTCTTTCATACATGAATAAAATAAATAAATAAAATAAAAAAGAATCTCCCGGAAATTAACCCATCTCCGCAAAAATTAAAATTTTACATGTTCTTATTGCTTTATTATCAATTTTCCCATGGATGTCAGTGCCGTAGGTATCACTATGCACAGCAAAATAAAAGTAAATGTGAAAGCTCAATTAGCCAGATCAGTGGCGGACTCAAGGACTGGGGCAGGGGGAGCCCACCCGGGTCCCTTAAATATTTTAAAATTATTTTTAAAAAATTGGGTCGAAAAGAAAATTATATTCAAATCTGTGAAATCCCTCCTGCGGAAAAGCCAGTGGTGGATTCAAAGGAGGTCCAGCTGCCCCCCACCCCCTAGCGTTTTTTTAAATTAAAAAAAATAGGGAGAAAAGGAAATTTACATTTAAATTTTAAGTCTGAGCATCCCATTTCCAGCCATCTAGAGATACCACTTTATCATAAATTTTCTATACACCCTCCAACTGTGACAGTTGCTCCCTAAGCCCTTATATGTCAAATTCCTGGAACTATGAATTTGGAGTGTGTTCATTTATTAATAGACATCTCAGAATGCAAGAGAGTGCATTTCCAAACATTTACAAAAACGAAAACACCTGCTGGGCCCCGGCTAAAACTGGTCTTCCAGCAACCACAAATTACGCTCGCTTTTCACGACCCCACCCACCATGGGACCCATCTGTGCGATAGTCAGGGTAAACTCTGGGTCTGCGCTGGTTACATTATATGAACTCTGGAAAACATTCAGCTCAACTCACCACAGCACAAACCCCCCATCCCCTAACTTATTTTGTTTAAGCCAATGCAAGATGATGCGATACTGCCTCTAAAACAGATCCATAAGAGAGCCATCGCTGTTATTAACAAACAATCACAAAATACAATCCTCCAGATGTGGTTGTGTGGATTTCTGTGTAGAATATTGCAGCCATGTTTCCAAAAAATATATATATACAGCTACATTATATCTCAAATGTGGGCTTAATATTAATATATTATTAATAAAATAATTATAAAAATATGCAACAAAGAATAATAATGCTGCCTTGACGAGAGTGGAGTGTCTGATGAATTCTTTCAGCTTTTATGCCATTAAGCTTCTTCTTTGAAAAAATATGGAGAAGGACCATTCCTCCAAAATAATTTTGAATAGATTAACATGCATAAAAGGTAACTAGAGAATACATAACTCCAGTATATAATTCCAAGTATATTAAAAGATACTAATTTATAACACCTGAAATTTACTTACTGTACACTACACTAATAAATACAGTGCTGGCGCCAGAAATTTGCCGATGAGAGTCTGATGTGTCCGACAAAAGGGTCCTAACCAAGGGTCGACGAAGCCTCGGAAGACGGCCTAGAATAAAAAATTATTTGATAGGGTTCATGGGAAAAGTTTTTATGTCATAGTATGGTCCAATTTGTGCTTTAAGCCATCAAAATAATGTTATTTGGATAGGAAAATTATATATTTTTTAAATTTTCGATACAACGACCTGGTCGTTTGTCGGTCAATAACGGGGTTCAAGCCTGTCTGACGGGGAGAGGGGGAATGCCCACCCCCCCTTCTTGACGAATGGGGGAGGTGACGAATAGAATTTACAAACAAGTTCTTCAAACATAATATTTATTCATTGTATCCGAACTGTACTGCTGACAATACTGTGGCCAGCTATTGAGACAGTTGGGACAGTCCCACACAATTTTTCTCTTGGGTCCACAAAGAATAGGTCCACATTTCTCATATTTTGTGTACGTTTGGTCAAAATTTTGGAAAAAAGGGTCCAGATTTCTCAAATTTTACGTAAAAGGGGATAAACTTTAAAAAAAAAAAAGGGTCCACATTACTTGAATTTATGCTAAAGTGGGTCCACCCTGATATTGTCCCACACTTTTTGAAAATCCTGGCTACGGCATTGACTGCTGATGATGTAATATACACTGACTATACTGATCATATCACTACAGCAACCGATAACAGCATGCTAAATAGCTGTTGATTATCAAAATTAGCATTAAAAGATGGCGATTGACTTAATACAGCAATTAGCATACAGTAGCTGCATACATCGAACACTATGGGTTTTCTCCTGCCTATTATTAGTTATTATTATTATTTTATTCCCCAGATTTTGAAGAAAATCTGATCCAGGCCTCCCTCTGGAGCTCTGAGGTATCTACCAACAGCTGCTGTGCAAGAACATGATCATCAAAATCTGTCCAATCGCCAAACTCTTCAGAAGTTTTGACTAGAAGTTTTTGGGAGCTTTCGGCAAGTACTGTTGCCGTTTAAGAGAGATATTTGCTAAACAAGACGTGATCACTCAGAGAGGTTTAGCTGTAATAGCACTAATATGGTGCTGTTGGTTAGGATAATTCTCACAAATTTTCTTACAATGGGGAATGTACTTGGTAACCTCTCTCACATGCAGGAAACAACTTGGAACGGTGGGAATAGCTCTTCTTCAAACATACATTAGCCAAATTGGCCTTGCAATACATCCTGATAGAGAGTAAATCAGAATGGATAGTGGTTGAAATGAGGCTCTCCAGCTTGCTTACAACCTTTTGTTTCTGAATCTATGCACCAATCAAAATTCTATGTTGGAGAAGTAGGTACTAAAAATACCAAAATGAAGATGCATATTAATTTTTATTTTCATTGGTTAAATATTTTTAATTTAATGAATAAGGAAATCAACAAATATCTGAGACAGACAGTATTAGGGCCCTTGGCAATCAAAATCATATCATATCATATAATTTTTTCGCCAAATTCACAAGAACGAACATACAAATACAATACCACAAAAACCACTCAGCAGTACCTTGTAGGATTGCCCAAGAGAGGACAATGCCCATCTGTCAGAGAGCCCTCCAGTACCAACTGACAAACATATGCAACATAAATATTAGAGTATTAAAATATTTTTTTGCAGAGAGCACTTAAAAACTATATATAAAATGTTATAATTACAATTAAAAATTATAATCTTAAAAAAGAAAATTTCAATTAAGGCTAGAACAAAAAATAAAATAAAATGTATAGGAAGCACAGTTTCTTGCAATAGAATTTTTTTTTTAATTTAAAATATTGCCAGATTATCTTAGTACAATAGAAATATTCAAATTACCATTTTCAAAGCACTAAAAATAGATAAATAAAAATGTTTTAAAACAACTAAAATCATTAAAATGATTTTAATTAAAAATAGGACTTGTATTTGTTGAAAAAAAGCTTGACCCCTTCAATGAACATGTTACAACTAATTGCCAGATCAATAAAAATAATGTTGTTTGGATAGGCAAATTATTATTTCTTTTAATTTTGATCCAACGACTTCATAGCGGCATCAGACCACTTCTGAGACTATAATAAGAATTGATCCTAACAAATATCAAAATGATGGTGTATATTAATTTTTATTATTTACCAGGATTGGAAGAAAATCTGACCCAGCCTTCAAAATTTAAGCACAGGATGACCAGCACCAACTGGTTCACAACAGAATGTTGACTATAAGTGTGACAGACAGTTTGAGAAACAAAAAAATTGAACAGCAGTAACAACAGTTGGAAGGAAGCAGTACTCCATCTTACATAATCTCATTTTGCAAATTCTCCCTCCAATTGGGCACTGAATTATTTACGGACGGCTGCTGTGCAGAAACATCATCATCAAATCTTCACTAGAAACAAGCTGTTAAATTCAAGACACCCGGAATACAAGTTTTGAGGACTTTCAGCAAGTAGCCTTTTGAAAGAGATACTCACTATACAAGAAGTGATCAGAGAGGTTTAGCTGTACCAGCACTACATAGTGCTTGACTGACTGTTGTTGACTATGTTAAACAATGCCCAGTTAGCCAGAGCAGTACATACATGAATAAACATAGTTAGAATAAAGTTAACTCAACCTTTATGCAAATGAAAATTTACTAAAACACAAAAAAAAGAATAGGGATTTAACACATCTTTATATTTTCCCTCTTAATTGGACTAGAAACCTTCGTACAAATTCTCCCTAAGATTTCAAATTTGAACAAGTTCTAATAATGTGGAAAGATCCTTCAAGTTCTGTTTAAGGAATTCCTCTTTGACTTAACCTTTTGGTTGTATTTCTTTTCCTTATTATTAGCAGTAATTTCCTTTTTAATTTCCTTCCTTATAATTCTCTATACAAATTTTTTGGAAAGGAAAAAGGGGCTCCAGTGGTACTTATAAAGGCACAATTAATAATAATAATATTACTTTAAACAATACAGAATCAATACGATGGTCACCTGCTTGTGTTAACACGGATAAAGGGAATAGCAACTGGCTCCCTCTTGAACAAAGTGTGTGCCAATGATGTACACTATCTCCTACAGTCTACTGTACATATGTAGGAAGAGCAGCCTTATCTGGTGGTAGCCACGGTGTGTGCGCTGAACCGTACAGATCTCTAGGTCCCCGGTTCATTTCCCACCACTGCCTCTCCTTGTGTTTTAGCTGGATGGCTGAAATACAAGTTACAATAGCGCACCGTCTTTCAGATGAGACGTTTAAGCCGTTGGTCCCGTGTACATTTATGATCCATGTGCACGTTAAAGAACGCACTACACTCTTCGGAAAAGAGTAGGGGATTGTCTCCCGGTGTACTGCCCAATCACCACCAGAAGGACCCCACTGGAAATAAGTCTTCTAGGCTATCGTGGGCTATTGTTGTTGTTTACACCGAATAAATAAATCCAATGTATGCAGAGTACATGTTTACATATAGATGTTTGGCTACCTGAACTCTGACATATTGGACACATCTCCAATGGGAATTTTTTTTTCTCTGACAAAAAGTTCCAGGCTGTATACTATCTCCTACTCTCTTTAATATGTATGCAGAGTACACTTAATGTCCTTGCAAATTAGAAAGACAATCTTTCAATAGGAGGACTATTAGACTACTAGAAGGCTACTAGAACTCCAACATGCAGAACATATCTCAAATGGGAAATCCTTTTCCCCAACGACTTTCCCTACAGAAATGTGAAAATTCTCTGCATGACAAATAATGTGTAGGAAGATAAAAACGATAACTAAAACTTAAAAATTAATCTGCTCCATCTCGATGTCTGGAAACACTGTAAAATTTCTTGTACATCTATTTCTTGTACATCTATTAGACGACCCACAAGCCATCTCCGGCCCACGGGTGTGTGTTATGTGGCCTGCGACAACAACGTTTTCTTGCAGTTAAAGGAAAAGCTATGAATGAAGCCTTCATTACTTTATCTTTGAAGTCCCATCTGAAGACCTTCCTCTTTGACCAACATTTTGATTAGTTTTTTCTTCTTCCTTTATTCTTTTTCTTTTGTTGACTTATTTGTCGCAATTGCCTTTTAATTTCCCCCCTTACACTTTTCTCTCTACACATAGTACATACATACATATCAGTTACCATCGGATTTTTTTCTCTACAATTTTTTGGAAATTGCAGAGGCCCTAGTGGCAGCAGTATGCACTATGAGCTATAAAAGAACAATTAATGATATAATAATAATAATAATAATAGTTTAACTAATACAGAATCAATACAACGGCCGGCTGCTTGTGTTAACCCTGATAATGAGAATAGCGATGAGTTTCCTCTTGAACAAGGTGTATGCCAATGCTACAGTATATACTATTTTCTACTCTCTTTAATATGTATGCAGTACACTAGATGTCCTTGTAAATCAGAAAGACAGCCTTTAGAGGGTGCCAGCTGAACAACCTGTGGTACCCAGTTGACTGTCGAAATATAGTTGTCGATTTATCATTGATTATCCAATAGGAGCAATTTTCTTTAATATGTATGCAGAGTAAATTTAATGTCTTTGTAAATTAGAAAGGAGGACGCCAGCTGAACAACCTGTGGTACGCAGTTGATCCCACATGTTTGGCTACTAGAACTCAGACATATTGGACACATCTCAAATGGGAATTCCTTTTCCCAGACATTTTTCCCAAGGAAAAAAGTGATTCCCTGCCCAACAACCTGTGGAATCGAGTTGACTGTCGAAATATAGTTGTCGATTTATCATTGATTATCCAATAGGAGCAATTCTCTTTAATATGTATGCAGAGTACATTTAATGTCCTTGTAAATTAGACAGTCTTAGGAGAGCACCAGCCAAACAACTTGTGGTATGCAGTTGATACCACATGTTTGGCTACTTGAACTCCGACATACTGTATTGGACAAATCTCCAATGGAAAATCTTTTTCTCTGACAACATTCCAGGCTCTCCTACTCTCTTTAATATGTATGCAGGGTTCATTATTGTCTTCGTAAATTAGAAAGACAGTCTTTAAATAGGAGGGCACCAGCCAAACAACCTGTCTTACGCAGTTGATACCACATGTTTGGCTACTAGAACTCTGACATATTGGACACACCTCAAATGGGAATTATTTTTCCCTGACATTTTTCCGGAGGAAAAAAGTGATTCCCTGCCCAAAAACATGTTGTTCCCAGTTGACTGATTGATTGAAATATAGTTGTCGATTTATCATTGATTATTCAATAGGAGCAATTTTCTTTAGTATGTATGCAGAGTACATTTAATGTCTTTGTAAATTAGAAAGACAGTCTTTAAATAGGAGGGCGCCAGATGAACAACCTGCGGTACGCAGTTGATCCCACATGTTTGGCTACCAAAACTCCGACATATTGGACACATCTCAAATGGGAAATCCTTTTCCCCGACAATTATCCCGAGGAAAAAAGTGATTCCCTGCCCAAAAACCTGTGGTACCCAGTTGACTGTCGTAATATAGTTGTCGATTTATCATTGATTATCGAATAGGAGCAATTCTCTTTAATATGTATGCAGAGTACATTTAATGTCCTTGTAAATTAAAAAGACAGTCTTAGGAGGGTGCCAGCTGAACAACCTGTGGTACGCAGTAGATACCACGTGTTTGGCTACTTGAACTCCGACATATTGGACAAATCTCCAATGGAAAATCTTTTTCTCTGACAACATTCCAGGCTCTCCTACTCTCTTTAATATGTATGCAGGGTACATTAATTGTCTTTGTAAATGAGAAAGACAGTCTTTAAATAGGAGGGCGCAAGCCGAACAACCTGTGATAGATTCAATTTTGTGAAGACATATCTTCACAAAATAGATACTATCTATCTGAAGTCCTTCTCAATGCTGTCAAGATTGGCATACTTCAACGGGCACAAAAAGTATCTTGGAATTTCTTATTTCATAGAGATTTTACCTTTTCGATGTAAACTATCTTTGTCTTACCTCAAGTAAGCTCTCTTGGAATTCCATCTCCGTGAGATAAATTATCTTGACATTTTATTTTTCTGATAAAACCTATATCTTGGAATTCAAATCTCTTTAATGAAGCTTGTTGAAGAACTAAGGAAGCTAGTCTAAGGCTTTCGGCATCCTCCGGGATTTCTGCGCCTTTTGTAGCATAAAGTGTGTTTTTTGAATGTGTTACTGCTTGAAGTTTAGCAGGCATTCCTACAAGTCTCTTGCCTTCTGGTGTAAATGCTACCACTGAGGGCATTGTTTTCTTTCAATGTTGGCATTAACAATACCATTGAATTGTTATTTCGTGTTTCTTATAACATAAAAATCCAAGATACACAAAAAGTATCTTGGAATTCCTTTAAGAAATAATTTACCTTTTCGAGATAAATTATCTTTGTCTTCCTCAGGTAAGCTGTCTTGGAACTTGGTCTCCGTGAGATAAATTATCTTGACATTCTATTTTTCTGATGAAACCTTGGAATGTCTTGGAATTCAATATACAATTTAACAAAAATCATCTTATTGAATACAATGACTACAAACCATTTTACAATACAGAATAGAATTAAACTGTGCTCAAGGGTATGTTTCTTTTGCCCACATGCATCTTCACATCAAATTTCTACAAGAAAACATATTCTTGGGATTCCTCAACAAGCACTGTATATGGTCAGTTCATGAGGATATTCAACACCCCTGAGAACATGATCAGCATATTTTTTTCAAATTTAGTTCTCTTCTTTTCTTCTTGTTGGCTACACACCTGATGATTGGATAACAATGTGTTGTTCATTGCCAGTCTCCTTATCTTGAGCCGATGCACTGACGATTCCATTGGCGTCCATGTCAAAACTTACTGCAATCTGAGGGCCCCCCCCCCCACTCTTGGAGCTGGTGGATGACCAACAAATTGGAATTGACCAAGGAGTTTGTTATCTGCTGCCAATTCACCCTCGCTCTGGTACACTTTAATTAATTTCTACGTGTGTCTGCACATCAGCTGCTGTGGAGAACACCTGCAACACTGAATACACCTATGTTTCCCATTTTTCTATCTAGGAAGGTTTTACAGCTAATGTGCTATCATTTGCCGGATGTCCAGAGCTGGATACCACCTGTTCCTCACTCGATACCACAACATTGCCTTTTGCCGTGCACGTTCGCAGAGTCGAAGGCTTATTCTAAGGTGGAAGCCACCGGAGCGCAGCACACTGCTTAACAGAGTGTCTGCATGCACCCGGACAGTGATGTTATTTCGACATCAGTCCTGTTGTGGACGCTTAATCAACCTTAAACCTCTAATCTCGTCAGCAAAGTAAATGAATGTGTATACTATTTACATCCGAAGTGTTTCTCAATGTTGTCAAAATTGGCATATTTCAAGGGGCATCTACATAGGCCAAGTCCCGTCATTGTCAATATATATATATATATATATATATTTCTGTAAATTAGTAAAAACAGCTCCTTAAGTCTTGCAATGGCTGCCAACAGTCTCATTAAAATCAAAAGTAGAGCCGTTTATTTACAATTTCAAACTAATTCAGATGTATTGCAACATTCTATGCCAGATACCTTTTGCCAAGCATGCCATGTCCCAGTCCTCCGGCTGCGCAAGCCACGATGAGGGCAAATTGTCCATCCTCTTCCTTTAGTCTGTTGGTAGGCCTAGATTCAATTTTGTGAAGACATATCTTGTATATATGCTTTCATGATTATATCGGCAAGTAGGTCAGGCAAGAAGCAAAGTGCTATACAACAGCACCTCTCTGGTTAACCACTCCTTGAGCAATGACAAAGAGCTTGCAAATTCTTCTCCAATCTCCTGTCGTCGGCAAAGTCTACAAGTTTGTACACTATTTACATCCGATGTGTTTCTCATTATTGTCAAGACTGCCCTAATTCAAAGGGCATCTAAATATGCCAAGTCCCTTCTTTAGTTTAACCTAAATTTATTTCTGTGCATATAAGCAAGTCTTGCATGCTTTCACGTTTAATTCGGTGTGTAGGTCAGGCAAAAAGAAAGGTATTATACATTAGCACCTCTCTGGTCAACCACTGCTCAATAATTGTAATTAATTCTGTAATTCCAAATCTGTAAAATTCAAAGATAAACTCTTATATTACATTTATTAAGTTACTTTTATTGATTGTATATTTTACTTTTGTTCTGTATAACAATACATACTTAAATTCTACAATGAAAATTTCTTGTTTTACATTTATTAGTTAAGTTATGTTTGAAAATTGTTGTTACTTTTGTGTGTCAAACTGAACCACTTTGGAAACCAGTACATTGTATTGAAAGTGTATTTCAGAATAAAGAAAGAATAAATAAAAAAAATAAATAAAATGTCAATTTCAACCGGGGAGGCGCTAGCCATGACGAGGCGCTTGCAAATACTTACAATGTTACCCTCTGCGGCAAAAGTCCACAAGTGTATATATTATTTACATTTAATGTGTTTCTCAATGTTGTCAAGATTGGCATACTTCAAAGGGCATCTACAGTACATAGGCCAAGTCCCGTCTTCGTAGGCCTAAAGTTAATTCTGTGAAGATATGTCTAGCATATGCTTTTATGTTTAAGTCAACGTGTAGGTTGGACAAAAAGAAAGGTGGTATACAATTGCATCTCTCACGTCAACAACTCCTCAATGTCAACCACTAACCAGGTAGGGGCCAGCCATGACAAACTGCTTGCAAAACCTCTAATCTTCTCCTTGTCGGTAAAAACGAGCGTGTATACTATCTATCTGAAGTCCTTCTTAATGTTGTCAAGATTGGCATACTGCAACGAGCACAAAAAGTATCTTGGAATTTCTTATTTCATAGACATTTTACCTTTTCGAGGTAAACTATCTTTGTCTTACCCCAGGTAAGCTCTCTTGGAATTCTATCCCTGTGAGATAAATTATCTTGACATTTTATTTTTCTGATAAAACCTATATCTTGGAATTCAACATACAATTTAACAAAAGTCATCTTTCACTACTTGCATCAATGCCGCCTCTTGATTGGTCCTTTTCTGAAGCCATCCTGTTGTAGGCCATTTCCCAAATCTCTTTATTTGAAGCTTGTTGAAGAGCTAAGGAAGCTAGTCTAAGGCTTTCGGCATCCTCTGAGGCCTTTTTCTGGAACAGGTCTTTTAATTTTGGAATTTCTTCTTTCAGTTTGTCACACTTCTGTTGGCAATTGTTCTTTGAATTCTTCCATCTTAGCCTCTGAGTCATGAATGATGTTCTCAGCTTGGTTAACAACTTCAAATTTGTCCTTCCTTTTGTTGTACTCTTCAGAGTATTTCTCTGCATTCGTTACCATGTTTTCAATCTCGCCCTTACTTAACACACCAGATGATTGGTTAACAATGTGTTTTTCCTTGCCAGTCTCCTTATCTCGAGCCGATACACTGACACCCCTCGACCCCCCCCCCCCCCCCCCCACTCTTGGAGCTTGTGGAAGACCAAACAATTGGAATTGACCAAGGAGTTTGTTGTCTGCTGCCATCTCACTCTTGCCCTGGTGAGTGAGATGGCAGCAGACAAAAAACTCCTTGTGTCTGCCCATCAGCTGCTGTGGAGAACACCTGCAACATTTTTGTTGGGATAGTTATGTTTCTGTTGATCAGCTTTGTAAAAACACTAAAATTTTGATTCCTACAGATAGAGGAGTCATGTCCAACAGAAGTACATCGGTTGCATCACTAGCAAGCACGCCACCTTGGATTGCTGCGCCCTTTGTAGCATGAAGTGTGTTTTTTGAATGTGTTACTGATTGAGGTTTAGCAGGCATTCCTACAAGTCTCTCGCCTTCTGGTGTAAATGCTACCACTGAGGGCATTGTTTTCTTTTAATGTTGGCATTAACAATACCATTGAATTGTTATTTAGTTTCTTATAACATATACTTTCAAGACACAAAAAGTATCATTGAATTCCTTTAAGAAATAATTTACCTTTTCGAGATAAATTATCTTAGTCTTCCTCAAGTAAGCTGTCTTGGAATTTCGTCTCCGTGAGATAAATTATCTTGACATTCTATTTTTCTGATGAAACCTATGTCTTGGAATTCAATATACAATTTAACAAAAATCATCTTATTGAATACAACGACTACAAACCATTTTACAATACAGAATAGAATTAAACTGTGCTAAAGGGTATGTTTCTTTTGCCCATATGCATCTTCACAAAAAATTTTGTACAAGAAAAAATATTCTTGGGATTCCTCGACAAGTACTGTATATGGCCAGTTCATGAGGATATTCAACACCCCAGAAAACATGACCAACAAATTTTATTAAAATTTAGTTCTCTTCTTTTCTTCTTGCTGGTTACTATCCTTAGTTTCACTACTTCCTTTGCTACTTGCATCACTGCCGCCTCCTGATTGGCCTTTTTCTGAAGCCATCCTGTTGTAGGCCATTTCAAAACTCTTCAATGAAGCTTGTTGAAGAGCTGAGGAAGCCAGTCTAAGGCTTTCGGAGTTTGACGAGTCCTTTTTCTGGAGCAGGTCTTTAATTTTTGAAATTCTCTTTCAGTTTGTCACACTTCTGTTGGCATTGTTCTTTGAATTCTTCCATCTTAGACTCTGTGTCAACTTCAACTTTTTCCTTCCTCTTTTTGTCCTCTTTAGAGTATTTCTCTGCATTCGTAAAACCATGTTTTCAATCACATCCTTACTTAACACACCAGATGATGGGATAACAATGTGTTGTTCATTGCCAGTCTCATTATCTTGAGCCGATACACTGACGATTCTATTGGCGTCCATGTGTCAAAACTTACTTCAATCTGAGGACCACCCCCCCCCCCACTCTTGGAGCTGGTGGATGACCAACCAATTGGAATTGACCGAGGAGTTTGTTGTCTGCTGCCATTTCACTTTTGCCCTGGTGCACTTTAATTTCTATGTGTCTGCACATCAGCTGCTGTGGAGAACACCTGCAACATTTTTGTTGGGATAGTTGTGTTTCTGTTGATCAGCTTTGTATAAACACCACCTAAAATTTTGACTCCTACAGACAGAGGAGTCATGTCCAACAGCAGTACATCGGTGACATCACTAGCAAGCACACCACCTTGGATTGCTGCACCCTTTGTAGCATAAAGTGTGTTTTTTGAATGTGTTACTGCTTGAAGTTTAGAAGGCATTCCTACAAGTCTCTCGCCTTCTGGTGTAAATGCTACCACTGACGGCATGGTTTTCTTTAAATGTTGGCATTAACAATACTGTTGAATTGTTATTTAGTGTTTCTTATAACATATAAATCCAAAATGCACAAAATGTATCTTGGAATTCCTTATTTCTTAGATAATTTACCTTTTCGAGGTAAACTATCTTTGTCTTCCACAGGTAAGCTGTCTTGGAATTCCATCTACATGTGAGATAAATTATCTTGAAATTTTATTTTTCTGATGAAACCTATCGAGGCTTGAAAAATGCTATTGGAGAACACAAGAAGAAGTCTGTAGCAGTACCATAAGGAATTGATGATACGACCTTTGCAAATGATTTGAATGTATTATTTAATAGGTTTAACAATAATTATGATTTTGAAAGTAATCTGAATGAATTTAGAAAAATTTTAATCAATGACACAAAGAATATTGACAATCTAGAGATCAGTGTAGATGATATTGAGAAAACATTTAAGTCAATTAAAACTAATAAGGCTGTTGGCAAGGATATGATTTCTGGCAAAATACTGAAATTGTATTTTAGAGAACTTGCTCCAGTTCTTTCTGACTTGTTCAACTGGTCGCTAAACTCTTTCACCGTGCCAAGTATTTGGAAAACCTCTGTTATTACTCCTCTAAATAAAGTGTCTAAACCGAGCATATTAAACGATTACAGGCCTGTGGCCCTGACTCGGATTGTAGTAAAATGCTTTGAGAAAAGAGAGAGCTAAGAGAGGAGTTAGTGATGTGGTAGCGACCCTGCTACATCCTGTATTTGTAACACTTGACAAGGCAAACTCTTATGCTAGAACCTTTTTCATTGACTTTTCGTCTGCGTTCAATACCATACAGACTCATTTATTAATGCAGAAATTAATTACTATGAACGGTAATCCATACAGTACGTAGCTTTATGGATTTGTGATTTCCTTTGCAACAGGAAACAAAGAGTTAAGATAGGTAACTTGCATTCAGACTGGGTAATTTCTAATACAGGAGCACCTCAGGGATGTGTGCTATCTCCTCTGCGTTTCACTATATATACTTCTGATCTCAGATGTAATGCTGATTCATGTCATATAATCAAATTTGCCGATGACACATGCACTACAGGTTTAATTTCAAATGGCGAAGAAAATGTATATAGGAGTGAGGTAAAATGCCTTGAACAGTGGTGTGATGAAAATTACCTATGCCTTAATGTCAAGAAAACGAAAGAAATGATATTTGATTTTCGAAAGAAGAACAGTGCCAAAGATCCGTTAATGTTAAAAGACAAAGTAGTAGATAAGACTAGTGATTATAAGTTGGAGTTTGGCTTGATGATAACTTAAAACGGAACACTAACACACTTAAACTTAGAACTAAGGTAAACCAAAGATTATATTACTTACGCAAACTTAAACATTTTAATGTTGGTACTGATACTCTTTTACTTTTCTACCAAAGCATGATACAATCAGTTTTTAGTTTCTGTAGTATCATCTGGTTCATGGGACTGACCAAAAAAGACTCTGAGTGTCTCAGTAGGCTAACACGGTCAGCAAGTAAAATAATAGGTACGGAGGTTATATGACTTAAGTTGTTTATGTGAAGGTGCCTTACTTAATAAAATTAAGGACATAGCGAATGACCAAACTCACCCACTTAATAAGTTCACAACAATTAGTAAATATGGCAGAATAATTCCAACTTTAAAACGTACCAACCGTCATAAACACTCATTTTTACCATGTGCAATAAGAGTCTTTAACGAACACTTCAGTAGATAATCTCATCATCAAGCCTATCTACTGTATTACATTCCATGCCATATTCCTCTCCTGACCTCACAATATAGTTCAACCTTGTTAATTCCATGTGTAATATATTTTTATATTCTTATATTCATATTTAATATTATATCTGTTAATTGTTGTCTCGTATTTTATAGTGTTATAGTATTCGATTTCCACTGTTTATTATCAACTCAAAGAAACAAATCTCATATATATGTACTATGTTCTCATATATATGTACTATGTATGACGAAAATTAATCTTGAATCTTGAATTGAAAATACTACAGTTTTTGCCTATCGGATCAATTAACACAAATTTCATTTTTACCATGATGTTAAGATGACAATAAAGGAGTATCGTATCGTAAACTGAGAATTAGCATAAGAATGGAGCAGTAATGTATACTTTAGTATAGAAAAGCCATAATAATTTTACTCATAACAATAGTACAGTACATTGACTCCAGTAGATGATTCATCATTTTAAAGCTAATGTGGAGAAGATCCTATATTAAAAAGTCAAGTTTTATTTTTTTGTCATTGATGGTGGTTATGGGATGGCAAGCCAATTAATTAAACATGTGCATTGTAAACAACTTTCAATCCCAGCAAATAAATTACAAGATACAAGATACAAGTAAACTTTATTGTCAAAATAATACATTCTGAGATATTTGTTGTACATGACATAGAATCGTTCATAAACATATAGAGTGTTAAATAAAGATTTCTTAGAAAATAAAAATTTGAGTCCTGTGCAGTTATCTTCTGAAATTTTGATTAAATAGATTACAAGCGATGTACAATGCTGAATTTTTAAAACGGTTTGTGGATATTTTGTTTTGCTTATGTATGCTATATTCATTTAGTTTCTTCTACTAATGTATGACCATGAAATCCCGAAGTCCAAAACCAGTACCTTTTTGATTAGAATCAACAATAATTTACTAATAATAATAATAATTTCCGAATGATGGCTATTGACACAATTTCATCCTTTTTATGCAAATAGAATAAAAATAATGTCTTGGAAAAAAATGTCTTGTGCAGCTTTTTAAAGTGTAAATTGAAAATGTGTAACAGTGCTTGAACAGGAACATGATGTTATAATAGTATCAAGCACAGCTCTTCAACAAAAAGTCACTTTTTCCAGATATATGAAAAAAAGTGTCTCTGGCGAGACTAAACCAAGTATTATACCATAAACCACAAAGACCTATCAATATAGTTGCAATTGTAAATCCCAGACACTTTTATCATATAAATGACTTTTTGTGCTCATGAGTACAAAAAAGTTTACTAAGACTAGGATAAAAACACTTACGCTTCCTTAAACTTGTAGGTTAAACTTAGTTGCACCAGGAAATCTTTCACAGACTCAGCCTTGCATTTGCATGTCAACATATAGGCACCAGTGATGGCACAAAGAAAGAGGATGTAAGGGGCCCTAGCTTTCTCTTACTCATCAGACCCAAAACAAGAGAAAATGTTTTTTCTTTCCCTTTTTTCACAACATTCTTACAGCTTAAAGTGGCCCGAAATTTAACATTGTTATATAATTTGTGCTATAAAAATTGTTAATTATTATTACTATTATTGATTAAGTGCACTTAAGGAAGTATTTTTCAAAATATAATATAAATAGAATTATTTTATTTGAAAAACTGATCACTGATCACAACGGTTTACTGTACGTTCTCTAATTTACATCAACAATGAATCATTGCCGCAGAAGAGGAAAGTGTGCCTTCCATACATTTTAAGTCAGTTTAAGAACTACAATGACAATGGAAGTCTGCAGACTTCTTTCCAGTTGGGTCCTTCTGGTGGAAAAAATGTTGTACACTGGGGTATTCCATAAAAATGCACCTGGGCCAAATACCACACAGGGCCAAATACCACACAGGACCAACAGTTCAATCTATTCAATTCGACTTTACAGTATTTCCAATTCCATCATCAATATACATTATAACAAGATATGAATAATTCAATGTTTAAATGCCTCTTCCAAAGGATGGTATTCTATTGAAAACTTCAATTTCTGCCTCCCAGCAGAACGCAGAGAAAGCAGCAATAGAATTGAAGCACGGACCAATGATACATAAGCATCTCCATGGTTCAGCGCACACACTGTGGCTTCCACCAGTTTTGCTGACTGAGCTAAACTCCTCCCTGAATATTGGATATAAACTTTACATTTTAAAATTTGGAACTATTTTTAGCTCAAAAATAAGAATGGGCTTTAAATAGGTAATGGACTGGTAAAAGCTTTGAAATACAGTTTTATTTTATGCTAATTGGCTTTTATTCCAGGATGAATATTTATAACTGTAGTGAAAACAAATAGTGGATAAAAAAAACTATGTACAGTTTACTCTGTGCGATATGAACCACATAATTTGAATTGATACAATGAGTATTCAATATCAGTTGAATGAATCTCTATATATACAAAAATCAATGAGCCCCATAGTGCTATACTCTGTTAAGTGAATGTGTTTGTTTGTTTTGGTACATATTTAAAAATAACTTCCTCAAATAGTCTTTCAAATTTGAGGCTAAAATTAATGTCAGTCTTTTTATCAGGATATTCAATGCAGGCTTCAACAGATAATATGGTTTCAATCCAACGCATTTCTCAAGCAACACATTTCTCACAAACATTTTTGTTGAATAAATTCAGCTCATTCTATGTTACAACAATTATTGATTACGATACGACTACCATATTTGCCTCCGTCGAGAATGGAATGTTCCAAAGTTCCATACTCGAGACCCGACGAATCAGGGTCACGGAACATGCGTACTTCACCACACCACCCGTCTCAGATTCAACAACGCCCAATATGATTTCACAAGCTGTTAAAATTCTCAGTGAAGATAAATAAGATAAATAAATGTTCCGTCAGGATCAAATATGAAGCTTTATGCCAACAGTACAATACTACAACGTAAGTTTAATACTCATGATTTAGATCTGAATTGTTCTGAAATGAAATTCTGACTGTATACAACAGTGTGTCTTCAAGTTGCAATGACGCAGCACAATGAGCTTTGTACGGTACAGAAGTTCATTTACATATGGTATTGCCCTAGGCCTATAGTCCTGGGC
>NW_022704877.1:242137-245422 GCF_011630105.1 Anneissia japonica | reverse complement strand
AGAAGTGTATAATTGAATTGATACAATGAGTATTCAATATCAGTTGAATGAATCTCTATATATACAAAAATCAATGAGCCCCATAGTGCTATACTCTGTTAAGTGAATGTGTTTGTTTGTTTTGGTACATATTTAAAAATGACTTCCCCAAATAGTCTTTCAAATCTGAGGCTAAAATTAATGTCAGTCTTTTTATCAGGATATTCAATGCAGGCTTCAACAGATAATATGGTTTCAATCCAACGCATTTCTCAAGCAACACATTTCTCACAAACATTTTTGTTGAATAAATTCAGCTCATTCTATGTTACAACAATTATTGATTACGATACGACTACCATATTGCCTCTGTCGAGAATGGAATGTTCCAGAGTTCCATACTCGAGACCCGACGAATCAGGGTCACGGAACATGCATACTTTGCCACACCACCCGTCTCAGATTCAACAACGCCCAATATGATTTCACAAGCTGTTAAAATTCTCAGTGAAGATAAATAAGATAAATAAATGTTCCGTCAGGATCAAATATGAAGCTTTATGCCAACAGTACAATACTACAACGTAAGTTTAATACTCATGATTTAGATCTGAATTGTTCTGAAATGAAATTCTGACTGTATACAACAGTGTGTCTTCAAGTTGCAATGACGCAGCACAATGAGCTTTGTACGGTACAGAAGTTCATTTACATATGGTATTGCCCTAGGCCTATAGTCCTGGGCAGTGTTCATAAAATAATAAACAATGTTTATAGAATAATAATAATACTGTAGTAACATGTTAATTACATTATCCATTAATTACATTATACTGATTCCAATAAAGGGGCTGGGCATGACCATCTAAATTCTTCTCTTCTTAAAGAAGTGATACCAACTATCTTACAACCATTAATTCATGCTATTACTATTTTTCATCATTTAATCAATCAATCAAATCAATTTAATCGTACATTAACCAATGCAATCCATGATATGTGTATGCAGCTACCAAATAAATTAATCAGCAAGACCAAAGTGATATTGTGGCTTGTATATTTTAGTTTACCATTTACCTACTGTATTTATACACAAATTGTGGATGCACTCCCCCACCCCAAAAAAATTCCTTGCGCCCCCTGGCCCCCCCAGTCACCCCACCCAAAAATCACGGTTAAGTACCGTAGTTAAAAATCACCTAAAATCACCATATTTTGCAAATTAGCGCCACTCAACTAATCATCGAGCCCCACTTCACCTTCGCGCCCCCCTACCATCAGCCCCCATTTCAAGACTTCTAGATACGCCAATGGTGTGATTATACACGTAACTAGGAATACTCCCCAGGGAGTGGAGGAGGTTGCATGTTGTGTATGATTGATTCTGTATCCAACAGTGAAACAGCTATCATGATTTATATATACTGGGTTCGGCAAACTGGGTTTCGGCCAACTGGGATTCATTGAGTCGGCAAACTAGTACTCAGCAAACTGGGATTCGGCAAAGCGGTCTCGGCAAACTGGCATGTGGCAAACTGGATTTCGACCATCTGGCCTAGAACCAAAGAAATTAAGTTTAATTATGTTAGCCAAGTACACAAAAGAAAATAAAATCTATCTTTATGCGAAATAAAGTGTAAATTTTATGTTTACAGTATGCTGTTCAGATTTTATTTTTAATGATGTGTTTTTAAATAGTTTCAAGTAGTTGAAAAACATTTAAAAAGCAAACAACAATTTCTTTGAAATAAAGAATTGGTTATCCTATGTTGTCTTTTGGAGACCACTTTTAGCTTTGGTCTTCACTTAGAGGTTTCAGGGGTTACCCTCTAATTATGCTGTTTGGAGACCTATAGAGGCCTCCTAGTGTTGTAAATCACAGCCCACATAGGCCTAGCCTATAATGCCTAGCACAGAGCTTGTGATCGCGGTATCCTGACCATCAAAAATTA
The DNA here is from genome assembly GCF_011630105.1 of Anneissia japonica. NCBI lineage: Eukaryota > Metazoa > Echinodermata > Crinoidea > Comatulida > Comatulidae > Anneissia > Anneissia japonica. The sequence continues at coordinate 243,491 of NW_022704877.1, read as the reverse complement.
GCAGACGCACTGGGAAGCGTTGTTCACGGCAATGGACTGCAGCGAAAATTGATTCCCCCATCATTAATGGAACAGGCCCACATCATGCTTGGCTGATTAGTTTTACTAATTTACATTTCGCAAGTCTAGTGCCATACGCAGCAAAAGTCCATGTCTAGTGTTGTAAAATGCATTTCAAACCAGGCTGGTTTTTGATTTACGTTTTGGTATAGAATTTGGAGAGGGCGTTTGATCAAGTCAGACCTACGTTTTGAATTTGAATTTCATTTTAAACTACATTTTGGAAAATTTGAACTACCTTTAGAAAAATTAGAACTTCATTTTGGGAAACTAGATCTACATTTTGAGAAATTTACACGTACGTTTTGATAAAGTAGACATTGAATTTTGCAATTACGTTTTGATTTTAAAATAGACTTTTGCTGCGTATGGCACCCCAAACTATTGAACATAGTATCTCTAGTTGTCTTTACTTTATTGAAAATGTATTCATCATTAATATGCTTTAAATATAATTTTTTTCATTATTTTTTTTTTTTACTCACAGGCCAAATTTGGCCTGCGGGCCGCCTATCATGAACCAGGGTGTTTAAAACAACTCTAAAACATACTGATTAAAAAAAAGTTGTTGCTAGTTTTTCATTCACTTTCTGGGCCTCCATTTTGAAATTCAAAATGGCTGCCTTTTTTTTAAACTGATTTATTGGTATTATATATTGGATTTATTGGTGTGTATATATATATATATATATATATATATATATATATATAATATATATATATATATATATACCGAGACAGTCATGCAATTCAAAGGGATTTTGGACGAAACGCGCATTTTGCAGAAACACATGCGTGATCATAAATTTGTCACGCATTTAGCACAAATCTATGCGTGATAACGAATATTGTGAATTAAGGGGAAGTTGATTTTAAAATTAGAAGAAAATTGTTTTACTAAAGTATAAAAATGATCATGCAGAAAATTAAACACAGGCCTACATTGAAACTCAAGTTGTACGTGGCTTTATTAATATTAAAAATATTTATGTTTATGTACCCAGTATTGTCAACAAACACTCCCTGAAATCGTTTTAAAACAGCTTAAAAATGCTCAGATTGTGGGAGCACACTGAGGACTTCACCCCGGGTGGCTCTGCCACTGGACCCCAGCGGCCCTACCCCCTCCCCCACTCCAACTGGTGTAGTCACTCACGCATTTCAAATCTCTCAGGTTGGTAACTATGCTGTCCATTACAGATATCAAGAAGGAAAGATCTGTCTAGTAATTGAACATCTCAACAAACACTGCAACTATTAAACTACTGTGGTAGATTTCTTATCACTCCAATAT
>NW_022704877.1:229033-241746 GCF_011630105.1 Anneissia japonica | reverse complement strand
ATGACTATTGTATGATATATATAACCTGTCTCTTATACACATCTAGATGTCACGCATTTCAAATCTCTCAGGTTGGTAACTATGCTGTCCATTACAGATATCAAGAAGGAAAGATCTGTCTAGTAATTGAACATCTCAACAAACACTGCAACTATTAAACTACTGTGGTAGATTTCTTTTCACTCCAATATACTCCTAATTTTGGAGTCCTTTAGGAGGTCATCTTTACACACCTGAACCAAACCAAAGACAGGCCACTACTCTAGCACTACTGTAGCACCACAAAACCACCAAATGTCTCAAAGAATGCTGTTCAAGATTGTTCTTGCAAACAATTATTTTTTAACTGGAAAATATTAAACGTCTTTGACATTAATAAACTACAATCTGCCTTATTTATGTACCGTTTAACCAACAATGTACTTCCGGCACACATTAGTTCATTATTTAACAAACCTTCTGATACTCATTCACACTTCACTCGTTTTTCTGTTACCAATTTTTATGTTAAAAAATGTGAGTTTCATACCAGACGCCATTCAATCCTTTACACCGGTCCTAAGCTTTGGGGGAGTCTTTCACACTCTTTAAAAAACAAACCATCTCTCTCAAGTTTCAGGATTACCTATAAAAAGTCTTTGGTGCAGATATATGGTGAGTAAGTTTCTCTTTGATCATTACTTATCTATTTATTATAATCATCTCATTATTCTTATTATTATTATTATTATTATTATCATTATCATTATTAAGTTTGATTTCACACTTTATGCTGTGTTCTAAAGTTTTATGTACCATCTTCTGGTTTGTTTTTTTTACAGGGGGTCAAGTCTTAAAGTTTTTTACTTATTTTGACCTCCTTCCACACTTCCTATAACTATATTTTCACTTGTACTTACACCGATTTTGTAACCTTGTACTATTATTATATTGTTATCACCTTAATATTGTTATGTTAATTTGAAGTGTTGGAGAAAACCATTAAACAAACAAAACAAACAGATAAAATCAGTGTTTGGATCATTATTGACAGACATTTCAACAAATTATTCAACTGTAGCATGTTTAAAATATTTTGTAGAGCACCACATCTTCGTGAGTAGAATTTGTGGGTCAAAATGACAAAATTCAAGAAACACACATTGGTATCTGCTGCAGAATACATTTAATTAAACATAGGGTTTCAGGTATGACTTGGAAACAATTTAGTTTTTTTTTCTAAATTGAACACAAGGTCTGAGGTGTTGAATTAGAATGCCACAGTATCACTTTTGTCAGATTGCTAGTGTTTTTACGGAGAGTGTAAATCTCGTAGAAGTGATTTGGATTAATGAGTTTGTGTATTAACAAAGTTTTCACGACACCATCCCACACATGGAGGATCCAGATTTTATTTAATGAGGGGGCACCAATTTCATATAGGCCTAGATAATTTTTATACAGAGAAATATGTTTCTAATAATGGTAAGATTTATGTTCAGTATATTATGCTGTTACGAAATGTTGTAACACTTAGTATTTGTATGGCATTTTGTATTTTCACTGTTCAAAAGGCAACGGTGGCAAACAGGAGAACGTTCCACTTCCTAAATCTGCCCCTGCCCCAACATTGTGGGGCCGAGGAACAAAATGGTATTGCTATGGCAACTAGATGGCCGGAAATGGCACTCACAGACTTAGACCTAAATTTTAATATACTTTTCTTCTTTTATCTCCATTTTTTAATTTCCAAAAAGTTTGGGGAGGGGCGTAGCCCGGGATGAGTGATTTGGGGGGGGGGGGGTTGAAGGTTAAGTGGTGATGCTCAATGACTAAGTCAGGGAGATTCAGATGGAAAAATATGGTGATATGTGGCGATTTTGTGAATACTTGAGAGTAATTTTTTTTTTCCAGTGGGAAGTGTGTGGCGGAAGCAAGGTTTTTGGAAAGGGGTTATTTCTTGTGCTCTTATTTCTTGTGCTCTTATTTTCTTCCCAATGCATCACTGATCCCTTTATATATCAGATGACTATTGTATGATATATATAACTGAATAACAATGATCTATTTGCAATTTTTTTGTTAAAAACTAAAATTTCTGTAGTGACCATTTTGAAATTCAAAATGGAGGTCCTAAAATTGAATTAAAAAAAAAGTGGCACCCATTTTTTTTTCTTAATTAGTGATTTTTTTAAATATTTTTAGACATGTTTGCGAAGAATCTATCCAAAAAAATGACAAAGGTAAAAAAAATATGACATAAGACAACAGACTAGAAAGTTGCTGTCAAAATGCTTCTGCGTTAGCACCCCCAACTACGAGAATATCTAAAATGTATAATAGTGACCAACTTATTGTCTATTGAAACCGCCGTGATTTTTGGAGGGTGTAATAAAAACGTGAATACCTTGGTTTTGAGTTTAAAGTAAGATAAAGTCTATTGAGATAGTTGCATTTCACTTGTCATCAGGGTGAAAATTCTATCTTCTCTTTAATTAATAGGTACTGGTATATGTAAAATAAATTTAGGAATTTAAATTTTGAGCGCAATATTGCATGTATAAAATTGTTAATTGTTTTTGCCATAGCGCAAGTAGTTTTATAAATGTTTAAGTATAAATAGTTGATACCAACTGTATTACCCGACACACTTGTAAACTACTTTATGTTTTACGTTTCAGAAATTCACGAAGATTATTTAACCGTTATTATAGGCACCAGTCAGGTAACTGCGACATCTTATCACAACTCAACACAGTCACAAGTACATTATTTCAGCAACTCCAACAAAATTACTCGTGCCCCCTTACCCAGTCTCCCCATAATTCACTTGCAAGTACCGTAGTTAAAAATCACCTAAAATCACCATATTTTGCAAATTAGCGCCACTCAACTGATCATCGAGCCCCACTTCACCTTCGCGCCCCACCCCCATCAGCCCCCATTTCAAGACATCTAGATACGCCACTGGCATTTGCCTCCCTTCACCCAGGAGTATAAATGGGCACCTGGTAGGAGGTGAATAATTCGGAATGAAATTAGTAGTGCTGATTACACACGTAACTAGGAATACTCCCAAGGGAGTGGAGGAGGTTGCATGTTGTGTATGATTGATTCTGTATCCCACAGTGAAACAGCTATCATGATTTATATATACTGGGTTCGGCAAACTGGGTTTCGGCCAACTGGGATTCATTGAGTCGGCAAACTAGTACTCAGCAAACTGGGATTCGGCAAAGCGGTCTCGGCAAACTGGCATGTGGCAAACTGGATTTCGACCATCTGGCCTAGAACCAAAGAAATTAAGTTTAATTATGTTAATGATTGGTGTCAAGAGAATTGGTACCCAGATGACTGGAGATGAGGACGACACAGATATATATTGGTGTGGAAATAATTGTTTAGTTATGAATCAAGATATAACCAAAAGAAAAGATCTTTGACTTCCGTAATAATACAACACATGAACCACTGGGTTTAGATGGTAATGAAATTCATATCACTAATAAGCTCAACCTTGGATTGATAACGACCTGTCTTGGAACACTAACATTTGTAAAATTGCATCCAAAGCCCACCAACGGCTATCATCTTAAAAAATTTAAACAATTTAGAGTAGGAAATTATGCTCTTTTTTGTGTTCTACCAAAGTGTTGTCCAATCACTGATTTTTTTCTGTGGATTGGTGTGGCATTCAGGCCTTACTAAAAAGAACTTAAAATTTTAAATAAAATAGTTAAGGAAGGCTGTAAAAAAACTGAAATTTTATGTAAAGCCTTGAAAGAAATTAATAATAACCACGCACTGAATTATAATTTATAGTTGCACCAGGAAATCTTTTATAGACTTAGTCTCACATTTGCAGATGTACACAGAGTGGGGAGGGCGTCGATCTGTGGTTGAAAGTGGGGGGGGGAGACGAAATGAAAAATAAAGCCTTTGGCCGTACGTTCAAGCCTTGGTTGGGTACCAGGGGGCGAAGCCCCTGGAAGCTCTGGCGCCTCCTATAGCATTTCAATTGATTTTAAGTAATGCAATTAACATTTATTTCCATACGAAATTTTCAAAGTATCCAGTGGCGGATCCAGTGATTTGAAATAGAGCTGGGCCCAAAGAGGGACTTTTACAGATGGAGAGAGTAGACCACCTCAGACCCACCAAGGTTGGGGCTGAGGAAAGAAAATTTATGATTATGACACCTCTAGTTGGTCGGAAATGGCACTCTCAGACTGAATTTGAATATAATTTTCATTTTTTTCCACTTTCAAATCGAATAAAAAAAAATAGGGATGGTGTGCCGGCTGAGCCCCTGGAATCTGCCACTGAAATACTCATAAAAAGTTTTTAAAATTATCCTTTTAGTCATAATTATGCCCGCTTATATATTTCGTGCAAACTAACATTCATAAAAATAATGATTTATTATCTACTGATTAGCTTGTGACGTATTCAAAATTTGAACCATGAAAAACAAATAAGCTTAAAACAGTCATTAATTTTAAGTCTTTTTGCATGTACAGTACTTTTAAAATCACTCAGGAGTTTTTTGCTTTTCTCCTCTTTTTGAATTTCACTTTTGTGTAAGTAATATTGTGACTACACTATTGTGAGTGGAAATAATGCCGTCTAATTTACGATCAAACAGGACTAGGGCGATAGGGAACCCAACAAAATATTAGTTAGCATTTTGATTTCACAATAAATTTGTGATTTACTTGATTTATCATTACCAGGAATACAAAATAGAGGGGGACAGGGAGGGACTTGCACAATTTTGGAAAGTAGATCACCTCAGCCCCAAACATGGTCCGTGTCAAAGGCTGTACAATTATTGTTTAATAATGGCTATATAAAATTCAATTGACTAACTATAATTTTTTGAAATTAGGAAAAACATTAATCCTGTGTACGTAGAAAATATTAAACACTAGTATATACGTACGGGTCATAATAATATACAAAAGGAATAAATCACTTTTGAGTTTGTAAAAATATTGGCCTAATAAGTATACACGCTTCCAATTATAACAATGTTCAGTACATTGTTTTCACAATAAATTTAGCCTCTGATAACTGCTGCACCGATAAAATTGATCTAGTGTTTTCTGAGATGGTTACGAAATGTATAAAAAATTGCGTTTTTACACTTGGTCCGGAAAATACGTACCGCACTTGGAAAAGTGAAAAGACAAAATTCATGAGTCATGCATAATTGTTATTCTTTCCATTCACTTTTAAAAGTGGGGTTTTAATTATAGAAGATTGGTGAAAAGTGGGGGGGGGGACAATTGATGATGTTCCCCCTACTTTGAAAAGTAGGGGGGACATGCCCCCCTGCCCCACCAATCGACGCTCATGCATAGTGGTGGCAACCAGCAAAGGAAAAAGGTGTGGGGGTGGGGGGAAGCATCCCACCCTCTTTTCTTGCTCATCAGACCCAAAAAAAGAGAAAATGTTTTTTTTTTTTTTCTTGCACTTTTTCACAACATTCTAAAGCATCTCACAGCAGCTTAAAGTAGCCCAAAATTTCTCAGCCTATTTTAGGGTTTAGGGGCTTAGCATTCATGAAATTTAGGTTTGTTGACTTTCAATATCTACTTTCAAAACAAATATTAGAACATCACTTTTTAAGGAAACATCATAACTTTTAGTCAAAGCATATTTTATTTTAACATTGTTTCTACAATTTGAGGTATAAAAATTTTTAATTATTATTTATTATTATTAGCGACTAAATACACTTAAGGAAGTATATTTTCCCAAATCGTATGCAAATAAAATCATCTTATTTGAAGAACTGATCACTGAACTGTTTACTGCACATTCTCACACAAAAACAACGACACACAACAACAATGGATCATGTGCCAAAGAAGAGGAAAGTGTGCCCTCCATAAATTTTAATTCAGTTTATGGCCTACATTTACCAAGTCTGCAGACTTATTTCCAGTGGTAAATTAGGCTGTACACATGAGCGTCCTTTAGGCCAAATAAAAAAAAAATTATTGTGTTGGCCACACCCGACCGACCCAGATTTTACGAAATTAAGGGTCAGCATTTTATTTATTTTTTTTTTTTTGACTACAACAGACAATATTTTATTTATAAGCAAATAAAGCTGGAATAGCCTCAGCAGAACGCACGAAAGAAAAACAATATAATTGAACCAGAGACCAAGAATATTTAAGCATCTCCACGGTTCAATGAAAAAAACTGTGGCTGCCACCAGTTTTGCCGTCTGAGCTGCTCCCTGAATATTGGATGTAAACTTTGAAAATTGTATAATTTGTAATTTTGGCTTTCATTCCACGATGAACATTGACAATTGTAGCGAAAACAAAACAAAAATGTAAAATCAATAATGAATAATGATTAACCCATTCAGAATGCAGCTCTACATAAGAATCAATATGCCAAATCTAGTGCTGTAGTCTGTTAATCAATATTTTTATTTACCTTGGTACATATATCATTCAGCAACAATGGCCTGTAAAATTCCAAATTATTCATGGTTCAGATTTTTTTTTTCAATAGGCAAGAAATATTTGAAATCACTGTCATTTACCACGATATTCAATGCATTCACATAAGGCTCATAAACAAATCTCTTTATTCCCCTAGACTCAATGTCTAGGGTATGTATTCAAATTCATAGGCCAACAGCCTGAGTGTAAAATTTCTGTTGGATAATTGTAAAAATAGACTGGTAATAACTTTTCTCTTAGCTTACTATAAAAAGGACAAATTAACAGAAAGTGATATTCATCTTATACTTCATTACAATAACATAATTTATAATCTTTCTATTTCAATCCCATACCATCTACTTTTTTCAGGCTCAATATCAAGAAGTATTCCTAAATGAAATTTGGTTATAGTTGTTTTTACTTTTTATTTGAAAATAAATAATTTTCTATGAATTCTGTATTTAAACTTTTATAATTCACCACAACTTTGAACAAGATCTAGTGTCTTCAATGAAATGTTGTTGTATGTCTTGTAAACGTAATTTGAAAACATTTTGTTGGAATAAATTCAGTTCATTACAGCAATGATAATGGTAGTGTACTTGTAGAGCACATGTAATGTATATTGATTACCATTTTCACATCAATTATTTTTACTACTGTTATCATATTCATAATCGAATGGTCTGTCGTAATCTTTGAGAATGAACCATTCCAGAGAGTCGAACTTGATAACTGACAAATCGGAAAGCTTGTTCAATAGACATGGCCACAGATCATGCACTGTGCCCCACAGCATACATTCACCGAACAATTGGTTGATATTTGAAAAGACCATGCAAAACATATAGAAAACCCGTCTCTTGTGAGGTTTACAAAACCAGTGACCAAAATAAAATAATGTTTAAAAAAAATGTACAAATATGAGATCCAGACAAATATGAATCTTTATACAAAACAATGTTAAAATACTGTACAAATATGAAATTCAGAGAAATATGAAGCTTAATGCCAACAGTACCAATAAGGTAGGTTTTCACTATTCATAATTTAGTAAAAGTGTTTTTAAACCTTCCATTTTGCTGTACATAGCTGTGCTAGGCTGTGGCAAATATGGATTGTGTATTCAACTGGGAAACTTATCCCGATGATGAGCCTTGCATTTCACAATTGTGTAGCTCAGTGCAGTACAACACTTCTTCACAACATATTTTGATAATGCATCGTGAGTGTTGATTTCCCGTACGATTAAAAATCGTACAGGTACTGGGTTTGGTCTACAGGAGTTCGTGCTTCGAACAGATCATTCCATTCATAGAAGAAGCCTTTTGATGGAGAAAGTGTACCTTTTTAGCAAGGTTTGCCTAGGTCGAAACTAACTCCGGCTATATAAAATTGATTATAGATAGAAAAATATTAATCTTGTTATTGTACTACTAGGCCTAGTAGTAGTGATAGATACTATGTACACGTTTAATTATTGTTATTTATTCATTATGTCATTATATATACATTTAAAATTAATGTATTGTTTAAGTATGAATTAATAGTTCATGTAAAAAATAATCTTATCAATTAAAATTGTATATTTTAAATAATATAATAGGCATAGTTGAGGTCTAGCCTAGGCCTAAACGAGTGACTATAACATGTGAGTGTATAACATTATTTAAAATATAGATAAAACGTAAAATTGTGAAAAAATAAAGGAAGAAGGAAGAATAGGAAAGATATTTGGAGCGGCTGAAATATATTCCAAAAATATACAATAGTATTCAATATACTATTATTGTATTACGTTTTTGTAAACAATTTTGGGCACTAATCGTCAGAGGTCTCGGTGCCACAGCCTACACTTTTCATAATTCGAAATCGAATCAGACCTTATGTGCAAATCACCGCAAATCTTCAATTTTGAAAATTACAAAGATTAATTAATAATGCAAGAAGTATAATCAATTACGTGACTTACAAAATCAGTCTTGCATACAATATCACACATCGAAATTGATTTGTTAAATCGTACGCATGAATGATCAGGCCCTAATCCGAAAAAAAAAGAAATCGAGCATGCGGGACGCCAAATATGTTAGGTATGGCGCGCAATAAAAAGTGAGCAACCCAAAATTGGGGCCTAGAACCCAGGCTAGAACACATCAAGTAAGCTTCCACACTAGAGAACTTCAAAGATTTACTCAAAACTCATCTTTTTCTTTCATTGCCCTCTTCTTCTCCCACTCCTTTGCTCTTTTAGTGTGTGGTTGTAAAGTGCATTGAAGCTTCGCATTGTTGCGCTATATAAGTAGAATTTATAATTATTATTATTATTATTATTATTACTATTATGCCCCATATGTCTAACTTTGAAAATTCCCTAGTGAAAAAGTCCTTACATATAGCAGAGTTGATGATGCAATCCAAATCTACAAAATATAATTCAAATATTACAAAATAGGGCTGCTAAAATTATCACAAAGGTCTCAAGATATGATTTAAGTTCAGTGCAACTCACAAACTTAAACTGGAATAATCTAAATTCAAGATTCAAGATTCTTTTATTGTCTGAAAAAAACTCAGAAATTACAATCACTGGCAAGGTAACAAGTGTTAATATCATATAATAAATAAAGAAACAATTACAAAAATATAGAAACTAATTAGCACCAAACAATATCTAGTCAAGATGAACATACAAAGAAAATTAAACACTATTACACATTAAACTGTATCAAGATGAAGCTACTGTATAACCATGCTTAAAATAATGAATTCTCAAATGCCATCTTATTTAAAAAAAACAAATATGAGCGCAATAAAACATATATGACCCGGTCGAATGGTTCACTTAAGGTACCCAAACCAAGTACTTAATAAGAAAAGAAGCTTTTCAAATCAGGGAGCCATTGTCTGGAATAACCTAAACCTCAATATGAGAGTGGGAGAGTGGCCCCAAATGTTCATACTTTAAAAAAAAAGGTGTTCAAGTATTTGGAGTCAAAGGTCATTATGGGATCATTTTTCATCCCAATCAAAAGCAAGACAATCTTCAGATGAGGGAGGTTAGTGAAAATAATGTAACTTGAGCTTTTTAATCTCACATGAACACTTTATGGAATCACACACACATATACACATAACAACAAACTGAATTGGTGAAAAGAAAATTATAGCCCAATAAGTATTTTAACACTTTTTACAAAGGAAGCCACTAATTACCGTGTCATCAGCGTATTTTACAATATTGCACAGTTGTAATCACCTTCATAACCCTGATACTAGAACCCTGCCAGGACAACACATCCACATACTCGTCGGGAAAATGTTATAAAATTTCAGATAAGAACGAAAATTCAAATCCAGATTAATGTTAACATTATTGCTAACATTATTAAGATACCAGTAAGAGCCTTTAGTAAGCTTGTTTTGGGAACGAGGCATCACTATTACCTGTTATCTTATACGAAGTTGGCATAACCAGCACCAGGCCTGTTGTCTTGTGCGGGTAGAGGGGCTACTGGGTAGATAGAAGCCATCCGAATTGACAGATGATTTTGATTGAGTGGAGGCCTAACTGTCATTATCGTCATCGTCACACCTGAACGACTAAACACAATACCTCGATACAGGCAGAGCAGGTAGCGGTGAACACTCAAAATCGCTATTGTTTACGGTCGCCATGGCAACAGTTAATGATGTGATAGACACAGTAATAACAACACACAGACTAGAAGGTCTATCACCGATGATGACTCAATAATATCCGATATACTATCTCAGCCGTCTCAATCTAAATCACGTTGAGTGTCTGGATGGTTGGAAGGTAAATAACAACAATAACCCAATTGAATGCAAACTATGTGGTACCCACTATCATAGGAAGTGTGTTGGGGCTAGTAAGGGTTTACATGTTTGGTTTTGCATCAAGTGTAAACGAATTCCTTACTTAATAACAAACCTACACAAAACTATAAATAGTCTATCAATGAAAGTAAGTCAACAGGAAAATAAAATAAAATTGCTAGAATAAGAAAACTAAAAGTTAAAGTCGTCCATCAAAATCAATGATCTACCAACAAGTATCAAATTAGCAAACAACGATGATATAAAATTGGCCGAAAATAACCGTAACCTTATTATAGGAGATTCCATCCTGAGAGACATTCATGAAAAAGGATTGGAACAAACATCAGTCTAATGCCTTCGTGGCAAAAATGCGCTCGACATACAAGCACGTATACGAGAACTGGATGTTGATAACTTTTCATCTGTAATTTTACAAGAGAGCACCAATGATTGCTGTCATTCGGTAGACTGTGAGCTAGCGGAGCTTGTATACATCGATATTATTGATGAAATAAAATGCAAAGCACCTAACACCTCGATAGCTATATCAACAATTTGTCCAAGATCTGATGATACATCAATGTATTAACGGCATTAACGGAATAAAAAATGATTCTCATTTTAGTAACAATATACCAATTAATGTAATAAGGACTAACAATAATAATAATAATAATAATAACAATAATAATAATAATAATAATAATAATAATAATAATAATAATAATATTAAAATCAATAATAGTAACAATATTAATGTCAAAATTAAGCGAAGGCATAGACGTGGTGGAAAAATTAAATCTAAAAATAAGAATAAAAGCACAATTAATGAAATAAAGATAGCCTTTCAAAATGTTAGGGGTGTAAAAAATAAAAGATACGAATTGGAAAGAATAATTAAACAAAACAAAATAACAATATTTGGACTTGCTGAAACTCATTTGCAAAATGAACAGACAATTAATATAGACGGAATGAAATGGATTGGTAAAAATAGAAAACATAAAGGAGGTGGTGGAATTGGTTTATTAATAGATAAGAGTATATCTGTTGTAGACGAAAATCTGTTTCAGTCTCAAAAAGATGAATATGAAAGGGTTTGGGTGAAAGTAATGCTTGATAAAAATCATCCAGTATTTGTTGCAATAGTTTATTTCCCCGTTGAAGGTACTAGCGTAGAACTTACGGATGATCTATACACACAGCTTCTCTCAGAGGTTCTAGAAATAGAGAGCGATGTAAATAACCCCAATATTTTAATTATGGGCAACTTTAACGGTCGTGTAGGTGATCGTATACCATATGGAGACCCTATACGAAATAATAATGGGAACCGACGAGTTTTGTCAAAACATAGATCTTAATATAATTAATTGTACAAAATTATGTATGGGTAAAATCACATGGGTAAGAATGAGCAATCGTCGACAATCGACTACATGATTGGCTCAACAACATTTATAAATGAGTGTGTAAAAGAAATGATTGTAGACGAAGACCATAACTACCACCTAGGTAGTGACCATAATGTTCTTCTGAATCTCTCTATCAGACCAGTTATTATTCCCAAAAACGATAAGAAAAATACAAAACACGTCTTATGAAACATTAAGAAACATCAGAATTGGTCAGAATCTAAAGATGAAATCTCACTAAAATTCAATAAATGGGACCCCACTACCATCCATGAGGCCAATGACTTACGGGACTCATGGAAATCAATTGTTATTAATGCTGCAACTAACAAAATTGGTTTTAAAAAACAGAAAGGTCAGAAAAGACCTTGGTGGGATCATGATCTTGATAAACTGATCAAAGAAAGAAGAATGGCTAGTAGAACACACAGACAATATGTAAAAACAGATGATAAGATTAATAATAATAATGACAATAATAATAAAGATGTCATGCGTGATGACTTATGGAATATATACCAGCAAAAACGTATAGAAGTAAAAAATGAGATTAAAAGAAAAATAATGAAATTTCGAATTGATAAAAGTATAGAAATTACAAAGAATGGAGGGACTAGTAATAAACAGTTTTGGGAAAATCTTAAAGGCCCAAAAAATGGCGTAAATGAGATTTCAACTTTAAAAATTCCCAACTCTGACGCAACAACTACTGATAGGCTATGTTCACACACACGGCGTAAGACTGGCGTAGCTTACGCCAGGCGTAAGCTAATTCACGGATTAAAATTCCAAAGTGTTCACACAAACGGCGTTCGCTATATTAACGCTGGCGTTAAACTAGTAGTAATATAGGCCTATGAGGGAATAGTTTTAAGTTTTAAATAATGTACGGATTCTTAACTGTAGTAAAATTAACAGTGCATCAGTAAAACTTTTAAATCTGTGAATTGTTCGAAGTGAACTTATATGATTATTGTATTTTAAATGAACAATTTTACTTTGATTTTTC
>NW_022704877.1:216178-229009 GCF_011630105.1 Anneissia japonica | reverse complement strand
CATTGTTGGTGTTGCAGGTTTTAATAGACAGTCTAAATAGGTTAAAATATCTTACAAAACACAATCAACAAAGCATATACATTATAACTAAGTAAAGTGCAATAGAAAAAGAACCCTTTTACCATTTCATTTATAGAGAGCACAGGAAAGAGACCAAAGTAGCTAATATATTGCAATCGTGATTGGTCAATCTCTTGAAATGAGGTAAAATCATTCAAGCATCACTGGTGTTAGCTAATCTGGGCTCTGCAGGTAGCGTTAATAACGGCAAGGACGTGGCGTAGTGAGTGGCTTTAACAACGCCACTGCCTAGTTCACACACAAAGGTGTACACTACGCCATGCTTAAGCCAGCCTTACACCGTGTGTGTGAACATAGCCATAGAGAGATGATCAAACAATCTGTTCATCAGTACTGGAAAACCTTAGGCCATAGTAATAGATCATCTGAGGGTTCTGCAACGCCAGCAGAAACCAAAGAGTTATTGCAGGATTTAAAGTAAAGGTGCCATAGGGAAGATGATCAGGATGATGACTGCCTCACTGATCTTGATTTTGGAATTGACGAAATTATCTTATCAATTAGTAAAAGCAAAAACAATAAAGCTCCAGGTATAGATTGGATCACAAACGAAATATTAAAAAACGGAGGGGATGGTATGCACCCAGCTATACTATTACTTTTTAAGCGACTGATAGCTATTGAAAGTACACCCGATGAGTGGAACAAAGGAATTATCATCCCAATTTTTAAAAAAGGAAACAAAAATGACCTAGATAACTAATAGAGGCATAACTCTTGGTTCTTGCATTGCAAAAATCTTCAATAGATTGGTCTCAGATGCTATTTTGTAATTTGTAGAGGAAAAAGACTTACTTACGGAAATCCAGGGAGGCTTTAGGAAAAACCGATGCTGTGAGGACCATATCTTTACAATAAAAAATATTGTCGGGATTAGGCAAGCAAAGGGTAAGGATACCTAAATGGCCTTCCTGGATTTCCGTAAAGCTTTTGACACAGTTTGGAGGAATAAATTGCTCATTACTGCATGGAAAATGGGAATAAAAGGAAAAGTGTGGTTAATCTTAAATAGGTTATACACAAATGTTAAAGGTAAAGTGAAAATTGGAGACATTGAAACAGATTTTTTTGATATAGATGAGGGTGTAAAGCAAGGGTGCGTTCTATCACCAATCTTATTTTCAATTTATATTAATGAGTTAGCTAAATTACTCGTAAAACAAAAAGTGGGGGTGCGGATTAATAACGTACAAATGGGGTGTCTGTTCTTTGCAGATGATGTTGTTTTAATAGCAAATAATGGGAATGAGTTACAGAAAATGCTAGATATAGCAAGCGAATTCAGTACTATATTTAAGTTGAATTTTAATCATGAAAAGTCAATTGTGCTAATAACCGGTTAAAAAAGAAATGATATGAGAATATGGCAGCTTGGCCACGGAAATATATCTGAGGTTGAGACATATAAATATTTAGGATATATTATATCTAGAAATAGAGCAGACCATAACCATATAAAAGAGTATTCCTAAGGTCAGCTGATATTTGATATTTAGTTCATGGAATTACGTATGAAACCCCACTATACTGTGATGCTTTATAAAATACCGTGTCATCAGCATATTTTACGATATTTCGCAGTTTGTCATCACCTTCATAATTGTTATATAAATGTTATCTTTTTAGGATACAATGCATGTGGCATCTTTACATGGACCTAAGAAGTGGGAATACCTTCAAGGCTTAGCAACTGGAGGTGTGTTTCTGGAGATGTGTTTTAAGCCGGGCACTCATTGCGTCCGAGGGTCATCAGCCGACGCGATACGTTGAACATCCGCTACATTAGGACTAGAATTTTCTATCCTACATGTGTTTTTTGGCAAAATTAACACATTTTTTGCTGATTACTTCCAAATCTCATAACTGTCGTGGCATTAGTTTGCCACGCACCCAATCTAATATGCATGTTACAAGAGGGTACTGTACTCCAATGTATTATCAAAATGGAAAAATTCCTCACAAGGACTATTAGGCAGAGACACTCACGCAAAAAATTATCTACAAAGAGGTCCTTTAGAGAAAAAGTGACAAGGTAACTATAACATCCTTAATGATTGTCTCCTCAATTTCCCATAACATTTAACTATATGCCTCGCCAACTTTTCACACTCATTTAACACTGTGTGGAGCACAGGTACATGCTACTGTAGTTCTAGTAATATCTGAGACTATAGTAAGGACCAAGAATTCTTAAAAATATCACATGATGATGAATATTAATTGTTATGTTATTTTATTTCCTAGAGGTTGAAGAACCCTTGCTGATTCTGGCAATGACCTTTTTTTAACAAGGTCACAATGTGCAAGCATTTCAGGAAGGAAGCAAACACTAGCAACTGCTTTGCATCAAACTCCACGTCTCATCATGCACTCAATGCCTTATGATCACCAGAGTCTTCATCTAGGCTAAAAAGTGAAGGGCAAGATCACTGAAGCTTTTTTAAATTTTTTTAACAAGGTCCAAGATGTAAGCACATTCTTTGTGTAAAATGCGGTCCATCTTAGTGTAGTCATTCACTTGATAACCTCCTCACAAATTCCCCCTAACACTTCAGGTATAAACAAGTTCTTATAATGAAAAATGTCTTTGATGAACTCCTCACAAATTCAAATATAGACTTCAGATCAAGTATGGTAACATCTTTTTTTTTACATTTTTTTCTTCATGTAGTTTTTTTTTACATTTTTTCTTCATGTAGAATGTGGTCCAACTGGGTGTAGTCATTCACTTGATAACCATGCCTCAAATTCCCCCAACACTTCAGATTCGAACAAGTTCTTATAACAGAGAATGTCTTTGATAAACTTCTCACAAATTCTTCAATCTTGGGTGCTCAGCTACTGGCAATAAGAGCCTTGTTTTTGAAGAAAAAAACAAATGTCGCACAAGGCATCATAGATTGATCTCTCTGCCCTTTCTATTACCAGCTTATTAGAGCTACTTTATAAAACTCTTACTGTCTTACAGAGGTTGCAGCTACGGTTTCATTAACGTCCTTGCTGGTTCTGGAAACTACCTCTATTACAAGTTCACAATATGCAAGCGTTTCAAGTGGGAAGTGATCAACTTCTGAAAACTGGTTTGCATCTAATACTCTTGCAGATGAATTCCACATTTGACTGCTTAATGTCCTTGATCACCACAATCTTCATCTTTTTGAATTTCTTTAACAAGGTCCAAGATGTAAGCATGTTCTTCACGTAGAATACGGTCCATCTGGATGTAGTCATTCTCTTAATAACTTTGTCCTAAATTCCCCATAAGACTTCAGATTTGAACAAGTTCTTATGATGGGGAATGTCCTTGGATTAAGTCCTGCATTCTCTGCCAGATTTGAAGGAATTACTTCTATGAGTTCTGCAAATGCCCTTACACAGTAAGCTTCTTTACCACATAGGCTTCTTGGCTATTCCATCAATGGTAGGCAACCACATATCTCGGGTGCTCTGCCACTTGCAATTAGCGGCTTTTTTTTATGAGAAATCAGATGACGCACAAGGCATCATTGATTGATATCTCTGCCCCTTCTATTACCAGCTTATTGGAGCCTCTCACTAAAACTGTTACTGCCTTACCAGGGCTTGCAGTTTCAGTAACCTTAACAGCCTTGCTAGTTCTGAAATGACCTCTTATACAAGTTCAAAATGTGATAAGTGGTTCAGGTAAAAAGCTATTAATACTAGCAACTGGTTTGCATCCAATACTCTTGCAGATGGACTCCCCACCTGACCGCTGAATGTTCTTGATCACCACAATTTTCATCTTGGCTAAAAACTGAAGGGCAAAATCACTGCCTGTATCCCTTACTATAGACCTCTGAATAAGCAGCACAATGCAACCAGCTTTTTTAATCTTTTAAAAAGTTCCAAGATGCAAGCATGTTCTTCACATACAGTAGAATGCGGTCCATCTGGATATGGTTAAAATAAAAATAAAACAAACATGTATTGGTAACACCTTTCTTACATTGATGCCAGCAGCAGTTACATAATGGTGATGTGTGACTACTCAGATAGGATTAAGTCCTGTGTTCTCTGCCAGAGTTGAAAAAAATCACTTCCAGGCCTCTGCAAAAGCTCTTACACAGTAAGCTTCCATACTGGATAGCCTTCTTGAGTATTTCATTAAACGGTAGGCAACCTTGGTCTCGGGTGCTCCGTATTTTTGACGAGACAATGTGTTTGAATTCTTTTAAGAACATAAGCCAACCCTCTTTAAATAAGGTTCAAATAGCAATACAGTAAAAGAAACATGTATTAGCAACACCTTTTTAACATTGATGCCAGCGGCAGTTTCACCATGGGCATGTTAATTCCTAAGATCTGTGACTACTGAGATGGGGTTAAGTCCTGTATTTTCTGCCAGGACTTACCCCATCTCAGTAGTCACAGTTGAGGTTAAGCCATGCATTCATTGCCTGAGTTCTGGAAATCGCTTAAATGACCTCTGCAAATGCTCTTACAAAGTATGCTTCTATACCACTCAGGATTCTTGAGTATTTCATCAAATGGTAGGCAACCTCAGTCTCGGGTGCTCCGCCACTGGTGATGAGCACCTTGTTTTCGATGAGAAAACAGATGATGCGCAAGGCATTATGGATTGATCTCTCTGCCCCTTCTATTACCAGCTTACTAGAGCCTCTCAATAAAACTGTTACTGTCTTACCAGGGGTTGCAGCTCCGGTAATCTTACCGTCCTTGCTGGTTCCAGCAACGACCTCTTCTACAAATTTACCATATACAATTGTTTCAGGTAGGATGTGATAATCAATGGCAACTGGTTTGCATCCAATACTCTTGCAGATGAATTCCATGTCTGATAGCTCAATGTCCTTGATCACCGCAATCTTCATCTTGGCTAAAAAGTGAAGGGCAAAATCACTGCCTGTATCCCTTAGTATAGACTTCTGAATAAGCAGCACAATGCGACCAGCTTTTTTAATCTTTTAAAAAGTTCCAAGATGCAAGCATGTTCTTCACATAGGCAACCTCAGTCTCGAGTGCTCCTCCACTGGTGATGAGCACCTTGTTTTCGATGAGAAAACAGATGATGCGCAAGGCATTATGGATTGATCTCTCTGCCCCTTCTATTACCAGCTTATTAGAGCCTCTCAATAAAACTGTCACTGTCTTACCCGGGGTTGCAGATCCGGTAATCTTACCGTCCTTGCTGGTTCCAGCAACGACCTCTTCTACAAATTTACCATATACAATTGTTTCAGGTAGGATGTGATAAACAATGGCAACTGGTTTGCATCCAATACTCTTGCAGATGAATTCCATGTCTGATAGCTCAATGTCCTTGATCACCGCAATCTTCATCTTGGCTAAAAAGTGAAGGGCAAGATCACTGCCTGTATCCCTTAGTATAGACTTCTGAATAAGCAGCACAATGCAACCAGCTTTTTTAATCTTTTAACAAGGTTCAAGATGTAAGCACGTTCTTCACATAGAATGCGGTCTTGCAGACCCTTTTACTCCTGCAGATGAATTCCACATTAGACTGCTTAATGTCCTTGATCACCACAATCTTCATCTTTTTGAATTTCTTTAACAAGGTCCAAGACGTAAGCATGTTCTTCATGTAGAATACGGTCCATCTGGATGTAGTCATTCTCTTAATAACCTTGTCCTAAATTCCCCATAAGACTTCAGATTTGAACAAGTTCTTATAATGGGGAATGTCCTTGGATTAAGTCTTGCATTCTCTGCCAGAGTTGAAGGAATCTCTACCAGCCTCTGCAAAAGCTCTTACACAGTAAGCTTCCATACTGGATAGACACTGGATAGACTTCTTGAGTATTTTATCGAATGGAAGGCAACCTCTTTCTCAGGTGCTACACCACTGGTGATGAGTTTTTGACAAGACAATGTGTTTGAATTCTGTTAAGAACATTAGGCAACCCTCTTCAAATATGGTTCAAATAAAAATATAACAAATATGTATTTGTAACATATTTCTAACATGCCAGCAGCAGTTTCACCATGGCCATGTCGATTCCTGAGAACTGTGACTACTGAGATGGAGTTAAGTCCTGTATTCTCTGCCAGAGTTGAAGGAATCACTCCCATAGCACTTTGTTTTTGAAGAAAAAAACGGATGTCGTACAAGGCATCATGGATTGATCTCTCTGCCACTTCTATTACCAGCTTATTAGAGCCTCTCGCTAAAACTGCTACGGTCTTACCAGCGGTTGCTGCTTCAGGAACCTTAACGTCATTTCTGTGTCCAGCAACGACCTTTTCTACAAGTTGATTACTTCCAGTGTTGATCACTTCCTACCTGAACAAATATGCAACTTTTTCAGGTAGGAAGTGATCAACACTGGCAACTGGTTTGAATCCAATACTCTTGCAGATGAACTCTACGTCTGATCACTCAATATCCTTGATCACCATAATCTTCATCTTGGCTAAAAATTAAAGGGCAAGATCATTGACTGCTTCCCTAAGTATACACTTCTGAATAAGCAGCACAATGCAACCAGGCTTTTTAATCCCAAAAAGGTCCAAGATGTAAGCATGTTCTACACATAAAATGCAGTCCATCTGAGTGTATGTCATTCACTTGATAACCTTCTCCCAAATTCACCCTACACTCCTAATGCGCACAAGTTTTTATAAAAGGAAATGTCCTTGGTAAACTTCTCGCATATGCCCCCTATTGCTTCAGATTCAAACAAGCTCTTATGATCGGGAATATCTAGGTAAACTTTTCACAAATCCTCAAATGTGTTTGAATTCTGTTAGGAACATTAGCCGACTCTCTTTAAATATGGCTCAAATAAAAAATAAAACAAACATGTATTGGTAATATCTTTCTAACATTGATGCCCACAGCAGTTTCACCATGGGCATGTCGGTTTCTGAGAACTGTGACTACTGAGAAGGGGTTAAGTCCTGTATTCTCTGCCAGAGTTGAAGGAATCACTATCATGGCCTCTGCAAAAGCCCTTACACAGTAAGCTTCCATATCGGATATGGTTCTTGAGTATTTCATCAAACAGTAGGCAACCTCGATCTCGGGTGCTCCGCCTATGGCTATGAGTGCCATGTTTTGGACGAGACAACGGATGACGCACAAGGCATTATGAATTGATCTCTCTGCCTCTTCTATTACCAGCTTATTAGAGCCGCTCACTAAAACTGTTATACTGCCTTACCAGGTTAAATTTAACAGCCTTTCTGGTTCCGGCAACGACTTCTTCTACAAGTACATAATATGCAAGCGTTTCAGGTAGAAAGTGATCAACACTAGTAACGGGTTGGCATCCAATACTCTTGTAGATAAACTTCAGGTCTGATAGCTCAATATCCTTGATATCACCACAATCTACATTTTGTGCTATAAAAAGTGAAGGGCAAGATTATTGACTGCAACGATTAGTATAGACTTCTGAATGAGCAGCACAATGCACCAGCTTTTTAAAGAGGTCCAAGATTTAAGCATGTCCTTCATGTAGAACATCTGGGTGTAGTCATTCACTTGTTAATCTTCTCACTTTTCACATACTGTATTCCCACTAAGATCTCAGATTCGAACAAGTTCTTAAAATGGAGAATGTCCGTGATAACCTTCTCACATATTCTTTACGAACAAGTTCTTACTATAATAGGGAATGACCTTGATAATCTTTTCAGAAATTCTGCTGATTTCAAAATTTGAACATGTTCCTCTAATGGGGAATGTCCTTGGTAGCCTCCACATAAATTCCCTGAAGAAATGGGGAATGTCCTTGGTAACTATCTTACAAATTCCCCCTAAAACTTTAGACTTGAACAAGTTCTTATAATGGGGAATGTTCTTGGTAACTGTATCAAAAATGCCTTTTAATACCTCTTATCATCATGCTAACAAGCTGATGGTTGCATATGGAAATGGTGTCCTATTTGCACCCCAAAGACACATGTTTCAGCCTTTACTTATAACATGGACCTATTGATAAGATCCATGCTTATAACATACAGTACAGTATATATGACTTTAAAATAATGGTCCAAGCGGATTATATTCCGACAATCTTTCCTCTAACTGGTGGAAAGTAAATTTTAAAAATTGGTGTAGTTTAATCTAAAAAACTGATCAATACTGGTACATATCTATATGAAAAAAACTTAGGTTTAAGTCACAATTATCAACTGGGTTTTTCATTGTTGTAAAGTGATTGAAGCTTATTGCAAAATGTGTTAAGAGTGGCATTTCTATGATTATCTAAATGTAGTCAAAGAAACTTGTGTATCAGTTAATGGGTTTCCATGCCAATGACTTAATTCTTGTCTACATTTTATAGTTTAAACAAAAACTTGTAATTTAATGACCTTCAGTCAACAAGTGGGGTAAAAAAAAAACTCTTGTCTTGCATACATTCATCACGAAATGTTAATGAATACTGTAATATAACTATAATGTATAATGAATATCTGATTGTGAATAAATGACCTTTGGTCAACAAAAGAAAAAAAAACTATCTATGCAAAAGAACAGAGGAAATGTCATTTAGTTGAAGGGGCAAATAAATTTTGTATTTTGCACTTTCTAAACAGGTTGGGCTGTGACAGGGGCAGAGGGTGCTAAACAGGCATTAGCCCATTTCCCCTCCCGCCTCTCCAAACAGTTTATCAACATAATTATGTTTATTTTCATGACTGTGAAATAAGAAAGTTGGTCTATACTTTTATTTAGAGCTTCCGAAATAGTTTATCAACCACACCCATGATATAATGGGGTGGGGGGGGAGAGGCCCAATATGTCTATGTTGGTGTTGGTTCAAACCATCTGGAGCTTTTGGAAGCCATCTAATGAAAAATCTTTGATCCACCCTGGATACCAAATATAATTTTACTAAACGGAATGGACATAATATTATACAGAGCATAAAATATTAGGTACATTCAAAACACAAAGGTGCAGTTTTATTATATCCATATGATCACAAGTTTTTGACAAATTGGCAATTTTACTTTAATAACAGTTTGTAAATTAACCAATACAATTCATGTGATGCATATGCAGCTGCTAAAAAAATTATTCAGTGAGAACCAACTGTTATTGTGGATTGTATATTGTATTTTGGTTTTCCATTACACACCTATATTTACAGTATCTACACAAATTGCTAGTACAAGTAGTGACAGACATAACATCTGTCAAAAATACTTAAAAAACTGAATAAGTCATTCAAAATACACAACTGAGTAAAAATACATATAATTTAGATTAAAGTAGATAAAGATATGGTATTGCTACGCAAGAAAAACAGATACAATATATATAAGTCAAAACTGTGGATTTAATTATGAGGTTGAAGAAAATCTAATGAGCCCTAATCTTTAAATAATTATCATCAAATTAACCAAACCTAACATGAAACCAATATTGTTGATTGCATGGTATCGTCCGCCAAACTCTTGTAATGATTCTTTTGAAGCGTTTGGAGATATACTAGAACAAACTGAAGTCAACAATATGAATGATGAAATAATTATAATTGGGGACTTAAACTGTGACCTTCTAACAGAATCTCCTTCTCACTACACATCCAAATTGAAAGAACTAACAGACAGTTATCACTTAAAACAAATGATCTCTGAAGCTACACGTATCACTGATAATTCAAGCACACTAATAGACCACATATATGTATCTTCACCAGAAAGAGTAAGGAAAAGTGGTGTTCTCCATACTGGCCTGAGTGATCACTCAGCTATATATATTGAATTTGGCAAGGTAAATAAACAGAAAAATAAACACAGATATAAGAAATGTAGAAACTTTAAAAATTTTGATGAAGCAAAGTTTAGACCAGATATATTAAATGTAAACTGGACAGAAATCACAACTTACACAAATGTGGATGATGCTGTTCAATATTTTTAGGAAACATTTCTAAATATTGCCAATAAGAATGCACCGATAAAATGTAAAAGGATGAGACACAAAAACAGCCCATGGCTAACGCAAAAAGTCTTAAAGCTTATGAGAGAAAGAGATGTTCTAAAAAGGAGAGCAAATAAGAAAAATGAACCCCATATGTGGACCGAATATAGGAAACTAAGAAATAAAGTTAACATTGAACTTAGAAAATGCAAAAAAGAGTATTTTACAGAACAATTAAATACAAAAGACCCAAAGAAGATTTGGGATAATATCAGATTTATAGTACCAGGTAAGAATAAAAATACGAACATAGCAAGTGTGAAAACTAATAATGGTGATATAACTAATCCAGAAGATATTGCAAACACATTAAACCAGTACTTTGCAAATATTGGTCCAACACTTGCCGAAAATATTCCTCATGTTGACCCACCTGTCAATACAAATAATAATGATACTACTAATAATACTAATAATACTAACAATGATAAATTTACTTTTGGAAATGTTGAAGTAGAGTATATCTATACACTCTTAAACTCGCTTTCATCAAAAAAATCTACTGGAATTGATAAAATACCAGCTAATATGGTTAAACTTGTCATTGATATAATTGTTTATCCTGTAACTTACATTGTAAATTTGTCCCTCTCAAATTCATCTGTTCCAAAAAAGTTGAAAAAAGCTCAAATTTGCCCAGTGCATAAAGGAGGTTCTAGAAATGACTGCAATAATTACAGGCCAATTTCAGTCCTTCCAGTTCTATCAAAAATCCTTGAAAGAACTGTTTTTGAACAATTGTATCATTTTTTAAACCAAAATGACATGCTATATGAAAATCAATCTGGCTTTAGGCCAGGCTATTCAACAACAACCGCATTACTAAATATCACAGAAAACTGGTTAGAAGCAATTGATAAAGGAAACCTTATAGGAATAGTAATGATTGACCTTAAAAAGGCATTTGACACAGTAGACCACCACAAACTAATCAACAAGCTTTATTCTTTCAATCTTCACCTAAAAAACCGGGCAGCAAAAATTATTACAGACAAATCAAGAAGTGACTCCAGTACACAAGCTCTTCAAAGCCTTAAATGGATGAATTTGGAACAACGATTGTATATAAATGAGACTATTATCATGTTTAAAATTATGAACAACCTTGCACCTCAATATCTATCAAACATATTTCACTTTAGAAATAATTACTATGATACCAGAACTAAACCAATATTAACACTACCAATACCAAAACCAAAAACTGACTATAAAAAAAAAAGCTTATCATATAGAGGTGCAAAGATTTGGAATGAACTAAATGACAATCTAAAAAATTGCAAAAACATTTCCTTATTTAAAAAACATATTATGGCAATTTTGTAAAGAATTTGTATTTTTATTTTTTTATTTTTTTTATTTTTTTTAATTTTTTTTATTTATTTATTTATTTTTATATTACATTTATTTATTTATTTATTTTTTTATTTTTTTTTTTTTTTTAATGAAACTATTATTGTATTTTCTCTGCTAGTGTAAACTTTCTATTTTATCAAATTCAGTAGTTAGTAGTATTAGTTATTCAATTAGTAATTAGTGATAAGCATAAGTGAATATCAAAAACAGTAGTTAAGTTTGTGTACTATATTTAATTTTAATTTTACAAAGTGTTGTAGTTATTATTTTTTATACTGTAAAATTTGTGCCTTATACACGGCCTTGCAGAAAAACAACTGCTAGTTGAGCCAAGTTTCCGTGTTGAAATAAAGCTTATTATTATTATTATTATACAGTAAATTTTAATTTAACAAGCTTTTTCCAAAAAATAATGGGGCTCTATTAGTATCAGGTGTAGTGTACTTCCACTGATGAAGGCCCATCAATTGGGCAAAAGCTTGAGGGAAAATATGTATTATTAGTCGTACAAGAGCTACCAACTGATTAATTAATACTTTATACTTCATACATTCACATGCATTTTTTATAGTGTAAAACTGATCTTTTTATCTGCCTTTTTACATAACTCCCAAATTAGTTGGTGTCTGATGCGCAAAAAAAAATTAAAAATTGTATATAGCGTCCTCTATGTAGTAATCCAGAAAAAGAGCACATCTATGTTATTACAGTTCTCAGTCAGTATAACTTCATTAAAGAATATGGCCTGCATTCAGATTTTAATGACAAATTTGTTTCATTTTTTTATAAATTTTAGGGTATAATCATCCTATAAATTTTATCTAAAACATTTTTATGTGAGATAATACATGTAGTGTTATATAGCGTTAAGGTAATAATGTAATTGTTTGTTATAGGTCAATCCAACTATACAGTATGTCTTGAACTTTGGCCACACTAAACAGCTTCACCCCCTCAAACACACCTGTTATATCTTAATGTGACAACACAAGCTTTAGCGTGATGTGGTCAAGTTTTCAAGAGTTACATAATTTAGACTAATAGTTGGATCTTTATGAATTACCAGTTCTCACCTATTTATAAAACCAACTTCGTAAACAGAACCATCAATTAAGTATCAGTTTTACCTTCCAAAGTTTTGGAACCCTGGATATTATCTGACCAACAGAAACTCCCAAGAGTGATGTAATGATCAAATGATTAGGGTAAGGTGACATCCCTCAACCAATGAGAATAACCACCACAACCAAAGTGGTATCTTAAGAAGGCAAGCATAATCTTGATCGAAAAGAGGCTTCCTTCTGATGCCTTGATAGTCTGGTTGTAAAACTGCTGAAATGAACTTTAGCGGGAAAAAAGTAAAGGAAAATTAATTTTTGGTTTTTCTGAATCAGCATACCCTATAGTGTCTCAGAAAAAAAATCCCCATGCCTAGGGCTTGTCTCTTATACACATCT
>NW_022704877.1:200225-214760 GCF_011630105.1 Anneissia japonica | reverse complement strand
TCACCCTTGTCCTTATCTTCATTCTCGTCGTCCTCATCTTCATCATCCTCATGATGATGGTAGTGACTGGTGATGAAGAGGATAATGATGAAAATGATGATGGTAATGATGATGATGATGATGATGATGATAATAATGAGGATGATGGTAATGATGATTATGATTATGATGATTAAGATATAAGTATGATGATGAGGAGGAAGATGCGGCTGATGAGGATGAGGTAGATGATAATTAATGATGGATGATGATGAAGAAGAAAATGATGCTGATAAGGATGGTGAGGATAATGATGGTGAGGATAATGATGATAATGAGAAGGATTAGGAGTTTGATGATGATGAAAATAAGGATGATGATGATTATGATTGATGATAATGGTCGTTGATGAGGGTGATCGTGATAATGATGAGGATGATTGATGAGAATGATGTTGATAAGGTTAATGATGACGAATGATGATAAACATCCCGTCTACCCCTCATCCACATCTTCATTCTTGCCGTCCTCATCCTCTTCATTATCATCCTCATGATGATGATGATGATGATTGATAATGATGATTAATAATGATGATTATGATGTGGTTGATGATGAGGACAAGGATGATGATGGATGGTGATGATAGATGATGATTGTAATGAGGATGATGATAATAGACGATGATTGTAATGAGGATGATGATGAGGATGATAATGATAATGATAATGAGGACTATGATGATGAATGAGTGATGATGATAAGTAGAATAAGGATGAGGTTGATGATGATGAGAATAAGGATGATGATGGATGAGGATGATTAGTAGGATGAAGGTGATGGTGATGATGTTAACAATGATTGGTGAGGATGGTGATGAGGGTGACGAGGATGGATGAGGATCAATGCCATGGCCAGGATTTTCAAACGGTGTGGGACAATATCAGAGCGAGCCCACTTTATGTGTAAATTCAAACAATGTGGACCCATTTTACGCAAAAATATGAAATATCTGGACCCATTTTCTTAAATCTTACCCATATTTAACTAAATATAAGGTATATGGATCCATTTTATGCATAAAATTACATAATTTGGACCTTTTTTTTAAAAATGTGGACCATGTTTCTGTGGACCCATTGGAAAAATGGTGTAGGACTGTCCCAACTGTGCCAATAGCTGGCTATGCCATTGATGATGATGAGGATGATGGATGAATATGATGATGAGGATGATGATGAAGAAAATGATGGACGAGGAGGATGAAGATTATGAGGATGATGATAACGACGATAGATGATTGATAAGGACGTGATGAAGATGAGGACGATGATGACGGATGATGATAATACGGTAATGATATCAATAGTGGTAATAAACATATTATAAATAATATTATTATATAACAGTACGAACAATGTAATTCATTCTAATATTAAAATGTAATTTTGAAATAACAAAAATACAATACAGTAATATATACATAATATTATTAATGATTTCAAAAATAATAAATAAGCATAATACTACTCTTAAAATAATAATACTTATATATATTCTATATGTGATTGCTTTGATGAGATTGTATTTTGTACAATAATACTAATAGTAATGATAATTATAATAATGATAATAATAATAATAATAATAATAATAATAATAATATAATAATAATCTCACAAAAATAACCATTTTCTCCGCCAAGATGAACGCCATCTTGGAAATTGTCATTATGATCATTTCAATTAAAATTGATAAAGACAGTAAAGAGTAATATGCTGTCTCTTATACACATCTAGATGTGTATAAGAGACAGCCCCCTAAACTCCTAATGCGCACAAGTTTTTATAAAAGGAAATGTCCTTGGTAAACTTCTCGCATATGCCCCCTATTGCTTCAGATTCAAACAAGCTCTTATGATGGGGAATATCTAGATAAACTTTTCACAAATTCTCAAATGTGTTTGAATTCTGTTAAGAACATTAGTCGACCCTCTTTAAATATGGCTAAAATAAAAAATAAAACAAACATGTATTGGTAACATCTTTCAAACATTGATGCCCACAGCAGTTTCACCATGGGCATGTCGGTTTCTGAGAACTGTGACTACTGAGAAGGGGTTAAGTCCTGTATTCTCTGCCAGAGTTGAAGGAATCACTATCATGGCCTCTGCAAAAGCCCTTACACAGTAAGCTTCCATATAGGATATGGTTCTTGAGTATTTCATCAAACAGTAGGCAACCTCGATCTCGGGTGCTCCGCCTCTGGCTATGAGTGCCTTGTTTTTGATGAGACAACGGATGACGCACAAGGCATTATGAATTGATTTCTCTGCCTCTTCTATTACCAGCTTATTAGAGCCGCTCACTAAAACTGTTATACTGCCTTACCAGGTTAAATTTAACAGCCTTTCTGGTTCCGGCAACGACTTCTTCTACAAGTACATAATGTGCAAGCGTTTCAGGTAGAAAGTGATCAACACTAGTAACAGGTTTGCATCCAATACTCTTGTAGATAAACTTCAGGTCTGATAGCTCAATATCCTTGATATCACCACAATCTACATTTTGTGCTAAAAAGTGAAGGGCAAGATTATTGACTGCAACGATTAGTAGACTTCTGAACGAGCAGCACAATGCACCAGCTTTATTAATCTTTTTAACGAGGTCCAAGATTTAAGCATGTCCTTCATGTAGAACATCTGGGTGTAGTCATTCACTTGTTAATCTTCTCACTTTTCACATACTGTATTCCCACTAAGATCTCAGATTCGAACAAGTCCTTAAAATGGAGGAAGTTCTTACTATAATGGGGAATGACCTTGATAGTCTTTTCAGAAATTCTCCTGATTTCAAAATTTGAACACGTTCCTCTATTATGGGGAATGTCCTTGGTAGCCTCCACATAAATTCCCCGAAGAAATGGGGAATGTCCTTGGCAACTATTTTACAAATTCCCCCTAAAACTTTAGACTTGAACAAGTTCTTATAATGGGGAATGTTCTTGGTAACCGTATCAAAAATGCCTTTTAATACCTCTCATCATCATGCTAACAAGCTGATGGTTGCATATGGAAATGGTGTCCTATTTGCACCCCAAAGACACATGTTTCAGCCTTTACTTATAACATGGACCTATTAATAAGATCCATGCTTATAATATACAGTATATATGACTTTAAAATAATGGTCCAAGAGGATTATATTCCGACAATCTTTCCTATAACTGGTGGAAAGCAAATTTTAAAAATTGGTGTAGTTTAATATAAAAAACTGATCAATACCGGTACATATCTATATGAAAAAAACTTAGGTTTAAGTCACAATTATCAACTGGGTCTTTCATTGTTGTAAAGTGATTGAAGCTATTGCAAAATGTGTTAAGAGTGGCATTTCTATGATTATTATATCTAAATGTAGTCAAAGAAACTTGTGTATCAGTTAATGGGTTTCCATGCCAATGACTTAATTCTTGTCTACATTTTATAGTCTAAACAAAAACTTGTAATTTAATGACCTTCAATCAACAAGTGGGGTAAAAAAATTTTAAAAAACCCTTGTCTTGCATACATTCATCAAGAAATACTGTAATATAACTATAATGTATAATGAATATCTGATTGTGAATAAATGACCTTTGGTCAACAAAAGAAAAAAAAACTATCTATGCAAAAGAACAGAGGAAATGTCATTTAGTTGAAGGGAGAAATAAATTTTGTATATTGCACTTTCTAAACAGGTTGGGCTGTGACAGGGGCAGGGGGTGCTAAACAAGTATTAGCCCATTTTCCCTCCCCCCTCTCCAAACAGTTTATCAACATAATTATGTTTATTTTCATGACTGTGAAATAAGGAAGTTGGTCTATACTTTTATTTTAAGCTTCCGAAATGGTTTATGAACCACACCCATGATGTAATTGGGGGGGGGGGGGAGAGGCCCAATATGTCTATTTTGGTGTTGGTTCAAACCATCTGGAGCTTTTGGAAGCCATCTAATGAAAAATCTTTGATCCACCCTGGATACCAAATATAATTTTACTAAACGGAATGGACATAATATTATACAGAGCATAAAATATTAGGTACATTCAAAACACAAAGGTGCAGTTTTATTATGTCCATATGATCACAAGTTTTTGGCAATTTTACTTTAATAACAGTTTGTAAATTAACCAATACAATTCATGTGATGCATATGCAGATGCTAAATAAATTAATCAGGGAGAACCAACTGTTATTGTGGATTGTATACTGTATTTTGGTTTTCCAAGTAGTGACAGATATAACATCTGTCAAAAATACTTAAAAAACTGAATAAAAGTCATTCAAAATACACAACTGAGTACAAATATATATAATTTAGATTAAAGTCTGTCTCTTATACACATCTAGATGTGTATAAGAGACAGGCTAGAATACCAGTTCTTGCTTTGGTAAACATAATGATATGAATTGGATTTTTAAGAATGCAAAAATAATCTTCAATGCAGAGGTTTGATTTAAATTGCTCTTGTAACATGTATAACATTTTGTAGAGTTACAGTTCAACAGAATGGCGTATTTCATAAAACTTCAACAACACAACACCAACATGAATTTATAAGGTGCATTTACACCCAATCCAAATTTTTGGATCCGAAAGCCTATCGAATCAATCACAAAATCGAATCAGCTGTCTCTTATACACATCTAGATGTGTATAAGAGACAGCACCTGTTATATCTTAATGTGACAACACAAGCTTTAGCGTGATGTGGTCAAGTTTTCAAGAGTTACATAATTTAGACTAATAGTTGGATCTTTATGAATTGCCAGTTCTCACCTATTTATAAAACCAACTTCGTAAACAGAACCATCAATTAAGTATCAGTTTTACCTTCCAAAGTTTTGGAACCCTGGATATTATCTGACCAACAGAAACTCCCAAGAGTGATGTAATGATCAAATGATTAGGGTAAGGTGACATCCCTCAACCAATGAGAATAACCACCACAACCAAAGTGGTATCTTAAGAAAGCAAGCATAATCTTGATCGAAAAGAGGCTTCCTTTTGATGTCTTGAAGGCAACACCACGTCAAACAACTTGTAAATATTGTATATAGTATATAGTAGTAGTGAATAAAGTACACATAGTACAAAAACAGTATACTCTCTCTGAGTAAAGGCCTGTTTAAACTTCAACGAAATGATAAAAATGATAAAAAGCGATTGTTCATATAGAAAACAAAAGAAATAAGAGAAGTTTTTACGCTAGGACGATTCTATAACGATTTATCGTGTATGCAATAACAAATTATTTTAACAAATAAAATCAGATGACGTCATAATCATAGACAAACGATAAAATCGTTGCTACTACGACGTTATCGTTGAAGTATAAAAAGGCCTTTAAGCTTTACATATCAGCAGGGTTTAAAGAAGTACCTCTACAGGCAAAGCTAGAATGAGCATAGTCTACCCCAACAAGAAGAACAATACACACACCCAATTACATTACATAGGCGCAATATGTAAAAAGTAAATGCTTATGCGCGAGATTCACACATTAAGCGCAAGACTCATACATTATGCGGGAGAATTGGCAGGCGTACCTTTATTTGCTTCTTGCAATATGCAGTTTTTTTTTGCCATCCCCATTGTACGCCTATTTCTTCGATCCTGTATGACAAAAATGTTTAAAAGTCAAATATATTACATTTATACTTTTATTCATAATTACATGATATACTGTAATCAAGTCGACAATGGAATGAAAAGTTCTAACATCTCACAAATTAACTTCAGGAGTTCTAAGCACAGGATTGTTAATATTGTTCCAGGGGAAATAGGGATTTGATATAGTTTAGCACTTAAATATTATGATGGATTTTACTTTCTTTTAATTAATTGAGTGTTTGGTACCATTTATCACTGATTTTTCATGTTCAGACAACATTTCTTGGCAAATACCTCTGCCAAGAAAGATATCTGTATTCTGTCTGTAAGTTTGTTAGAAGCATTTTCGAAAAACTAATGAATGGATCATCATATAATTCAGTGGAGTGGTACACATTGGTCTAAGGAAGATGATTAAATTTTGGGGTAAAATTGTTAAAGGACAAAGTGAAGGCAACAGATATATGAAAAATTGTCTGAAACTTACCCTTCGAGCATGAAAGAAAATAATGGAATTGCCAATAGGCTCTGTACACATTATTCAGTGTTCAGCAACAGAGTAACTGTACTCTAGACACTTATGATCATTATTATACTGAAAGATATTAAGACCTTAAAGTTAAATCATTAATTGATAATAATAATAATAGTAATAGTGAACATTTATAATGCGCCAGTATCCATCAAAAATGCTCATGGCGCAAAACAGAAGTCAAGAGAGTTGTTAAACAGTTTGTAATCTTAACTACGAAAAAAATAATAATAATAACAACCGTATCCCTGGTGGGGGAGGCTTCACGAGTGTGCCTTTGCTTGCCCAAGGCAGATATTCCTAATTAGCAACTCCTAAGACTCACGGAGGGAAGGAATGTCTCACGTTTCCATTTATGGGCTGCCCCTTAAAAGGGGTCCCACACCGCTGCCCTTACAAGAGTGGCCTAAACTTAATCTATGCCTAAAAGTACAATATTAAATTTAGTGTGTAATTATCGTAATGATGAAGTGAACAAAAACGTCTTAAGCTGATTCTTAAATATGCTGAGGGAAGTACTCTGTTTAATGTTATCCGGTAACAGATTCCATAAGTGTGGTGCAGCGGATGCAAAAGAATGTTTTCCCCAGTTGTTGTGTGTGCGTGGTTCATAGAGCAAATTTTTGTTGTTTGATCGTAGACTCTCACGCATTGGTTTGAGCGGTATAAGTAGATTTGAAATGTAGGCTGGAGCAGTACCAGTTTTTGTCCGATAAACATTGGTAAGAATCTTTAAAACGATTCTATCATGTA
The DNA here is from genome assembly GCF_011630105.1 of Anneissia japonica. Classification (NCBI taxonomy): domain Eukaryota; kingdom Metazoa; phylum Echinodermata; class Crinoidea; order Comatulida; family Comatulidae; genus Anneissia; species Anneissia japonica. The sequence goes on along the minus strand of NW_022704877.1, from coordinate 207,841 downwards.
TGGGCAGCCAATGTAATTGCTTTAAAAAGGGGGTAATATGATCTCTAGGCTTAAACACGTTTGATAATTCTTGCTGCAATGTTTTGTAAGCGGGTGAGTCAATTGATTTGAAAGGTAGGAAGTCCGTACAAAAGTGAATTCCCCATATCGATACGTGAAGTTACAAATACATGAATTAAGTTTTCTGTAGCCCCTTCAGTCAGGTATTTCCCAATTCACCCAATGTTATGATGTTAGAAAAATGAAGTATTTGAGATTCCAGAAATGTGGTCTTTGAGATTCATTTAGGCATCGAGAACTGTGCAGAGGTTGCGTACTTTGTGACTAAAAGTTAAGCAAAATCTTTATCACTCTTGTAACATGTATAACATTTTGTAGAGTTACAGTTCAACAGAATGGCGTATTTCATAAAACTTCAACAACACAACACCAACATGAATTTATAAGGTGCATTTACACCCAATCCAAATTTTTGGATCCGAAAGCCTATCGAATCAATCACAAAATCGAATCAGTATGTAAGAATCGTGATTCTGGCATTCAGCGCATCAGAAATTTGGTCCGAATTTCAGTCCAGCTCTGCTGTGAATGCAGCCGAAGTCCACTAAACATGCAAAGGAAAGGATGCACATACTGTAGAGATGTTTTAAGAGCAGAAAGATGGATGTTAACCTTACCATTGAGGCTGCTGGTTTGGGTAGGTTGCAGTGGCTTTGTCCTGGCCTACAGTTGTCACTGCAGTGGCTCAGTGAGTGACTGCCTCCCTGTGTTGCTGGGAAACCATGGTAACATGGTAGACATTTCATCAGCCACTCCATTTCTGCTGTATTCATCATTGAAATGCTCTAGGATTTCCTGCCCATCTTTTCGTCCCCTTGAACTCAAGTTATTTTTTTGGCTGCAATGGAAAAAGTAAATAAAGTTGAGAGGGTAAATTAATAATCCTCTGATCAATGAAAACCATCACATTCAAATAGTTTTTTTGGATTGGATTGGACTTTTGGACAACAAAACTATTAACACATCAATAAATGTGCCACAGTTATATATACTGAATATTACAAATACTTTCTCTCTATTACAATTTATTCATATTCTTATGACAATTCAACATCATAGGAGCTGGTTTGGAAACCCGTTACTATATGATCACCGACGTTCACAGAAATATTTATTTATTCATACTCTTGTGATAAGTCCAACATCAAGAATGGGTACAGAAATATATATCTTTCTAAAAATAAAAAATAAAAACTGAATTGTTTACTGCACTTTCTGTAATCGACATTTACTGCAGAAGACGAAAGCGTGCCTTGCATAATTTTTGTTTCAGTTTAGGGCCTACAACAAAAATAGATAACCCACAAAAGTATGCAGACTTATTTCCAGTGGGGTCTTACTGGTAGTAAATTTGGCTGTACACTGGGATGTTTTTAACATGCACATGGGGCATACTGTACACAGGACCAACAGTTTAAATGCACCTTGCAAAAGACCTTATGCTATTAAAACCTTCAATTTCAGCCCCTCAACAGAACACTTGAAAGCAGCGTTAGAATTGAATTGGGGATCTAGAATACTTAAGCTCCATGGTTCAGCGCACACACTGTGGCTGCCACCAGTTTTGCTGACTGAACTAAGCTGCTCCCTGAAAATTGGATATAAAATTTTTAGCACAAAAATAAAGGTGGGGTGGGGGGAGGCCACTTAGGAGTCTTGAAATGGAAAAGAGGGCTAATGGGAGAATGAAGATGAAGTGGTAACACACAATGATTAGGTAAGGGAAGGGAAGGCCAGCTCTCACAATAAGGTGATATGTGGTGATTTTTATCTCTGTGAGCATGTTTTTTTTGCTCTGAACATTTTCAATAGGGGGGAGGGGGGTGGCGTGGTATGCCACCGCAAAAATAAAATCAGCTTTGAACAGGTAACAGACTGGTAATGGCATTGAAATGCTGTTTATGCCTCAAATGGTGAAGGGGATTGGTGCGGTTTATATGCAAATTTTATGCTAATTGGCCTTCATCCCAGGATAAACATTGACAACTAAAGTGAAAACAAATAGCACAGAAAAAAAAAAAATTCTGCCCAATATACAATGGAGGAAACTATGAATACACCAACAGTTTCTATGAACTACTATATGTGATGTGAATGGCAGAATTTGAATTGAATAAATGAACAATGAGTAATTCAATATATCACTTTGAATGAAACAGATCTATAGACTATTTTTGCGAAATTTGAAATGAAAATTTCCGATAACCTGGCATCTACCACTGGGGGACTTTCAGATGCTCTACGTAGTTACCATCATGGATTAAATCAACGATAAAACTAAATTACTAACGAGCACAAATATTTTAAAACAGAAAAATACACGAAATGTTTATAATATTAAAAACAAGTCTAAGTCTTTAAAAAACTATTTCAGTGTTTACATACACAGTAATTACAGTAATTAGCATGATCGTATCTGTTGTCTACTGCTGCTATAGCAGAGGTCTAGCAGTGCTATCCACTGGGTGTAAAACTAGCCAGCTGCTCATGATCTAAGCTGCTGGAAGTATTTCAGTGAGCTGGGAGAAGTTGGCGGCCTTGTTTCTAAATAAATCCGATAAAATGGGCTATACCAAAATCAATGGGCCAAACTCTGTCAAATAAATGTTTTTATTTGTTTTGGTACATATCATAGGGCAATAAGGCAAAAATATTTTAGTGCAGTCAGCAGATAATATGGTTTTATCCAACACATCACAAACAAAATGGTTCACGAACAAAACAGTTTGCTGTAATAATAAATTCATTGTTATGTACATAATCTGCCATTTCGGAGTTTCAGTGCAAAGTGAATACCATTTTTACTCAAATGAAGAAGCTAGAGGAGGATTTAAGTCAATCCATTGAGTTTCTAAGCTCAAAAATGGATCAAATTGTATATACAAATTTATGACTAAAAATAGGCCAGTTTTTATTATTCTCAAGCATATAAGTTAATTTATATTATGGTGCATACAATTTAATAAACATTGAGATCCAGGAGATCCAGGGTGGAAATGGCCACTGCTGATTGATAGAAAAAAAGTTATATTTTTTCCATAAATACATATCTTGCCGTACGCCTAAAAAAGAACTTATTGAAGATTCGGAACATATGGTTAGGCCAAGTACACAAAAGAAAATAACATCTATCTTCATGCGAAATAAAGTGTAAATTTTATGTTTACAGTACGCTGTTCAGATTTTTTTTTAATGATGTGTAGGCCCGTAGCCAGGGGGGGTTTTTATGGTTCGGGCGAACCCCCCTTTTCTAGCAAACCCCCCTGTTTTCTAGTGAACCCCCTCGAATTTTTGAATGAGTCCCACTCGGACGGAATGTCTGTTTTTAACTTACCCAGCATTAAATCAAAATTTAGCACCTAATTCATTATTTGGTCACCCGATTTTAAATTGTAGCCTGCGATACAAGCCTACATTCATAGAATATCTCAGCTTCAGAAGTTCGGAGATTTAAAATTGAACGCAACTCCGGCAAACCATGACTTTACGATAGCTCACATAAGGATGGCAAGCATTGATAAAACCTTTCACTGGCCTTTGTCTGAATGTAAGAAATGTACCAACCGGTAACGAAACCGGTCTCTGTCTACCTAGAGTAAATGGCGCCACCAAACGAAGATAAAGTTTTGCGACTTAACCCACCAAAGCTAAAGTTTTGCGACTTAATGATTGTGGATTGTGTGGTTAGTAAATTCCATAGCCATAACTGTCCATAGCGCACACTAAACTATTTGCTGATGGAGCATTTTTGGGAAATTGACTCTACTTTTTTCCATCCAAAACAACATATTATTAATAAATCAACATGGTCCATCTCAGTCATCATAGCGAGTCACAAAATTAGGAAGTTTGTTTTCAACAGCAGACACACACAACAGAACGGAGTGCGTCAAAATCTAAAAAATACGTACTGCCATTTTGTAATACACATTCCCTTGTTGTACAGTATGACATGTTTCATTAACATAACATACACTGAGGATCACCAAACAAATTGGGTGGGAATTCAAACTTTTACGATATGGTGAACTATTTCGATTATTAAATGTTAAAGTGATTATATAAGATTTAGATGAGTCACTGTCAATAAAACAATTCGCGGAAGAGGAGTATTCAAAATATCGGTACTATTAATATGGGACTGATGACTGACACCGTTCTCCATCGACAATTGATTTTATGTGCATTATTTATCTACAATTCTTATCTACAGTATATACACTAGAGAATATTTATACTCACAATATAAAAAAAAAAGTTACCAACGACATCTAAATAGCTGTGGGAAAAACAAATTATCAGCCTGCTGCTCTCTGCCTGAATAGTGATCGTAACTGAACAATAATGCTGCAGCAACACGCTTGGTCAACTTGTAAAAATTTAGAGCCTTCTGCTGTTTGCCCATAAAACAAATTTTGGAGTGTTATACAGTACAATTTCAAAACAATGTCATTGTAAAGAGACAGCTATAGTATTGAAAACAAACAACTTGAAACAAAATCGGTGTACGGATTTAAATAAATATTTACAATAGATTTTAATGGTCAACTTGTCAAATTTTACGACCAATTTTTGCATACATTTGTGAGTGACGGTGTGTAATAGACAGGCAAAACAAACATTAGCGGTTAGCTGTATAATATCTTTGAATATCATTTTAGACTGATTCATTCATATGCTTGGTCATCTTGCAATCATTTAGAATTCAACAGTTTTTAATGATAGGGTCCGTATCTCTACACTTCTAGACGTAGTATCAAAGTATAGTTGCCATAGACCCGGTTTCATACACACTCGCTTAAGTAAATTTCAAAGGAAACTGTTTTCCCCATTTTTCTTATTGTTAAATACTCCTATGCAATACTGTAGGCCCCTGGTATAAAATTGACAGATCAATTAGCACTCTGAAAAGATCGATTATGCCCCTTTATATAATAAGGCCATAGGCCTAATGTGTGTGAAGTACTGACTTTGTTAATATCGAATGGGTGAAATTGCGCACAAACTTCAAACTCTTGGCTAACATACAATGCCAGAAGAAAGGATATCACGTTTTAGTCACCAAAAAGGATTTTCCACAAACGCACAGAGTAGACTTTCGAATAGTATGGCCCAAAGCGAACGAGTTTCTGGTCTCAAAAATCCAGACACTTCGTTAAGGCTACAGTACAAAATACTGTACAGTATATAATTCATTGAAAAAGCTTTAAAATGAAGGACTTTTAAATGAAGTTTATGTATATACTAATATTTTTGCGAATCTTGGGTTTTTAAAAAGCAATCTTGGGATTTTTTAGACCCAATCTTGAATTTTGATTTTTCCTAGTGGTCACGCTGCATTTAGAGACAGAATTATACCCCGACGACATCAAACTAGTGTAGTCCTAGGCTTAAGTACAGTTTGACGTAGGCCTAGGCTTTTATTGTAAAAGGATGCGCCATAGGCCTACAGTATATTTTTAAAAAATAATACATTTTGTTAATTATTATTGGTTGGCCTGGGAACTAGGCAAGCAGGCCAGCTTTGCCGTCGAAAGTCCTGGGATTCGACGATGACGTCAGTGCACCTGTTTCAAATGTAATTGATTGGAATGAAAATAGACGTGCTGAATTTCGTTTGTTTTATGAAAGATAGTATTTATCGAACATTTATCTATATAAAAACAAGATTAATATTGTAGAAATTGTATTTCTAAAGATTCATATATAATTAAAATTTCATTTGGTAGACAATAAATATTCAGTAAGATACTAAAAACGATTATTAATTCTGAAATGTGTATCAAATCTCAGCTAATATCAATCAGTATGTATTTGGTTAAAGTCTTAAAACTATAATTTCGAATTAGGCCTAGTAAACAAATAATTGTAATTAAAGTTTAGGTTCCCATGATGTCAGATGACGTATTCAATATGATGCTCTATTTTGGGATCTGACTTAATTTAACGATGGCCCTGTCAGTTGTAGTAATGACAATATTTGTGCTTTTTTAGCTATGTAGTAAAAATAGTACTATTATTTTCAGTATACAAGATGAGAGTCAAGAAGAAGTTCAGCTTCTACTTTATTTTGTAACAGGTAACTCTATTTTTTATATAGGCCTACTGGAAGATTCATTATTTAAGTTAATACAAGACAAAACTTCTTAAATGTTTTATATTTTATAATAATAAGTACATAATTCTTTGTAAATTATGCTGAGTATATTTATATTGATTGTGCGATGAGGTTTTTTTTTTTTTTTGTCTTTCGGTGTGATTAAAACATGCCAATTCTCATCAGAAAATATTTTCCAATTTTATTATATTACCACCTTTTATTACATAGATCTTTTTAAAAACATAACTGTTTTATAACATTATATAGACCCATTAAACACAAAAACTGCTCTGGCTTCGGGGGCTTCGCCCCGACCCCACCGGGGCCCTTAGGCAGTGCCCTGGACCCCACGCCCAGAGAACCCCCCTTGAAATGATCTGGCTACGGGCCTGATGTGTCTTTCAAAAGTTTCAAGTAGGTGAAAAAACTTTTAAAAAGCAAACAACAGTTTCTTTGAAATAAATAAATGGTTGTCCTATGTTGTCTTTTGGCGACCACTTTTAGCTTCGGTCTTCACTAAGTGGTTTCAGGGTTACCTTCTAATTATGCTGTTTGGAGACCACTTCTATGCTGTTGTCTCTGTTTAGAGGTTTTTAATTTGAGAATAATCACCCAAGTCCGCCCCAAATTACAGGTACACAAAATGGTCCCGAATTGGAGGGTGGACTGTACTGTGTATGTTATTACCATATTTAGTGGATATAAGATTGGTGAATTACACAGAAATACAGATTATGTGCCAACACAAGTTGAACAAACTTTGTATGGGTGATAAATAACTGTTTTTGTTACAATTATGCCTGTAATTTCATTCTGAGTTTGAGAGTACTCCACAGGAATAGTCCTACACAAACTGCCTGCAAGAAAACAAAACAAAAAAGGGGGCATGGGCTTAAGCCCTCCATCGGTCTGGTCAAGCCCCCCACCCCCATCGGCCAAAGCTTGTCGGGCAGTCGGACCAAAAAAAAATAGGCCTAGTTTTCCCATCCCAGCCATTTCCGGCCATCTAGAAGTCCCAATTTTTGTTTTTAAATCTCGTTTTGGGAGGACCCCCTCCCATACCCACCCCCGGCTCTGGGCTTCGGTCCTCAGATAACACTGCATGCCATAGTTACACCCATAAATACTTAGCCCTCCCCCAGTCGTACACCTTAGCCCCCCATAAATTAAATCCTTGAGCCGCCAATGGCCCAGGCCTCCTCCTAATACTACTAGGCCGTAGCCTAGCCTAGTTATGAAATCATCGCACGATTTTACCTGTCTGCATGCCCCGACCAAAAAGGACATCAGTGACTGTATTCTCTCGAATGCTGAAATGTTTATTTCTTTAATGAAAGTCTATCAAAATAACATTACAAACAAGTTCTTTTTAACCCAATAGTTATTCATCATATCCGTACTGTACTGCTGATGTGTAATTAATTAAACGCGTACTGCAGGAGCAAAAATCAGCATA
>NW_022704877.1:190353-198782 GCF_011630105.1 Anneissia japonica | reverse complement strand
TGATAGGATATGATACTACTATATATACCATATTTGCCCTGCTTGGAGATTGGAATATTCCAGAGTATCAAACTTGAATACGGACAAATCAGAAAGCTTGTTCCAAAAAAGGCCACAAATCATACGCATGTCCTACAACTAACAATCACCAAACAACTGGGTTAATATCTGGACAGATCGGCCGTGCAAAACGTCTAGAAAACCCGTCTATGTACCGGTGAGCATTGTGCCGTACGAAGCCAACACCCAAAATAATTCTAAAATCTGCTATAAGTTTGTGTGGGGGCACATCTGATAATGAAGCTTTATGTCAAGAGTACTAATAAGGTAGGTTGGTTTTCATTAGGATTTAGTAAAACTGTTTAGAAACCTTCCATTCTCTCTAACATAAAAATGAGCTAGGCCATGATTGGTAGCAACAGTGTACTCAAGGGAAAACTTGTCCGAATCATGGGATTTGCATTTTGCAACGGGAAAGTTTATTACAATTAAAAATTTTCATGTTTTGGTAATGGCACGTCTAGGTCTAGTACTATCATCTTAATTGTCTTAAACAATGCTTATAGAATAATAATAAAGACATATTAATTACATTTTTATTGTAAATATAATCATTAATTTAACACTGCGATCAGCAATCATGTAAACAATTAATCCAATGCCTGTGGTCTGTTACACAATGAAGCTGTTTGATTATAAGAAATTCCTAAATTTATCTGTGATTCTTGTACTTCAGGTGGCATGAAACACATCATTCCAGTTACAATACAAAGCAAAAAATAAACATTAAGAAATATTTTTATTACAATATGTATAAAATACATACTAATATTATTAAAATTAATGAGCATATAGAAATACTCAAAAAATATAAATTAGAGAGCAAAAAAAAAAATAAAATATGTACTGCAGGCTTACACTACATATAATCCATAATCCTGAAATACCTACAGTGTATTGTTTGTAGTGTTACAAATACAAATTTTTATTCTGAACTGCATACTTTTGCCCCATCAGCCTAACTCCCAAAGTGAAATTTTACAAGTCCTTACATATATACTAGAGTTACCAGGCGCAGATCCAGACCTTCGCACCATACGCCATGGTGAAGTTCAGGGCGAGAGATATGCAATTACTTTTTTGCATTGTCTAAATATTAATTAACCAGAACCTGGTGACTGTCAGTGGCGCAATGTATGTGATAATGTACACTGATGAGCTCTTATTTTGATTTGTCGCATAATGTATGGTTAATCAAGAATTAAGCACAGGGGATGTGTTGATTCTTATAAACTTATTAAAAGATGCATACAATTCAATATTTTGTTATTTCAAAATCACAGTAAAGCGAAAACTGTTTATTTGAACTATTACTATTACTTTGATTAATTACTATATTTTTACGAATGCTTTAAAAATTTAATGGGGTGGGTGGTCTAATGTAGACTGCGGCTTAAAACCATCGTTCGATCACATTCAAACGATGTGAAAAATGAAACATGATATTGTTTGTAACGATAAGTCTGTTTGTATGACGTTTACCCCCACTAGCATTAGTAGGAATACTGGTACTGGTACGTACAAGCATTTATAATACGCCTTTCCCTTAGGGTTATAAGCGCACGCCAAGTATCATTGTTCAGGAAAAAACTCAAGGCAGCACAGCACATACTGCAGCATAAAAACAACCCTGGAAACTACAAGCGAAACAACTATATTGTCTAAACAATTAACAAAAGCATATCAGAAAATACACAATTCAGTAAAATAACAATTGGAAGTAGTAAGCAAACAAGTAAGCTTAAGTGCACGTTTGAAGACATTGGGTTCTGACATGTCAGTGAGTTCAGTCGAAACTTCCAATTCCCTTATGACGTGGAACAGTAATATGTACAGAAGAAGCAAATGTTGTGGAATGTATAGGAATATATTGGTCAAGAAAACTAAATAAATAGGCAGAAGAAAACCTATAGATACACTTGTGGACAGACAGAACATAATTCTGCTATTTAAAGACAGCCAATGGAGTTCATTAATGATAGCAGCAGAATGTGTGCGAGGTTCACATGGAAAAACCGAGCGAGCAGCAGAGTTTGCAAATCTCTGCAGTCTTAAGATCTTTTTTTTCTTTTATTTAGAATAGACCACTATCTGGCACTAGAAAGTGAGTTACAGTAGCCAATTGATGATACATGAAGCACCTAAAACTAGACAATCGTAAAAACATTGATTATGTCAATTCCTTACCATAAAGTTTCGAATGACCTCAGTGATGAGTTGGATGTGAAAAAAATCAGGTATTTGTGCGTAACAGGAAATATACTGAATAGAAAATTGCAGTGTAGAAAAAGTACAGTGACCCAAGTCAAATGTATATTATTTTGTTCAAATTGCATGAATTGTTATTGTTCTACCTTTTTGGTATCCTATAAAAGTCTTCTCAATGAATACATTGAGAGTTTGTTTCTTTCATTGCTTAATATGAAAACTATTACTACAACCTAGGTATCATAGTCTAGTGCACTTTTCGTAAATAATTATTTTCTGTCATTTAAAGAATTTATGAGGAAGGACATATATCATTTTTTACGAAGGATTTTGAGAAGTGAAACCCTCTATTGAGTTTCATCACTGAATATTTTCTAAAAGATTCCAGTTTTTTTTCAGAAAATGGTAAGAGCTTCTGTATGTCCCATAGGGGGTTCCCAAGTCTCCCGGACCTCGTGTGAGTTTTCCGATTTCCGGGTGACTCCCACACTCTCACAATCAAACAGTTTTTAAAGAATGAGCATTTTTGTTTTATTTTTTTATATTTTGATATAATTTGTAAATATTCATTTTTGATTTGTAAATACAGTATATTAATGTTTTTGTGCAATTTCATAATTTTTTTAATTTATATTTTTGTAAGTGCAATAATTTTAGCCTTTAGCTACTTCTTGTATTCTTTCATACATGAATAAAATAAATAAATAAAATAAAAAAGAATCTCCCGGAAATTAACCCATCTCCGCAAAAATTAAAATTTTACATGTTCTTATTGCTTTATTATCAATTTTCCCATGGATGTCAGTGCCGTAGGTATCACTATGCACAGCAAAATAAAAGTAAATGTGAAAGCTCAATTAGCCAGATCAGAAAGAGACAGGAAGACGGCCTAGAATAAGAAATCATTTGATAGGGTTCATGGGAAAAGTTTTTATGTCATAGTATGGTCCAATTTGTGCTTTAAGCCATCAAAATAATGTTATTTGGATAGGAAAATTATATATTTTTTAAATTTTCGATACAACGACCTGGTCGTTTGTCGGTCAATAACGGGGTTCAAGCCTGTCTGACGGGGAGAGGGGGAATGCCCACCCCCCCTTCTTGACGAATGGGGGAGGTGACGAATAGAATTTACAAACAAGTTCTTCAAACATAATATTTATTCATTGTATCCGAACTGTACTGCTGACAATACTGTGGCCAGCTATTGAGACAGTTGGGACAGTCCCACACAATTTTTCTCTTGGGTCCACAAAGAATAGGTCCACATTTCTCATATTTTGTGTACGTTTGGTCAAATTTTAGGAAAAAAGGGTCCAGATTTCTCAAATTTTACGTAAAAGGGGATAAATTTTAAAGTGGGTCCACCCTGATATTGTCCCACACTTTTTGAAAATCCTGGCTACGGCATTGACTGCTGATGATGTAATATACTGTACTCTGACTATACTGATCATATCACTACAGCAACCGATAACAGCATGCTAAATAGCTGTTGATTATCAAAATTAGCATTAAAAGATGGCGATTGACTTAATACAGCAATTAGCATACAGTAGCTGCATACATCGAACACTATGGGTTTTCTCCTGCCTATTATTAGTTATTATTATTATTTTATTCCCCAGATTTTGAAGAAAATCTGACCCAGGCCTCCCTCTGGAGCTCTGAGGTATCTACCAACGGCTGCTGTGCAAGAACATGATCATCAAAATCTGTCCAATCGCCAAACTCTTCAGAAGTTTTGACTAGAAGTTTTTGGGAGCTTTCGGCAAGTACTGTTGCCGTTTAAGAGAGGTATTTGCTATACAAGACGTGATCACTCAGAGAGGTTTAGCTGTAATAGCACTAATATGGTGCTGTTGGTTGGGATAATTCTCACAAATTCCCCCTAAGACTTCAGATTCGAAAAAAGTTCTTATAATGGGGAATGTACTTGGTAACCTCTCTCACATGCAGGAAACAACTTGGAATGGTGGGAATAGCTCTTCTTCAAACATACATTAGCCAAATTGGCCTTGCAATACATCCTGATAGAGAGTAATCAGAATGGATAGTGGTTGAAATGAGGCTCTCCAGCTTGCTTACAACCTTTTGTTTCTAAATCTATTTCTTGAGAAGTTCTTTTTTGTAAGGAAAATGTTTTCTTGCAGTTAAGGAAAAGCTACGCTTTAAAGCATCATATCATACTTTAATTTCAGTACTTTAATGTCAAATAACGCCTGTTATAAAATGCTGTGCACAAGTAGTAGCCACAATGCTGTAATATAGTTTCAATAAACATGTGATTTGTATAGGAAAATTCTAATAAATGCACCAATCAATATTCAATGTTGGAGAAGTAGGTACTAAAAATACCAAAATGAAGATGCATATTAATTTTTATTTTCATTGGTTAAATATTTTTAATTTAATGAATAAGGAAATCAACAAATATCTGAGACAGACAGTATTAGGACCCTTGGCAATCAAAATCATATCATATCATATAATTCTTTTCACCAAATTCACAAGAACATACAAATTCAATAACACAAAAACCACTCAGCAGTACCTTGTAGGATTGCACAAGAGAGGACAATGCCCATCTGTCAGAGAGCCCTCCAGTACCAACCGAGAAACATATGCAACATAAATATTAGAGTATTAAAATATTTTTTTGCCAAGAGCACTTAAAAACTATATATAAAATGTTATAATTACAATTAAAATTATAATCTTAAAAAAGAAAATTTCAATTAAGGCTATAATAAAAAATAAAATAAAATGTATAGGAAGCACAGCTTCTTCCTTGCAATAGAAAATTTTTTTTAAATTTAAAATATTGCCAGATTATCTTCGTACAATAGAAATATTCAAATTACCATTTTCAAAGCACTAAAAATAGATAAATAAAAATGTTTTAAAACAACTGAAATCATTAAAATGATTTTAATTAAAAATAGGACTAGTTTTGGTTGAAAAAAAGCTTGACCCCTTCAATGAACATGTTACAACTAATTGCCAGATCAATAAAAATAATGTTATTTGGATAGGCAAATTATTATTTTTTAAATTTTGATCCAACGACTTCATAGCGGCATCAGGCCACTTCTGAGATTATAATAAGAATTGATCCTAACAAATATCAAAATGATGGTGTATATTAATTTTTATTATTTACCAGGATTGGAAGAAAATCTGACCCAGCCTTCAAAATTTAAGCACAGGATGACCAGCACCAACTGGTTCACAACAGAATGTTGACTATAAGTGTGACAGACAGTTTGAGAAACAAAAAAAAATTGAACAGCAGTAACAACAGTTGAAAGGAAGCAGTACTCCATCTTACATACAGTAATTTCATTTTGCAAATTCTCCCTCCAATTGGGCACTGAATTATTTACCGACGGCTGCTGTGCAGAAACATCATCATCAAATCTTCACTAGAAACAAGCTGTTAAATTGACCAACAATTCAAGACAACCGGAATACAAGTTTTGAGGACTTTCAGCAAGTAGCCTTTTGAAAGAGATACTCACTACACAAGAGGTGATCAGAGAGGTTTAGCTGTACCAGCGCTACATAGTGCTTGACTGACTGTTGTTTGACTATGTTTCTTGGTTTAAACAATGCCCAATTAGTCAGAGTAAACATAAAGTTAGAATAAAGTTAACTCAACCTTTATGCAAATGAAAATTTACTAAAACACAAAAAAAAGAATAGGGATTTAACACATCTTTATTTTTTCCCTCTCGATTGGACTAGTAACCTTTGTACAAATTCTCCCTAAGATTTCAAATTTGAACAAGTTCTAATAATGTGGAAAGATCCTTCAAGTTCTGTTTAAGGAATTCCTCTTTGACTTAACCTTTTGGTTGTATTTTTTTTCCTTATTATTAGTAGTAATTTCCTTTTTCAATTTCCTTCCTTATAATTCTCTATACAATTTTTTTGGAAAGCAAAAAGGGGCTCCAGTGGTACCTATAAAGGCACAATTAATAATAATAATATTACTTTAAACAATACAGAATCAATACGATGGTCACCTGCTTGTGTTAACACGGATAAAGGGGATAGCAACTGGCTCCCTCTTGAACAAAGTGTGTGCCAATGATGTACACTATCTCCTACAGTCTACTGTACATATGTAGGAAGAGCAGCCTAATCTGGTGGTAGCCACGGTGTGTGCGCTGAACCGTACAGATCTCTAGGTCCCCGGTTCATTTCCCACCACTGCCCCTCCTTGTGTTTCAGCTGGATGGCTGAAATACAAGTTACAACAGCGCACCGTCTTTCAGATGAGACGTTTAAGCCGTTGGTCCCGTGTGCATTTATGACCCATGTGCACTACACTCTTCGGAAAAGAGTAGGGGATTGTCTCCCGGTGTACTGCCCAATCACCACCAGAAGGACCCCACTGGAAATAAGTCTTCTTCTAGGCTATTGTGGGCTATTGTTGTTGTTTACACCGAATAAATAAATCCAATGTATGCAGAGTACATGTTTACATATAGATGTTTGGCTACCTGAACTCTGACATATTGGACACATCTCCAATGGGAAATTTTTTTTCTCTGACAAAAAGTTCCAGGCTGTATACTATCTCCTACTCTCTTTAATATGTATGCAGAGTACACTTAATGTCCTTGCAAATTAGAAAGACAATCTTTCAATAGGAGGACTACTAGACTACTAGAAGGCTACTAGAACTCCATCATGCAGAACATATCTCAAATGGGAAATCCTTTTCCCCAACGACTTTCCCTACAGAAATGTGAAAATTCTCTGCATGACAAATAATGTGTAGGAAGATAAAAACGATAACTAAAACTTAAAAATTAATCTGCTCCATCTCGATGTCTGGAAACACTGTAAAATTTCTAGTACATCTATTAGAACAGGGGTTCTCAACTGACGACCCACAAGCCATATCCGGCCCACGGGTGTGTGTTATGTGGCCTGCGACAACAACGTTTTCTTGCAGTTAAAGGAAAAGCTATGAATGAAGCCTTCATTGCTTTATCTTTTAAGTCCCATCTGAAGACCTTCCCCTTTGACCAACATTTTGATTAGTTTTTTCTTCTTCCTTTATTCTTTTCCTTTTGTTGACTTATTTGTCGCAATTGCCTTTTAATTTCCCCCCTTTCACTTTTCTCTCTACATATAGTACATACATATCAGTTACCATCGGATTTTTTTCTCTACGATTTTTTGGAAATTGCAGAGGCCCTAGTGGCAGCAGTATGCACTATGAGCTATAAAAGCACAATTAATGATAATAATAATAATAATATTAATAGTTTAACTAATACAGAATCAATACAACGGCCGACTGCTTGTGTTAACCCGGATAATGAGAATAGCAATAGGTTTCCTCTTAAACAAGGTGTATGCCAATGCTATATACTATTTTCTACTCTCTTTAATATGTATGCAGAGTACACTAGATGTCCTTGTAAATCAGAAAGACAGCCTTTAGAGGGTGCCAGCTGAACAACCTGTGGTACCCAGTTGACTGTCGAAATATAGTTGTCGATTTATCATTGATTATCCAATAGGAGCAATTTTCTTTAATATGTATGCAGAGTACATTTAATGTCTTTGTAAATTAGAAAGACAGTCTTTAAATAGGAGGGCGCCAGCTGAACAACCTGCGGTACGCAGTTGATCCCACATGTTTGGCTACTAGAACTCCGACATATTGGACACATCTCAAATGGAAAATCCTTTTCCCCGACAATTTTCCCGAGGAAAAAAGTGATTCCCTGCCAAAAAACCTGTGGTACCCAGTTGACTGTCAAAATATAGTTGTCGATTTATCATTGATTATCCAATAGGAGCAATTCTCTTTAATATGTATGCAGAGTACATCTAATGTCCTTGTAAATTAGACAGTCTTAGGAGGGCACCAGCCAAACAACTTCTGGCACGCAGTAGATACCACATGTTTGGCTACTTGAACTCCGACATATTGGACAAATCTCCAATGGAAAATCTTTTTCTCTGACAACATTCCAGGCTCTCCTACTCTTTTTAATATGTATGCAGAGTACACTAGATGTCCTTGTAAATCAGAAAGACAGCCTTTAGAGGGTGCCAGCTGAACAACCTGTGGTACCCAGTTGACTGTCGAAATATAGTTGTCGATTTATCATTGATTATCCAATAGGAGCAATTCT
>NW_022704877.1:162076-184309 GCF_011630105.1 Anneissia japonica | reverse complement strand
GATAATCTCATCATCAAGCCTATCTACTGTATTACATTCCATGCCATATTCCTCTCCTGACCTCACAATATAGTTCAACCTTGTTAATTCCATGTGTAATATATTTTTATATTCTTATATTCATATTTAATATTATATCTGTTAATTGTTGTCTCGTATTTTATAGTGTTATAGTATTCGATTTCCACTGTTTATTATCAACTCAAAGAAACAAATCTCATATATATGTACTATGTTCTCATATATATGTACTATGTATGACGAAAATTAATCTTGAATCTTGAATTGAAAATACTACAGTTTTTGCCTATCGGATCAATTAACACAAATTTCATTTTTACCATGATGTTAAGATGACAATAAAGGAGTATCATATCGCAAACTGAGAATTAGCATAAGAATGGAGCAAAGAATAGCAGTATAGAAAAGCCACAATAATTTTACTCTTAACAATTATTGTTATGAGTAAAATTATTGTGGCTTTTCTATTATAGAATGTACTGTACTATTATAGTACAGTACATTGACTCCAGTAGATGATTCATCATTTTGAAGCTAATGTGGAGAAGACCCTATATTAAAAAGTCAAGTTTTATTTTTTTTGTCACTGATGGTGGTTATGGGATGGCAAGCCAATTAATTAAACACGTGCATTGTAAACAACTTTCAATCCCAGCAAATAAATTGTATGCTATATTCATTTAGTTTCTTCTACTAATGTATGACCATGAAATCCCGAAGTCCAAAACCAGTACCTTTTTGATTAGAATAACAATAAATTACTAATAATAATAATAATTTCCGAATGATGGCTACTGACACAATTTCATCCTTTTTATGGAAATGGAATAAAAATAATGTCTTGGAAAAAAATGTCTTGTGCAGCTTTTTAAAGTGTAGATTGAAAATGTGTAACAGTGCTTGGACAGGAACATGATGTTATAATAGTATCAAGTACAGCTCTTCAACAAAAAGTCACTTTTTCCAGATATATGAAAAAAAGTGTCTCTGGCGAGACTAAACCAAGTATTATACCATAAACCACAAAGACCTAACAATATAGTTGCAATTGTAAACCCCAGACACTTTTATCACATAAATGACTTTTTGTGCTCATGAGTACAAAAAAGTTTACTAAGGCTAGGATAAAAACACTTATGCTTGCTTAACCTTGTAGGTTAGACTTAGTTGCACCACTGTACACAGTTGTACACTGAGGTATTCCATAAAAATGCACCTGGGCCAAATACCACACAGGGCCAAATACCACACAGGACCAACAGTTCAATCTATTCAATTCGACTTTACAGTATTTCAAATTCCATCATCAATATACATTATAACAAGATATGAATAATTCAATGTTTAAATGCCTCTTCCAAAGGATGTATTCTATTGAAAACTTCAATTTCTGCCTCCATGCAGAACGCAGAGAAAGCAGCAATAGAATTGAAGCATGGACCAATGATACATAAGCATCTCCATGGTTCAGCGCACACACTGTGGCTTCCACCAGTTTTGCTGACTGAGCTAAACTCCACCCTGAATATTGGATATAAACTTTACATTTTAAAATTTGGAACTATTTTTAGCTCAAAAATAAGAATGGGCTTTAAATAGGTAATGGACTGGTAAAAGCTTTGAAATACAGTTTTATTTTATGCTAATTGGCTTTCATTCCAGGATGAATATTTATAACTGTAGAGAAAACAAATAGTGGATAAAAAAAACTATGTACAGTTTATTACTCTGTGCGATATGAACCACATAATTTGAATTGATACAATGAGTATTCAATATCAGTTGAATGAATCTCTATATATACAAAAATCAATGAGCCCCATAGTGCTATACTCTGTTAAGTGAATGTGTTTGTTTGTTTTGGTACATATTTAAAAATAACTTCCTCAAATAGTCTTTCAAATCTGAGGCTAAAATTAATGTCAGTCTTTTTATCAGGATATTCAATGCAGGCTTCAACAGATAATATGGTTTCAATCCAACGCATTTCTCAAGCAACACATTTCTCACAAACATTTTTGTTGAATAAATTCAGCTCATTCTATGTTACAACAATTATTGATTACGATACGACTACCATATTTGCCTCCGTCGAGAATGGAATGTTCCAGAGTTCCATACTCGAGACCCGACGAATCAGGGTCACGGAACATGCGTACTTTGCCACACCACCCGTCTCAGATTCAACAACGCCCAATATGATTTCACAAGCTGTTACAATTCTCAGTGAAGATAAATAAGATAAATAAATGTTCCGTCAGAATCAAATATGAAGCTTTATGCCAACAGTACAATACTACAAGGTAAGTTTAATACTCATGATTTAGTTCTGAATTGTTCTGAAATGAAATTCTGACTCTATACAACAGTGTGTCTTCAAGTTGCAATGACGCAGCACAATGAGCTTTGTACGGTACAGAAATTCATTTACATATGGTATTGGCCTAGGCCTATAGTCCTGGGCAGTGTTCATAAAATAATAAACAATGTTTATAGAATAATAATAATACTGTAACAACATTTTAATTACATTATCCATTAATTACATTATACTGATTCCAATAAAGGGGCTGGGCATGGCCATATAAATTCTTCTCTTCTTAAAGAAGTGATACCAACTATCTTACAACCATTAATTCATGCTATTACTATTTTTCATCATTTAATCAATCAATCAAATCAATTTAATCGTACATTAACCAATGCAATCCATGATATGTGTATGCAGCTACCAAATATATTAATCAGCAAGACCAAAGTGATATTGTGGCTTGCATATTTTAGTTTACCATTTACCTACTGTATTTATACACAAATTGTGGACGCACTCCCCCACCCCAAAAAAATTACTTGCGCCCCCAGGCCCCCCCAGTCACCCCAAAAATCATGGTCAAGTACCGTAGTTAAAAATCACCTAAAATCACCATATTTTGCAAATTAGCGCCACTCAACTAATCATCGAGTCCCACTTCACCTTCGCGCCCCCCTACCATCAGCCCCCATTTCAAGACTTCTAGATACGCCACTGGTGTGATT
Organism: Anneissia japonica; assembly: GCF_011630105.1. NCBI lineage: Eukaryota > Metazoa > Echinodermata > Crinoidea > Comatulida > Comatulidae > Anneissia > Anneissia japonica. The sequence continues at coordinate 181,252 of NW_022704877.1, read as the reverse complement.
ACACACGTAACTAGGAATACTCCCCAGGGAGTGGAGGAGGTTGCATGTTGTGTATGATTGATTCTGTATCCAACAGTGAAACAGCTATCATGATTTATATATACTGGGTTCGGCAAACTGGGTTTCAGCCAACTGGGATTCATTGAGTCGGCAAACTAGTACTCAGCAAACTGGGATTCGGAAAAGCGGTCTCGGCAAACTGGCATGTGGCAAACTGGATTTCGACCATCTGGCCTAGAACCAAAGAAATGAAGTTTAATTATGTTAGCCAAGTACACAAAAGAAAATAAAATCTATCTTTATGCGAAATAAAGTGTAAATTTTATGTTTACAGTATGCTGTTCAGATTTTTTTTTAAATAAGTTTCAAGTAGTTGAAAAACATTTAAAAAGCAAACAACAGTTTCTTTGAAATAAATAAATGGTTGTCCTATGTTGTCTTTTGGAGACCAATTTTAACTTTGGTCTTCACTTAGGTTTCAGGGGTTACCCTCTAATTATGCTGTTTGGAGACCTATAGAGGCCTCCTAGTGTTGTAAATCACAGCCCACATAGGCCTAGCCTATAATGCCTAGCACAGAGCTTGTGATCGCGGTATCCTGACCATCAAAAATTAGCAGACGCACTGGGAAGCGTTGTCCACGGCAATGGACTGCATCGAAAATTGATTCCCCCATCATTAATGGAACAGGCCCACATGCTTGGCTGATTAGTTTTACTAATTTACATTTCGCAAGTCTAGTGCCATACGCAGCAAAAGTCCATGCCTAGTGTTGTAAAATGCATTTCAAACCAGGCTGGTTTTTGATTTACGTTTTGGTATAGAATTTGGAGAGGGCGTTTGATCAAGTCAGACCTACGTTTTGAATTTGAATTTCATTTTAAACTACATTTTGGAAAAACACATGCGTGATCATAAATTTGTCACGCATTTAGCACAAATCTATGCGTGATAACGAATATTGTGAATTAAGGGGAAGTTGATTTTAAAATTAGAAGAAAATTGTTTTACTAAAGTATAAAAATGATCATGCAGAAAATTAAACACAGGCCTACATTGAAACTCAAGTTGTACGTGGCTTTATTAATATTAAAAATATTTATGTTTATGTACCCAGTATTGTCAACAAACACTCCCTGAAATCGTTTTAAAACAGCTTAAAAATGCTCAGATTGTGGGAGCACACGGAGGACTTCACCCCGGGTGGCTCTGCCACTGGACCCCAGCGGCCCTGCCCCCTCCCCCACTCCAACTGGTGTAGTCACTCACACATCTCTCAGGTTGGTAACTATGCTGTCAATTACAGATATCAAGAAGGAAAGATCTGTCTAGAAATTGAACATCTCAACAAACACTGCAACTATTAAACTACTGTGGTAGATTTCTTATCACTCCAATATACTCCTAATTTTGGAGTCCTTAGGAGGTCATCTTTACACACCTGAACCAAAGCAAAGACAGGCCACTACTCTAGCACTACTGTAGCACCACAAGACCACCAAATGTCTCAAAAAATGCTGTTCAAGATTGTTCTTGCAAACAATTATTTTTTAACTGGAAAATATTAAACGTCTTTGACATTAATAAACTACAATCTGCCTTATTTATGTACCGTTTAACCAACAATCTACTTCCGGCACACATTAGTTCATTATTTAACAAACCCTCTGATACTCATTCACACTTCACTCGTTTTTCTGTTACCAATTTTTATGTTAAAAAATGTGAGTTTCATACCAGACACCATTCAATCCTTTACACCAGTCCTAAGCTTTGGGGGAGTCTTTCACACTCTTTAAAAAACAAACCATCTCTCTCAAGTTTCAGGATTACCTATAAAAAGTCTTTGGTGCAGATATATGGTGAGTAAGTTTCTCTTTGATCATTACTTATCTATTTATTATAATCATCTCATTATTATTATTATTATTATTATTATTATTATTATTATATTATTATTATTATTATTATTATTATCATCATTATCATTATTAAGTTTGATTTCACACTTTATGCTGTGTTCTAAAGTTTTATGTACCATCTTCTGGTTTTTTTTACAGGGGGTCAAGTCTTAAAGTTTTTTACTTATTTTGACCTCCTTCCACACTTCCTATAACTATATTTTCACTTGTACTTACAGCGATTTTGTAACCTTGTACTATTATTATATTGTTATCACCTTAATATTGTTATGTCAATTTGAAGAGTTGGAGAAAAAGCATTGAACAAACAAAACAAACAAAAAGATAATATCAGTGTTTTCACCCTGCAGTTAGTGGAACTCTAAATGTCAAATGGATCATCCTTGACAGACATTTCAACAAATTATTCAACTGTAGCATATTTAAAATATTTTGTAGAGCACCACATCTTCGCGAGTAGAATTTGTGGGTCAAAATGACAAAATTTAAGAAACACACATTGGTATCTGCTGCAGAATACATTTAATTAAACATAGGGTTTGAGGTATGACTTGGAAACAATTGAGTTTTTTTTCTAAATTGAACACAATTAGAATGCCACAGTATCACTTTTGTCAGATTGCTAGTGTTTTTACGGAGAGTGTAAATCTCGTAGAAGTGATTTGGATGAATGAATTTGTGTATTAACAAAGTTTTCACGACACCATCCCACACATGGAGGATCCAGATTTTATTTAATGAGGGGGCATCAATTTCATATAGGCCTGGATGATTTTTATACACAGAAATATGTTTCTAATAATGGTAAGATTTATGTTCAGTATATTATGCTGTTACGAAATGTTGTAACACTTAGTATTTGTATGGCATTTTGTATTTTCACTGTTCAAAAAAAAAAAAGGCAATGGTGGCAAACAGGGGAACGTTCCACTTCCTAAATCTGCCCCCTGCCCCAACATTGTGGGGCCGAGGAACAAAATGTTATTGCTATGACAACAGATGGCCGGAAATGGCACTCACAGATTAGACCTAAATTTTAATATACTTTTCTTCTTTTATCTCCATTTTTTAATTTCCAAAAAGTTCGGGGAGGGGCGTAACCTGGGATGAGTGTAGCCCGGGATGAGTGATTTGTGGGGGGGGGGGCCTTGAAGGTTAAGTGGCAATGCTCAATGACTAAGTCAGGGAGATTCAGATGGAAAAATATGGTGATATGTGGCAATTTTGTGAATACTTGAGAGTAATTTTTTTTTTCCAGTGGGAAGTGTGGGCGGAAGCAAGGTTTTTGGGAGGGGTTATTTCTTGTGCTGCTCTTATTTTCTTCCCAATGCATCACTGATCCCTTTATATATCAGATGACTATTGTATGATATATATAACTGAATAACAATGATCTATTTGCAATTTTTTTGTTAAAAACTAAAATTTCTGTAGTGACCATTTTGAAATTCAAAATGGAGATCCTAAAATTGAATTAAAAAAAAGTGGTGCCCATTTTTTTTCTTAATTAGTGATTTTTTAAAATATTTTTAGACATGTTTGCGAAGAATCTATCCAAAAAATGACAAAGGTAAAAAAAATATGACATAAGACAACAGACTAGAAAGTTGCTGTCAAAATGACTTTTCTCCATAAACGTCTGCTGACCCTTCAAAATATCTTGGCAACACTAATTTGGGTTGCCACCATAGTTTGAATACCAGGAACCTACTGTATGCAAAATGAACCACAAATGGACCCATTAATAAGGTCCATATGTTCAGATAGTTTGTCAACAGGGCAAAAGTCGTCATCGTCTATTATCAGAAAATTCAATGATAATATGGTTTTATGCAACACATCACAAACATAATGTCTCACAAACAAAACATTTAGTTCATTTTTCCACAATTGATTTCTATTTCAATTATTACTATCTATTTCCGTATTTGCTGTGTCATAGTCTAGAGCATTCCAAAATGTGAAACTCGGCGACCAACCAATCAGAAAGCTTGTAAATAGATCAGCCACGTAGAAAACCCGTGATGCTGTGATCACAAAGCAAGTTCATTGCGATGTTTCGAGCCAACACGGAAATAATTTTAAAATCTGTTATCTGTTATAAGTCTCCGTGACGGCAGCTAAATTCTTAATCTCATATGAAGGCAAGATTATCAATAAGGTAGGTTTTCATGATTTATTAAAACTGTTTTAAAACCTTCCATTTTGATTAAAATAATGTGCTAGGCTATGGTGGCAAATCATTGTGTATTCGAAAGGAAAGCCTGTCTAACAATGGGCTTGCATTTCATAAATGAAATGGGGAAGCCTAGTAGGCCTAAAACAGTGAAACACTTATGGTCCAGTAATGGCGTGGCCTAATCCTATCATCTCAAGGCAAGACATGTTTGAAAACACCGTTCAGCAACCTATGGGTCGCGACCCAATGTTTGGGTCACAGAAACATTTAGATGGGTCGCATAATCTCTTCAGATCGTGAAAACTTGACTTAATACGAACAAGGACAAACAAAATCAAATTAATGCAAACGAAAGTGCAGTTTACTTTGTAATGCATTTGCTATCATAGTTTCATTTGTTATTTTGTTATTTTAGTATTTATATAGCACTTATTCCATTAGGTTACAAAGCATTTTATATTATGTTAAATAATATACTATCAAAACATTTGTACTTCAGGTATGACAACTTCAAAGTGTTATTTTTGTTCCTTTCAGTGTGATTGGCTTTCAGCTGAAAATTATAACGACAAAACATTTTCTCTTCAATTTAATGTGTCTATGTCTTCGCATAGGCCTAACCCATATTTCTGGCAGCAATCTATGAATTTGTGTAGACCTATAGTAAAATGCCAGTAAATCATTCATTTTAAAAAATCTTATTGGAACATTTGATAACTTACATGCTTTGTTAAATGAGTAATTCAAAGTTATATTTTCATTTTTATGGGTTTTAAATTGATTGTGTGGGTAATCTTTGGAATAGGCTTATCTTTTAATCGATTGCCAAAAGAATCAAGTGGGTTCTTCTCATACCCCTCGCGCATATAAAACGGCGGACGTGATTTAATGACCTCATTCACCCAAACTAAAAAATAATAATACCGTATTCAATCATTTCACCATGGAATTCAGGTGAGAAATTTGGCTTCTGGTTTGGTGGGTCACGTCTGAGTGCTTGACATATAATTTGGGTCATGGGCTAAACAGGTTGCAGAATGGGGTTTTAAACAATGTTGTATAGAATAATATTAACAACTTCTTCATTAATTACATTATATATTAATAACATCATATTATAAATATAATTTAATTTAACACTGAAAACACGAATCATGTAAAAACAACTAATCCAATGCCTGTGATATGTTAAACAATGTAGCTGTTTTAGACAGATTCCTATCCAAAAAAAATGATAGGTAGAAGCTAGGGTCCAGTTGATTCAGGTATTTTGACCTTGCTGGTTAAGAATGTGGTGGATTCCAAGCAAAATTCTCTTTCTTATAAGAGCACTTTTAACCATACAGAGTAATTTTGGTACCAAACTGTTCGAAAAACTTGTTTCTATTTTGTTCCCCAACAAAATACCAGGAAAAAGCTTTTACCCCAAAAACCCATTTTTGGTCAAACTTCTATGGCATTAACCTTCTTCTTTGAGAAAAAATGCAGAGAACACCATCCCTGCAAAATAATTTTGTAAAGTTACAATAAAAAATATTAACTAGAAAATATATCACTCCAGTATATAATTTCAAGTATATTACAGGAAAAAGGCTAAATTCCACTTGTAATTTTAAACTCAACCTACTCCCTCTTGACATCACTCAGGAACCTGGGGTGAACGGTTACATTATTTTCTTCTCTTATAAGTTTATAATGATTAAGAAACTAGGATGCATTTTTTCTTCAGTTGAAATTCAGTGTCAGGGCTTTGCTTTTATCCAAATCAAGGTCAAACTTCCCACAGTGAGCTTTTGCAGAACATCAGGCTAAAGGTTTCCTTATACACTTGCATAGGACATTTGTTTTGCTTCACAATAGCCCTGATGGTAGTTAAAATATATTTATTTTAAAAAAAATGTTTAACTATTGTCTTACATTACTACTACAGAACATCATTAAAATTGATCTACTTTATGTAAAACAAGCAAATTTTGGCGGTAAATAAAAAAAGACAGACATATTTATTAATAGGTTGTTGGTAAATTCACTGTTATAGAATTCAGTAAGGCGTTTGATTACATAATCACGCATTGGCTATTAATAAACTTTATAAAGTCAATCGTGACATCAACTCCCAATGTTATTTGCCTATCCCCAACAGTACAATATTATATAGTGTAAGCTTGGCTTGATCTTTCTCTAGGTTTGTGAGCAAAAGATGAAAACAACGTTGCCTAATGTAATATACACACAGTACAATGATCATATCACTATTGAAACCGATAACTGCATGCTACATAGCAGTTGATTATTAATAATAATAATTATAATAAAAAACAATAATAACAATAACAATAATAATAATAATAGTAATAATAATAATAATAATAATAATAATAATAATAATAATGTAGTTTTATATAGCGCCAAATCCATCTAACATAAGATGCAGGGCGCTTGATATGTGGACTAAGAACTCGATCAATGACTTTCTTCACCCCTAAGGGTCCTTTATGTCTGTGCTTCCCGGTAACCCGGTACCACCAACTCTTGTCGTCCACAACAGATTATCAAAACTAACATTAAAAGACATGATTGACTTATAAAGCAATTAGTATAGCTGCATACATCATACACCACCTATTTATGGAGTTTAGAACAGGCTTGTCGCATCAAAGGAACCTGTTACTGTTGTGATTTCCTTCTCACTAATACCTCCATGGTTGCACCAATCAAAATGGAATGTTGAGAGTACAGGTACAGTGTACTTGTTAAAAAATTGGTTACTTATGTTCAGTGTATAACTTGGAAATCAACAAATATCTGGGACCATAATAAGAAACAAGCTGATCCTAAAAATTATGATGCATATTAATTTTTATATTATTTTATTTCCCAGATTTGGAAGAAAATCTGACCCAGGCCTCCCTCCAATTAGGCCTAAGTATCTACCAACAGCTGCTGTGCAAGAACATATCATCAAAATCTAGAAACAATCTGCCAAATCGCCGAACACTTCAGAACTTTTGACTATGAGTTTTTGGGAGCTTTTGGCAAGTAGCTGTAAAGAGAGGTATTGGCTATACAATACATGAGCACTCAGAGAGGTTTAGCTGATATGATGCTGTTGTCTGGGATAATTCTCACAAATTCCCCCTAAGACTTCAGATTCGAAAAAGTTCATATAATGGGTAACCTCTCTCATTAATGGACACCTATTGGTTAATATCTTGGAAAGGTGGGAATAGCCCTTCTTCAAATAAATGCACATTAGCCAAATTGGCCTTGCAATACATCCTGATAGAGAGTAATCTGAATGGATAGTGGTTCAAATGAGGCTCTCCAGCTTGCTTACAACCTTTTGTTTCAAAATCTAATTCTTGAGAAGTTCTTTTTCGTAAGGAACAATGTTTTCTTGCAGTAAGGAAAAGCTATGCATCAAAGCACAATTTCTTCTGATTTGCAAATAAATAAATAGATTTGCAAGTCAGTATTGCTTGACATATGCAGCTTTCTGAGAAAATAACCTTCTTAAAAATTCCCCTCCAAGACATTTTTGACAAAGTTCTCGAAATAATGGAAGTTCTTGGTAACCTTACAAAAAAATGTCATCTGAATCTGAAACTGAAGATACTGACAGGAGTCCACCAGGGTACATGTGATTATTGGAATATATTATTTTGGAAAGTTGGAAATAGATCTTCAAATAAATGCACATTAGCCGAACTGGCCTTGCAACCATTGCAAGCAAAGGTAAGCATAACCAGACTAAAACTCCTAAGAAAATATTTTATTGTTCCTTTTCTTCTTTTTTTTTTTAACATTTCTTGGTAAAAATCTCCCATACCAACCTTAATTCTTCGAGTTGCTTTAGCCAGTGGCGGCTGTAAGATATATTGTCTACGGGGTGGCCGGAAATGGAACTCTCAGACTTGAAAAATACTTTTAAATGTAAAGTTGGTAAAATACAATTGTTACTATACTGTACTCTCAAACGCAACTCAATAAACATGCATTTCATTTCATCAGGCCTTTTTTTTTTTTTGGTTTTTTGATCAAACTCCAATGAGCTCAACCTGTTGGATGGTGGGGCGTAAGCGCCTGAAATTGTACCTTGTTCATTAATGTAAAGTTGGTAAAATACGATTGTTACTATACTGTACTCTCAAACGCAACTCAATAAACATGCATTTCATTTCCATCAGGGGAAGTTAGGCATACACCGCCACTGCACACTATCAAATCACTTCATTTTTCTAGGGTGGATTATTAAGTTTTATGGGCTTTTGAAATGTATTTTTTAGTTTTAGAAATATTGTATGTGGTCCTAAATGTTTCTTTTGGCTATAAGTATGACTGCAACAAGCCTCAAGAATAATTTCTAGGCTCGGTCTATTGCACAGCAGCAGCACAGCAAGCGCCTACTACAGTAACCCAGTAATGCATCGTGAACATGTCTCTTAATATTATGCCAAAGCTTTACTATCAATATCTTTCATGCCTTTCCATGTCCAATGTCCTAAGGCTTCAGATGTAATACTGAAATATTTGTTAGTGATTTGGAAAAAAAAAATTTCATGTTAAAAAATACAGAAACAGCAATATGGTGTCGCTTACAACACTCAGAAAAATTGCCGAGCTGCCATCTTTACAGTGTATTAACTTGAGCATTCAAAATAATAACAAAGCGAGTACCGCATACAGATTACATGACTGATTAGACGTAAAAGGTGGACATTTTGTTAGCCTGTCAATTATCACCCATCCATGTCAATATTACACAGATGTGGTTGATAAATTAATACTTTCAGAGGCCTTTACACAAGATTTTCAGTCTAGTTTTAAGGTTACTATTTCAAAATGATTAAAAAAACATCTGAATAACACATCAAATAACAAGATGATTCTAAAATTACCACCAAGTATTGATGTTTGTTATTATATTTAATTTAACAGATGGACAAGATGATCCATACCAAGTGGTCAGCAAAAAAAATGGAGCTAGAAATGGACACTCATAGAAAGACATTACCAAGCTTTCACCGTGAAATTAGGTTTGGGAGGGGTAATGTTGAAATTCAGTGATGTCACAGGAATAGTGACGGGTGATTTTAAACACATTGTAACTTCGTTAAGCTTAAACTGATAGTATCTAACATCCGCTAAAAACAGTGTGAAACTAAAATTGCAGAAAACGAAGAAAAGGCCCAAAACAGCTACCAACATCAAAATCGTGAATTTGAAGTAAAATAATGGATAAAACAATGGTCAATAAGCGCCTACCTTTTCAGCATACAAGATACATCCAATCCACTTGTAAGGGAAGGAGTAAAGAGGCTGTATACAAATTTCTGAAGTTGGGAACTTCATAGGCAATCCATTCTTAAAAATGAGGTCAAAATTTGAGACAGTGCTTTCATACTGTACTTTTAAAAATGTTTTTTTATATTATTCTTGATATGGGTGGAAGAAATGTATCATTTGTTTCCCGAGTTCCGGCGCCCACTTAATTATTTTCTATTCAAATAGGAAAATGCGATTTTCAAGCACCTAGGTGTCTTGTTCTGTAATTCACCATTCTGTTTGTTTGAAATACTCGTCGACTTAAACATGAAAGTATGCATTTTAATAGTCTATTTGCTATATTGTAAACTTATTGCCTTCAAATAATAATAACATTTTATTATCAAGACTATTTCAAAAATATTAAAAGTATAGAATGTAGTGTGTTCAATTGTCAGTCTTCTTCAACATACCAAGTCGGCTGATTCTATCAAGTCTGACAAAACCTTACTTAAAAACTTTCTTTTTAACAACACTGAATACACCTATGTTTCCCATTTTTCTATCTAGGAAGGTTTTACAGCTAATGTGCTATCATTTGCCGGATGTCCAGAGCTGGATACCACCTGTTCCTCACTCGATACCACAACATTGCCTTTTGCCGTGCACGTTAGAGTCGAAGGCTTATTCTAAGGTGGAAGCCACCGGAGCCCAGCATACTGCTTAACATAGTGTCTGCATGCACCTGGACAGTGACGTTGTTTTGACATCAGTCCTGTTCTGGACGCTTAATCAACCTTAAACCTCTAATCTCGTCGGCAAAGTAAATGAATGTGTATACTATTTACATCCAAGGTGTTTCTTAATGTTGTCAAAATTTGCATATTTCAAGGGGCATCTACATAGGCCAAGTCCCGTCATTGTCAATATATATATATATTTCTGTAAATCAGTAAAAACAGCTCCTTAAGTCTTGCAATGGCTGCCAACAGTCCCATTAAAATCAAAAGTAGAGCCATTTATTTACAATTTCAAACTAATTCAGATGTATTGCAACATTCTATGCCAGATACCTTTCGACAAGCATGCCATGTCCCAGTCCTCCGGCTGCGCAAGCTGCGATGAGGGCAAATTGTCCATCCTCTTTCTTTAGTCTGTTGGTAGGCCTAGATTCAATTTTGTGAAGACATATCTTGTATATATGCTTTCATGTTTATATCGGCAAGTAGGTCAGGCAAGAAGCAAAGTGCTATACAACAGAACCTCTCTGGTTAACCACTACTTGAGCAATGACAAACAGCTTGCAAATCCTTCTCCAATCTCCCGTCGTCGGCAAAGTCTACAAGTTTGTATACTATTTACATCCGATGTGTTTCTCATTATTGTCAAGACTGCCCTAATTCAAAGGGCATCTAAATATGCCAAGTCCCTTCCTTAGTTAACCTAAATTTATTTCTGTGAAGATAAGCAAGTCTTGCATGCTTTTACATTTAATTCGGTGTGTAGGTCAGGAAAAAAGAAAGGTACTACACATTAGCACCTCTCTGGTCAACCACTGCTCAATGTCAATTTCAACCGGGGAGGCGCTAGCCATAACGAAGCGCTTGGAAAATACCTACAATGTTCCCCTCTTCGGCAAAAGTCCACAAGTGTGTATTTTATTTACATTTAATGTGTTTCTCAATGTTGTCAAGATTGGCATACTTCAAAGGGCATCTACAGTACATACAGTAGGCCAAGTCCCGTCTTAGTAGGCCTAAAGTCAATTCTGTGAAGATATGTCTAGCATATGCTTTCATGTTTAAGTCAACGTGTAGGTTGGACAAAAAGAAAGGTGGTATACAATTGCATCTCCCAGGTCAACAACTCCTCAATGTCAACCACTAACCAGGGAGGGGCCAGCCATGACAAACTGCTTGCAAAACCTCTAATCTTCACCTTGTCGGTAAAAACAAGTGTGTATACTATCTATCTGAAGTCCTTCTTAATGCTGTCAAGATTGGCATACTTCAACGGACACAAAAAGTATCTTGGAATTTCTTATTTCGTAGACATTTTACCTTTTCGAGGTAAACTATCTTTGTCTTACCCCAGGTAAGCTCTCTTGGAATTCTATCTCCATGAGATAAATTATCTTGACATTTTATTTTTCTGATAAAACCTATATCTTGGAATTCAAATCTCCTTAATGAAGCTTGTTGAAGAACTAAGGAAGCTAGTCTAAGGCTTTCGGCATCCTCCGAGGCCTTTTTCTGGAACAGGTCTTTTAATTTTTGAATTTCTTCTTTCAGTTTGTCACACTTCTGTTGGCAATTGTTCTTTGAATTCTTCCATCTTAGCCTCTGAGTCATGAATGATGTTCTCAGCTTGGTTAACAACTTCAACTTTTTCCTTCCTCTTGTTGTCCTCTTCAGAGTATTTCTCTGCATTCGTTACCATGTTTTCAATCTCGCCCTTACTTAACACACCAGATGATTGGATAACAATGTGTTTTTCCTTGCCAGTCTCCTTATCTCGAGCCGATACACTGACGAATCCATTGGTGTCCATGTCAAAACTTACTTCAATCTGAGAAACACCCCTCCACCTCCCCCCCCACCCCAACTCTTGGAGCTTGTGGAAGACCAAACAATTGGAATTGAGCAAGGAGTTTGTTGTCTGCTGCCATCTCACTCTTGCCCTGGTGCACTTTAATTTCTACGTGTGTCTGCCCATCAGCTGCTGTGGAGAACACCTGCAACATTTTTGTTGGGATAGTTGTGTTTCTGTTGATCAGCCTTGTAAAAACACCACCAAAAATTTTGATTCCTACAGACAGAGGAGTCATGTTCAACATAAGTACATCGGTGACATCACTAGCAAGCATGCCACCTTGGATTGCTGCGCCCTTTGTAGCATAAAGTGTGATTTTTGAATGTGTTACTGCTTGAAGTTTAGCAGGCATTCCTACAAGTCTCTCGCCTTCTGGTGTAAATGCTACCACTGGGGGCATTGTTTTCTTTCAATGTTGGCATTAACAATACCATTGAATTGTTATTTGATGTTTCTTATAACATATAAATCCAGGATACACAAAGGGTATCTTGGAATTCCTTTAAGAAATAATTTACATTTTCGAGATAAATTATCATTGTCTTCCTCTGGTAAGCTGCCTTGGAACTTCGTCTCCGTGAGATAAATTATCTTGACATTTTATTTTTCTGATGAAACCTTTGTCTTGGAATTCAATATACAATTTAACAAAAATCATCTTATTGAATACAACGACTACAAACCATTTTACAATACAGAATAGAATTAAACTGTGCTCAAGGGTATGTTTCTTTTGCCCACATGCATCTTCACACCAAATTTCTACAAGAAAACATATTCTTGGGATTCCTCAACAAGCACTGTATATGGTCAGTTCATGAGGATATTCAACACCCCAGAGAACATGATCAACATATTTTTTTCAAATTTAGTTCTCTTCTTTTCTTCTTGTTGGCTACTATCTTCCTTCGCTACTTGCATCACTGCTGCCTTCTGATTGGTCCTATTCTGAAGCCATCCTCTTGTAGGCCATTTTAAACTCTTTAATGAAGCTTGTTGAAGAGCTGAGGAAGCCAGTCTAAGGCTTTCAGAATCCTCCGAGTCCTTCTACTGGAGCAGGTCTTTTACTTTTTGAAGTTCTTCTTTCAGTTTGTCACACTTCTGTTGGCAATTGTTCTTTGAATTCTTCCATCTTAGCCTCTGTGTCATGAATGATGTTCTCAGCTTGGTTAACAACTTCAACCTTTTCCTTCCTCTTTTTGTCATCTTCAGAGTATTTCTCTGCATTCATTACCATGGTTTCAATCTCATCCCCACTTAACACACCTGATGATTGGATAACAATGTGTTGTTCATTGCCAGTCTCCTTATCTTGAGCCGATGCACTGACGATTCCATTGGCGTCCATGTCAAAACTTACTGCAATCTGAGGACCCCCCCCCCCACTCTTGGAGCCGGTGGATGACCAACCAAATGGAATTGACCAAGGAGTTTGTTGTCTGCTGCCAATTCACTCTCGCCCTGGTACACTTTAATTTCTACGGGTGTCTGCACATCAGCTGCTGTGGAGAACACCTGCAACACTGAATACACCTATGTTTCCCATTTTTCTATCTAGGAAGGTTTTACAGCTAATGTGCTATCATTTGCCAGATGTCCAGAGCAGATACCACCTGTTCCTCACTCGATACTACAACATTGCCTTTTGCCGTGAACGTTAGCAGAGTCGAAGGCTTATTCTAAGGTGGAAGCCACCGGAGCCCAGCATACTGCTTAACAGAGTGTCTGCATGCACACGGACAGTGACGTTGTTTCGACATCAGTCCTGTTCTGGACGCTTAATCAACCTCAAACCTCTAATCTCGTCGGCAAAGTAAATTAATGTGTATACTATTTACATCCGAAGTGTTTCTCAATGTTGTCAAAATTGGCATATTTTAAGGGGCATCTACATAGGCCAAGTCCCGTCATTGTCAATATATATATATATTTCTGTAAATTAGTAAAAACAGCTCCTTAAGTCTTGCAATGGCTGCCAACAGTCCCATTCAAATCAAAAGTAGAGCCATTTATTTACAATTTCAAACTAATTCAGATGTATTGCAACATTCTATGCCAGATACCTTTTGACAAGCATGCCATGTCCCAGTCCTCCGGCTGCGCAAGCTGCGATGAGGGCAAATTGTCCATCCTCTTCCTTTAGTCTGTTGGTAGGCCTAGATTCAATTTTGTGAAGACATATCTTGTATATATGCTTTCATGTTTATATCGGCAAGTAGGTCAGGCAAGAAGCAAAGTGCTATACAACAGCACCTCTCTGGTTAACCACTCCTTGAGCAATGACAAAGAGCTTGCAAATCCTTCTCCAATCTCCCATCGTCGGCAAAGTCTACAAGTTTGTACACTATTTACATCCGATGTGTTTCTCATTATTGTCAAGACTGCCCCAATTCAAAGGGCATCTAAATATGCCAAGTCCCTTCTTTAGTTAACCTAAATTTATTTCTGTGAAGATAAGCAAGTCTCGCATGCTTTCACATTTAATTCGGTGTGTAGGTCAGGCAAAAAGAAAGGTACTATACATTAGCACCTCTCTGGTCAACCACTGCTCAATGTCAATTTCAACCGGGGAGGCCCTAGCAATGACAAGGCGCTTGCAAATACCTACAATGTTCCCCTCTTCGGCAAAAGTCCACAAGTGTGTATATTATTTATATTTGTTGTGTTTCTCAATGTTGTCAAGATTGGCATACTTCAAAGGGCATCTACAGTACATAGGCCAAGTCCCGTCTTAGTAGGCCTAAAGTCAATTCTGTGAAGATATGTCTAGCATATGCTTTCATGTTTAAGTCAACGTGTAGGTTGGACAAAAAGAAAGGTGGTATACAATTGCATCTCTCAGGTCAACAACTCCTCAATGTCAACCACTAACCAGGGAGGGGCCAGCCATGACAAATTGGCTTTCAAAACCTCTAATCTTCTCCTTGTTGGTAAAAACAAGTGTGTATACTATCTATCTGAAGTCCTTCTCAATGCTGTCAAGATTGGCATACTTCAACGGGAACAAAAAGTATCTTGGAATTTCTTATTTCATAGACATTTTACCTTTTCGAGGTAAACTATCTTTGTCTTACCTCAGGTAAGCTCTCTTGGAATTCTATCTCCGTGAGATAAATTATCTTGACATTTTATTTTTCTGATAAAACCTATATCTTGGAATTCAAATCTCTTTAATGAAGCTTGTTGAAGAACTAAGGAAGCTAGTCTAAGGCTTTCGGCATCCTCCGAGGCCTTTTTCTGGAACAGGTCTTTTAATTTTGGAATTTCTTCTTCAGTTTGTCACACTTCTGTTGGCAATTGTTCTTTGAATTCTTCCATCTTAGCCTCTGAGTCATGAATGATGTTCTCAGCTTGGTTAACAACTTCAACTTTTTCCTTCCTCTTGTTGTCCTCTTCAGAGCATTTCTCTGCATTCGTTACCATGTTTTCAATCTCGCCCTTACTTAACACACCAGATGATTGGATAACAATGTGTTTTTCCTTGCCAGTCTAATTATCTCGAGCCGATACACTGACGAATCCATTGGTGTCCATGTCAAAACTTACTTCAATCTGAGGAACACCCCTCCCCCCCCCCACTCTTGGAGCTTGTGGAAGACCAAACAATTGGAATTGACCAAGGAGCTGCCATCTCACTCTTGCCCTGGTGCACTTTAATTTCTACATGTGTCTGCCCATCAGCTGCTGTGGAGAACACTGCAACATTTTTGTTGGGATAGTTGTGTTTCTGTTGATCAGCTTTGTAAAAACACCACCTAAAATTTTGATTCCTACAGACAGAGGAGTCATGTCCAACAGAAGTACATTGGTGACATCACTAGCAAGCACGCCACCTTGGATTTCTGCGCCTTTTGTAGCATAAAGTGTGTTTTTTGAATGTGTTACTGCTTGAAGTTTAGCAGGCATTCCTACAAGTCTCTCGCCTTCTGGGGTAAATGCTACCACTGAGGGCATTGTTTTCTTTCAATGTTGGCATTAACAATACCATTGAATTGTTATTTCGTGTTTCTTATAACATATAAATCCAAGATACACAAAAAGTATCTTGGAATTCCTTTAAGAAATAGTTTACCTTTTCGAGATAAATTATCTTTGTCTTCCTCAGGTAAGCTGTCTTGGAACTTCGTCTCCGTGAGATAAATTATCTTGACATTCTATTTTTCTGATGAAACCTATGTCTTGGAATTCAATATACAATTTAACAAAAATCATCTTATTGAATACAACGACTACAAACCATTTTACAATACAGAATAGAATTAAACTGTGCTCAAGGGTATGTTTCTTTTGCCCACATGCATCTTCACATCAAATTTCTACAAGAAAACATATTCTTGGGATTCCTCAACAAGCACTGTATATGGTCAGTTCATGAGGATATTCAACACCCCTAAGAACATGATCAGCATATTTTTTTCAAATTTAGTTCTCTTCTTTTCTTCTTGTTGGCTACTATATTCCTTCGCTACTTGCATCACTGCTGCCTTCTGATTGGTCCTATTCTGAAGCCAACTTGTAGAAGGCCATTTTAAACTCTTTAATGAAGCTTGTTGAAGAGCTGAAGAAGCCAGTCTAAGGCTTTCAGAGTCCTCCGAGTCCTTCTACTGGAGCAGGTCTTTACTTTTTGAAGTTCTTCTTTCACTTCTGTTGGCAATTGTTCTTTGAATTTTTCCATCTTAGCCCCTGTGTCATGAATGATGTTCTCAGCTTGGTTAACAACTTCAACTTTTTCCTTCCTCTTTTTGTCCTCTTCAGAGTATTTCTCTGCATTCATTACCATGGTTTCAATTTGATCCCCACTTAACACACCTGATGATTGGATAACAATGTGTTGTTCATTGCCAGTCTCCTTATCTTGAGCCGATGCACTGACGATTCCATTGGCGTCCATGTCAAAACTTACTGCAATCTGAGGGCCCCCCCCCCCACTCTTGGAGCTGGTGGATGACCAACCAATTGGAATTGACCAAGGAGTTTGTTGTCTGCTGTCAATTCACTCTCGCCCTGGTACACTTTAATTAATGTCTACGTGTGTCTGCACATCAGCTGCTGTGGAGAACACCTGCAACACTGAATACACCTATGTTTCCCATTTCTCTATCTAGGAAGGTTTTACAGCTAATGTGCTATCATTTGCCGGATGTCCAGAGCTGGATACCACCTGTTCCTCACTCGATACCACAACATTGCCTTTTGCCGTGCACGTTCGCAGAGTCGAAGGCTTATTCTAAGGTGGAAGCCACCGGAGCCCAGCACACTGCTTAACAGAGTGTCTGCATGCACCCGGACAGTGACGTTGTTTCGACATCAGTCCTGTTCTGGACGCTTAATCAACCTTAAACCTCTAATCTTGTCAGCAAAGTAAATGAATGTGTATACTATTTACATCCGAAGTGTTGTCAAAATTGGCATATTTCAAGGGGCATCTACATAGGCCAAGTCCTGTCATTGTCAATATATATATATATATTTCTGTAAATTAGTAAAAACAGCTCCTTAAGTCTTGCAATGGCTGCCAACAGTCCCATTCAAATCAAAAGTAGAGCTGTTTATTTACAAACTAATTCAAATGTATTGCAACATTCTATGCTAGATACCTTTCGACAAGCATGCCATGTCCCAGTCCTCCGGCTGCGCAGGCTGCGATGAGGGCAAATTGTCCATCCTCTTTCTTTAGTCTGTTGGTAGGCCTAGATTCAATTTTGTGAAGACATATCTTGTACCGTATATATGCTTTCATGTTTATATCGGCAAGTAGGTCAGGCAAGAAGCAAAGTGCTATACAACAGCACCTCTCTGGTTAACCACTCCTTCAGCAATGACAAAGAGCTTGCAAATCCTTCTCCAATCTCCCGTCGTCGGCAAAGTCTACAAGCTTGTACACTATTTACATCCGATGTGTTTCTCATTATTGTCAAGACTGCCCTAATTCAAAGGGCATCTAAATATGGCAAGTCAACCTGTGCTTTACCAGTACTTCCACATACTTGTGGGAATTCCTTTGCTTACCAACAAATTTTTACACGTGTGAGAAAAACAGAATTTCCCAGGAGCGTGAGAAAAAGAGACAGATCCATCACCTCCGAATTAAAATTAGATAAAACTTAATATACACTCAACATTAAAAATTAGTACAGCATACAGGTTTTATAATTAATCGTAAAATCTGATATTTGACTGTTAAGTGATATAATGTGTTCCTAAAATTTGAAAGATTTGATCTGGAATGTCCTGAAATTGTCATGGAAATTTGCTTGTTAAAAAAATGTACAAACCCTGTTAATTTATTTACTTTTATTTTCACCATACCAGCCGAATGAAATTAATACTGCAAAACATTGCTGTCAACATGAATCAATTACAGCAATATATTTCTGTGACAATGCGGTCAACCACTGCTCAATAATTGTAATTAATTCTGTAATTCCAAATGTAAAATTTAAAGATAAACTCTTATATTACATTTATTAAGTTACTTTTATTGATTGTATATTTTACTTATGTTCTGTATAACAATACACACTTAAATTCTACAATGAAAATTTCTTTTTTTACATTTATTAGTTAAGTTATGGTTGAAAATTGTTGTTACTTTTGTGTGTCAAACTGAACCACTTTGGAAACCAGTACATTGTATTGAAAGTGTATTTCAGAATAAAGAAAGAATAAATAAAATAAAATGCAGCGTATTTTCATTAAACAGCAACGTTGATTGAGTCTAATACTGGGTTGTTATAATCTAAAACCACGTGAACTAAGCGAGATGAACAAATACCGATGGTGCTCAAAATAATTGCTTTTCTGCCTAGCTTCGTGTGGCAAACCATGGAAAAACTTGTCTGGTCTAATTTTCTACACGAAGCTGAGTAGGCATAGTTTTGTACACGAATGCTAATTGGTTCGCTCGCCCAGTGCAGTGCACATGGTTTTGCTGTTTCACGTACACGAACGCTAATTGGTTGGCTCGCCCAGTGCACATGAGTTTAGTTTGTCTCAACAGGCCCAGACAACACCACAGCTCTGTTGTTTAGAATAGGGCATGAAGGGGAATTCCCAAGTTTTGTCGTATAGGTAATCTTACAATATTTTCATGTTCTTTAGTTAAATAAAAGACATAATGGGATGAATTAATACACTAGACACATGGTTTTATTAGAAACACTTTATTATGACATCGTAAAGTGATGAATAAAAACACTAAACACATGGTTTTATTCG
>NW_022704877.1:157061-160465 GCF_011630105.1 Anneissia japonica | reverse complement strand
CCCCTTTTTTAACTTTTTTTTTTTTTTTTTTAATATATTTTTTTTTTTTAAATTTTTTTTTTTTTTTTTTTTTTTTTTTTTGCTTCCGGCAAGTTTCGGAGTTAGGTAGTCTCAAGATTCGACTGACAGGTACTTGATAGTGCTAGGTTCTCCGCATTTATGGCTTAGGGGTCGCGGTGCTTTCCTCCCTCCGTTCAGTTGTTTCAAATTGGGACCGAGTTAGTGAACCCTATAGTTAATGGTCTTGCTTGGTGCATAACCTTGCATGGAATGGATAGGGATAGTCGGGGAGGAATGACTAGGGCGCCGATTCCTGGCCAGGGTGAAAGCTCGTTTTGCTATATTTTTTCTTATCTTATTATATTTTTTATTGCTTAAAGGAACACGTACAGGATGAAAGTTTTAGATACAGTAATCGGTAATTATAGAGGGCAGCAATCATGTTTTAATAAAGGTCATACGTTAATTATTTTTTATCATCGGTAGCGTACGTTTACTAGTTATTGAAAGATTCAATTGATTTTGTATCGATGAATCAACTTAATTGACATTAAGTTAATTGTAATTGTCGGTGTATCTTTGCTGTGAAGATTCAAAACCTTATGTTTTAAAGAATAACAAACAGCTACATACTGTAATCAAGGTAATTCAACAGAAGATTATTATTATTATTATTATTATTATTATTATTATTATTTTATCATCATCACCCTCATCGTTATAAAGGAATGGCGCATTTTAGAAAAATAATACTGTAATGAATCTGTCTCTTATACACATCTAACTAAGGAAGCTAGTCTAAGGCTTTCGGCATCCTCCGAGGCCTTTTTCTGGAACAGGTCTTTTAATTTTGGAATTTCTTCTTTCAGTTTGTCACACTTCTGTTGGCAATTGTTCTTTGAATTCTTCCATCTTAGCCTCTGAGTCATGAATGATGTTCTCAGCTTGGTTAACAACTTCAACTTTTTCCTTCCTCTTGTTGTCCTCTTCAGAGTATTTCTCTGCATTCGTTACCATGTTTTCAATCTCGCCCTTACTTAACACACCAGACGATTGGATAACAATGTGTTTTTCCTTGCCAGTCTCCTTATCTCGAGCCGATACACTGACGAATCCATTGGTGTCCATGTCAAAACTTACTTCAATCTGAGGAACACCCCTTCACCTCCCCCCCCCCCCAACTCCCACTCTTGGAGCTTGTGGAAGACCAAACAATTGGATTTGACAAAGGAGTTTGTTGTCTGCTGCCATCTCACTCTTGCCCTGGTGCACTTTAATTTCTACATGTGTCTGCCCATCAGCTGCTGTGGAGAACACCTGCAACATTTTTGTTGGGATAGTTGTGTTTCTGTTGATCAGCTTTGTAAAAACACCACCTAAAATTTTGACTCCTACAGACAGAGGAGTCATGTCCAACAGAAGTACATCGGTGACATCACTAGCAAGCACACCACCTTGGATTGCTGCGCCCTTTGTAGCATAAAGGGTGTTTTTGAATGTGTTACTGCTTGAAATTTAGCAGGCATTCCTACAAGTCTCTCGCCTTCTGGTGTAAATGCTACCACTGACGGCATTGTTTTCTTTAAATGTTGGCATTAACAATACTGTTGAATTGTTATTTAGTGTTTCTTATAACATATAAATCCAAGATGCACAAAATGTATCTTGGAATTCCTTATTTCTTAGATAATTTACCTTTTCAAGGTAAACAATCTTTGTCTTCCCCAGGTAAGCTGTCTTGGAATTCCGTTTACAGTATGTGAGATAAATTATCTTGAAATTTTATTTTTCTGATGAAACCTACAGTACCATCCAGAAAACATTAACCCTCCGCACGCATTTTTTCCGCATATAAAAATCGTGTGACACGCAGTTAATTAGCTAGTAATAGGACCACCCATACGCAGTCAACCATTACGGCATTGAGTAATTCATGGTTTCAACGAACTGCCTAATGATTTTTACGTTCCAACAAATTGGTCTGTGTTGTTTATCAGCCAGACAAAGGACAGAGCCTGTCTTTATTTCGGAACAATGCAACTGGGAATAAACTTGATACTTTCATGGATATGCTGGTATATCCACAGGCAACTGAAGTATTTTGTTAACTGTAGGCCTACTTACAGTATTTTCCGGTTTATATGAAAATTAAATACTGTATTTGTGTACAGAAATATAAATTATTGTATATCATTGTAGAAATTGTAAGATCAAGTGGTAAAATCTTGGATCTCTTATTATCGATTAATTAACTGTTGTGAATATTACTTTAATAAAAAATGACGGTATGAGTGTGAAACTAAATCTAATGTTGTAACTTGTGTCCTCTGTTATTTTGTTATTATGCAATAAGAATAGTTGCTAATATTAGGCTACGGTTATTCATGATGTTTTCTGTGTAACAACAGAATCAAATCATTTAACATGTTTTTTTTTGTGTTTTTTTTTTCACGGGAATCGACTGTTTGTGTGTAATTGATCTTATCTTTTTCACGGGAATCGACTGTTTGTGTATTATTGGTCTTGTCGTAGTAAGAGTTTAAGAGCGTGAGAAAAGAATGATTCCATCTTTAATGAACACGTGTGCATTGCCTGTGCCCGCTGTAATCATCTTATTGGAAGTGAGACAAAGTGTGGACGAAGTTTAATGAAGGAGGCTTCATAGTCCCAGCACAACGTTTTTCAATGAAAATTCCTCTCGTTCAAACATGATACTGTAAACACAGTACGATACGTTATTTCGGAACAATGCAACTGGGAATATTAACCTTGATACTTTCATGGATATGCTGGTATATCCACAGGCATCTGAATTATTTTGTTAACTGTACTAACAATTTTCCGGTTTATATGAAGATTAAATATATATGTACAGAAATATAAATTGTAGGTCTACGTCATTGTAGAAATTCAAGAAGATCAAGTATCTCTTTTATTAGTCCATCAATAATGGTTGTGAATATTATGAGTTTGAAACCAAATATAATGCTGTAACTTGTGTCCTGTGTGTTATTTTGTTATGATACAATAATAATAGTTGTTGATAAAGGCAACTATTCACGATGTCGTTTGTTTAACAACATAATTAATGACGAACAGTTTTTTTTATTCACTGGAATTCTTAACAAAATCGACTGTTGTGTATTATTGGTCATATCGTAGTAAGAGTTTAAGAGCGTGAGAGAATAAAGATTCCTTCTTAATGAACAGTATTAAGAGTTTAAGAGCGTGAGAAAAGAAAGATTCCTTCTCAGTTAAGGAACCACGTATACAATATGCCCGCTGTAATCGTCGTGTTGGAAGCGAAGCCAATAAAGTTTATGTTTAGTATTAAATGGTTAATTAATAATGATTGAACATTTTGTTATTTGTTAGCATCACCATATTATATTATGTTTATTATT
>NW_022704877.1:145661-156908 GCF_011630105.1 Anneissia japonica | reverse complement strand
CCCAAAAATTCAGTAGAAAACAAATCTTCCCTAAACAAGCAGGCAGCTATTCTGTCTTTATCTTGCCGCGTTACTGTACTCATGGAGATATCCATGCTGTACTGCATAGCAGCAACGCGTGTCTACATTCCCTGAGTTGGCGGTGTTCAAAGAGAATATAAGAGGTGATTAACCTCGTGTTTGCTTCTCCTTCTGAATACTGTAGTATCGTGGGAACCTACTTACAGGAACGTTTCTCACTAAAGTCACCGTTACTAGGCAACCTACAGTACTAGTAACTTGATATTAGGCTTTTGCCTGTTACAGAGAGATAGCTTATGAATTAACTATTCCTTTTCCTTAAAATATTTCTTTATTGTTTTTATGCATGGCCTATATCTAGGCCTGTAATGTTTGGAACAATAGTCTAGGCAATTCATCTATTTTTAGCCTACTTGCCTACCTACCGTACTTTATCGTTAAAACGTAGGCCTACTCTTTATACCAACTTCACTGTTGCCTGTTACAACTTACTCAGGCCAAGCTAACCATTGCATTGTTTCCTGTGTAAATATGCAATTAAATGACAGTAAATATATTTACACAACACAATGAATGAATCATAATACATAACGAGAATATAACTATATAAATAAAATTAAGACCGTATTTCGATAGGAATTTTTAAGCACAACTGAGTAAATGTACTACAGTAAGTACACGCCATTCACGTATTTCTTGTTTTTATGAAGGCCTATGATATTTATCAGTATTATAAAAGTACAAACACGGTTAAAAAATATTCTGGTCATAGCTTTTATTTCAAAACTACAAAATAAATACAGTACTGTATGTTAAGTTTAAAAACTTCATTTCATTTTTCAGTTGATTACTGAAGCGACCTTGCTGATAGCAGACGTTCCCAGTTCAATATTAGCCGTAACCAACCTTCAATAAAGAAAATACATCGGTTATTCTGACCTTTATTTGCTTAGATATTTTATTGATACATTAATAGCCTATATACCGTATATTTTGTTTTCCAATCCTACATAGATAATAATGAGTAACACTGTAAATAAATTGAAACATACTTCGATAGGAATTGTTAGGTGGTTATACGAGCCTATTTATACCTCCGAAGTAAGTTACAGTTCCGAAAAAAAAATATGTATATCACAGTTTTCTTTAAATTTTATAACCTGCACTACCGACTATTAGCGAAGTAACTTTACATCTCAAAACTAACTCGCTCACTGTTCGCCTGACAATAGAGAGATCGGGCATGCCGCGAATTACGTAATACTTTACCATCAACTTTTTTGAATTGCTGTCCAACGTGGACCGCACTTATACCGCGAGTTCCGACTTTTAACAGGAAGTAGATGCTAAACAATTACGTAATGGACCACTCGCTGAATACGGGCGCTCGAATTTTCCACGATTATTTTCCGCGGAAATAACGCAGGCAAGGGTAGGTAATATCTGGATGGTACTGTATATCTTGGAATTCCTTGTTTTTACGTAATTTATCTTGGAATTTAATATTCCAAGTTAAGATAGCAACAGGTTTACAGACTTACTTGATTGACGACCAAATACCTGTTGCACTATTGCTTGTACCTTGGGCATACATGCATGGGTGTATGCATGGGGGGGTCGGGAGGGTCGTACAAACCCCCAAAAAAAATTTTCAAAGGTCCACATTTTTTCCAAAGACATGTTATTCTAGGGCCTTTTCACAATGACATAAATGAAAAAGCATTGATGAGGTACTAGCAATGAGTCCAAAGACCTTGCCAATTGCGTGACATAATCTATCCCAATTCCAGCAATTCCTAAAATGAGCCTCCCATCCGCTTCAAGCTGTTGGCGCTGTAATCGATTTTCCTGTCTCCCTCTGAAAGGTCCAAAAATTATGATCACGACCCACCCAGAAAAAATCCTGGATACAAACCTGACATGTCATGTCACCGACCAATAACATTCCTTTGATTTGCGCAAGAGACACTTCGGCATCCTGCATTGCCTTTTTACATGGTTCAACTGTTCTTTTGATGAGACCGTCAACAAGGAATTCAACTTTAGTCCTGGACAGCTTCAGATTCATGAGCTTGGTGCTGGTGGCGTTCATCATCCTGTGTGGCAGATTCACATCCGCTTGGAGTGCGGATGATAACTCATTTCAATGCCAGTCCCTCTTGAATTCTGTCACCAAGAAGTTAAGAACCATGTTGTCGAAGTCCTCTCCTCTGAGTGACGTGTCGCCATTCACTGACTTTACCTCAAATACACCCATCTGGATTTCTTGGATTGAAATATCAAAGGTACCACCACCGAGATCGTAAACAGCAATAATTTTGTAGTCAGCCTTGTCCAAACCATCAAGAGCTGCTGCTGTTTGTTCATTTATTACATGCAAAACATCCAATCCTGCAATCTGACCTGCATCTTTTGTTGCCTGGTCTCTGTGAGTCACTGAAATAGGCTGGCACTGTGATGACTGTTTTGACCGTTTGCCCTAAGTAACTTTCAGCTGTTTCTTTCAACTTGACCAGGAAAAAAGCTCCAACTTGACTTTGTGAATACATTTTACTATGTGCTGATAAACAGGCATCAGCATTGCTGGCTTTGACTATGTCATATGCTACTGTTTTCATATCTTTTGCGTTGCTGGATCTTCGAATCATCTACCTATTAACCTCTTTGGAGCATTAACTGTGTTTTTTTAATTTGTTAGTACTGCTTGAAGTTTAGCAGGCTTTTCTACAAACAAGTCTCTCGCCTTCTGGTGTAAATGCTGAGGGCGTTGTTTCCTTTAAATGTTGGTATTAACAACACCATTGAATTGCTATTAGTGTTTCCTATAACCTATAAATCCAAGATGCACAAAAAGCATCTTGGAATTGATTATTTCAGAGATAATTTACTTTTAAGGCATTAAAACACACAGGTTAAAATGGTATAAACTATTGGTTAAGGAATTTTGTTTATCAAAATGCTTGTAATAATAATAAAGAATGGTTTGAAAAAGCAAGAAATAAATCATCATTAAGTGATTATATTAAATATAAAATACAACCAGGTTTAAAGAATTATCTACTTGACAAGGTAAACTTCACCCGTGTAAATTTGAAGTTTAAGGCCAGAACCAATACATTGGATTTGGAAGGAAGGAAAAGATCTTGCTTGGTCTCATAAACACACTGGCTTGTGCAAAATTTGTGAATGTAAGTCAGTTAAAGACTTAAACCATTTCCCTTTTGACTGTCCATCTTTAAAACATATACAGGATAATTGTCTTAAACATCTTCAAAATGATCTTGAAACATGGGGATTATCATCTTATTGGGATGTATTTTATGATGGGTCTAATGAGTATAAATGCCACTTATTACTTGATAATTTATCTAATTTTTTTTTCCTAATAATATTGTTAATGACCTTTTTGATTTTTATTGTAAACAGTTAATTGTAGTTGTTTAAAAGAGAGAAATATTTTGTTATCTGAATTACCACCTCAACAAGTCTAGGAAATATATCTAGACCTTTTTAAGTGTAATATTTGTCCTCTGTTTTTTAGGACAGGTTCATAAATTTGCATTTGAACATGCATTGCGATTCGTTCGATATTAACCTCTATTTTTTTTTACAGTATTAATTGTTTAATGGTTTACATATTTGCTTTTCTGTAGATTAACTTTGTTGACCTACATTCTTTTAGTTTTACGATTAGGATTTATTTTTTAAATTTTATGTTTTGTATTAAGTTCGGTTTTCCGTTTGATATCTCTTCGTGCGCCGACAATTTGTTAATAAAATATGCTGCGTATTGTCAAGAGGCGGACTTTTGTCACATGGTGAAGTAGCCTATTCTAAAAGTGCTTGTGCACAGACAAGTGGTCCCTAAAATTCTTGTTGTCCGACCGTAAAAAAACACTTGTCCCGAGCGTCGGTCAAGTGGGCTTGCTCATGCCTGCATGGGAAATCAGGATACTGGTTATTTTTGTTTTGTTAATTGTGTCAAAAACAAGAAAGCTACATGGATGGTACAGTATGTTGTTCAATTAGGTATCACTCAAGTCTAATCATATACTTTGCACATAAATAATATTACATACAAAGCAATAGGCCCTTGTGTCATCAATGTCACAATAAGCCTATTATAGAACAATACATAATGAGGAATAATTTGAGGGAGGGGGTGGATCAACTTGACTCACCTGGTCTGGTATTGCACGTCAGTGTTCTCCCCAGGGCAATAAGCGGCCCCGTTACAGCTTCATTCAGAAAACAAGTTTACTGTTACAGCTTCAATCAGAAGCAAGTTTACCGTTACAGCTTAATTTACCGATACACCTTGTATGACTTGTAAATGTTCAGTTTATCAATTGTTTATACACTATGTTTTTCGTCTTACCAAACACGTTTCGTAAAAGACAAACATGGTTTTGTCTTTTACAAAACATGTTTTGTATATGAGCAATTTCACAGTAAATAGACATGCTCCAAGCAATATTTTTTAGGAAGCTATAACTAAAGATTTTATTGTTTAAAATTAAATATTTTTACATTTATATTATCATATCAATGAGTATACATATTAAAAATCATTTCATGATCACATAATTCACAATAAAGAATATAATGATAAATTGACATACTTTTTAGCCATATTTCACCATACAAAAATGTTACATGACAAAAATGTCTATAATTAGATGTAGGATATTTAAAAAAAATTGTATTATAAGGATGGATTCATTATTTCTATAAGAAATATATTGGAAACTAATAAGATAAAACACTAGAAAGAAAAATAAAACCCTTTTTTATTAAAAAAATATTTAATTTGATGGTTTTTGTAACGGACGTAACATTGTATGTTAAAAAATTTAGGAAGTTAAAAATGGCCCATATTCCTAAAAAAGAAATATATCTGTTACTTTTAAATGTTTATCAAATTAGTGAATATATACAGAAAGAAATAAAAAAAAAAATTGGTAATCATGCATTTTATTTTTGGTGCATCCACAATGGAAAGTCATTGACCCAAATGTATGTCAAAATCCTGTTCGTCCGTTACATGGGAATAGGATTTGTAGTGTATTAAAATACAAACATGCATATTTCTTTTGAAAAGATAATTTAACTATCTTATAATACCCCTTTTCCAAAACATTGATATCATATGTTCTGTTCCACAGAGTTTAGCCAAAATCATCTGTATTCTATTTTTCCATGAAAATGTTAGGATATCATGTCCATTTACTGTGAAATTACTCATATACAAACATGGTTTTGTCTACAACAAAACATTTTTTGTACAGACAAACATGGTTTTGTCATTTACAAACCATGTTTTGTACAGACAAACATGGTTTTGCCTTCACAAAACATGTTTTGTATAGACAAACATGGTTTTGTCTCCACAAAACATGTTTCGTCACGTATAGACAAACATGGTTTTGTCATTTACAAAACATGCTTTGTACGAACAAACATGGTTTTGTCTTAACATACATGGTTTTGTCTTTACAAAACATGTTTTGTACAGATAAACATGGTTTTGTCTTTACAAAACATGTTTTGTCTATTACAAAACATGTTTTGTATAGACAAATATGGTTTTGTCTTTACAAAACATGTTTTGTACAAACAGAGTTTGGTCTTTTACAAAACATGTTTTGTAGACAAACATGGTTTTGTCTTTATAAAACATGTTTTGTCTATTACAGAACATGTTTTGTATAGACAAACATGGTTTTGTCTTTTAAAAAACATGTTTTGTACAGACAAACATGGTTTTGTCTTTTACAAAACATGTTTTGTACAGACAAACATGGCTTTGTCTTTTACAAAACATGTTTTGTACAGACAAACATGGTTTTATCTTTTACAAAATATGTTTGTAAAGACAGAATAACTTTCGTATATTACAAAACATGATATGTCCCTTACAAACATGGTTTTGTATGACAGAACAGGTAGTGTGCCGTTTGGCGGCTCATATTCATTAATAATTTCATGATATAATCTTGTCCACGATGCCCTTAATATAAAAAGGATGGTTCTAATATCTTTACAATTAACAAGGGTTGGATTGAAATGACAACTAGCACACTTGTTAAGTTTTTTCTCAAACTTCCTGGTGAAATTGAGATTTTATAGTTTGGCACTTGCATACTATAATGAACTAATGATATTTTACTTTTAATTGAGTGCTTGGTATCATTTATCATTATGATTTTTCATATTCAAATAAACCTTTATTATACCACCACCAAGAAAGTTATCTCTCTCTCTCTGTTAATTTTTACATGATTATGCCAAAACTAATGAATGGATCATCATACCATTCAGTGGAGTGGTACACATTGATCTAAGGAAGAAAGTGATTAAATTTTGTGGTGAAACAGTGAAGTTAAACAAGGTGAAGGCAACAGAAATTTGAAAAATTGTCTGACACCCTTAGAGCATGAAAGAAAATAATGGAATCGGCAAAAAAGGCATTTTTGCCGATTTGCACTCTATGGAGTCACTGTACTCTATACACTTATAACCATTATTACACTGAAAGATATTAACAAAACACCAACATTAATATTGAATTTATAAGGTACATTCATTCACACTAAATCCAAATTTTTGGATCGGAAAACCTACCGAACTGATTAGAAAATCGACTCAGTATGTAAAAATAGGGACTATTGAATTCAGCGCATCCCATTTGCGGTCCGAATTTCGGTTTAGATCCGATGTGAACGCAGCTAAAGTCAACTAACATGCAAAGAAAGGATGCGCACAGAGACGTTTTAAGAGCACAGAGATGGATGTTAACCTCTCCACTGGTACTGCTGGTTTGGGTAGGTTGGCATGCTTTAAGAGCACTGAATTAGATATTAACCTTGTCACTGGGACTGCTGGTTTGGGTAGGTTGGCATGCCTTAAGAGCACAGAAATAGATATTAACCTTGTCACTGGGACTGCTGGTTTGGGTAGGTTGGCATGCCTTAAGAGCACAGAAATAGATATTAACCTTATCACTGGGACTGCTGGTTTGGGGAGGTTGGCATACTTTAAGAGCACAGAATTAGATGTTAACCTACCATTGGTACTGCTGGTTTGGATAGGTTGCAGTGGCTTTGGCATGGTCTACAGGCTCACCCCAATGGCTCTGTGTGTGGCTGTCTTCCTGTGTTGCCGGTAACCAAATTGTTGGTAGCTGGTAGACATTCATCAGCCGCATTTCTGCTGTATTCATCTTTAAAATGCTCTAGGATTTCTGGCTCATCTTTCGTGTCATTAAACACAAGGCATTTTGTATTTGGCTGCAATGAAAATAAATCTGTGACTGTAGATTAATAAACATCTGATCGATGAAATCACATTAATCAGTCTTTTTTTAACGGATTGGATAAGCCAATTCATAGTTTGAACTGCGCATGCTCATATCAAGGTCCATTGACAAACAACAGACAAAAAAAAGGTTATTGATTGAACTTCGATATGGGCATGCGCAGTTCAAACTATGAAATGGCTTATTGGATTTATTCAGTGTAACACCAAGGATAAAAAAACAGTTTAAGTTTGAAGAAGACATATTTCCAGTGGAGCCCTTCATGCAAACAGGCTGTATTGCATATGGGACTAACAGATTAAATGTCTCATATGGTGAGCTTTTGAAACTCATGTTGCAACCCATCAAAGTCTTTACTTTTTCAGTATTTTACTTTTACGATTAATTTTTACAGCACTAAAGGGCGCACCTGAAAAGTGCAAAACTCTTTGGACAAGTTTGGCTTCTTTTGAAGGGAAATCTCATTTTCACAAAAAAAAAACACAACAATCCTTTAAAAACCGACACTAGACAGCATGTCCTGAAATTTGAAAGGACGCCCAATCAAAAAGCAGTTTTTCAACAGTGCATGCTTAATTCACAGCTGATTCAAATCAATACCCTGCGCCTTTGCCTGGCGGAACACCGACATAAAATTGGGCATAAAACACAAAATTGGCTTTATAACCCAAGGGGTCTTGTAGCAGAGGAACTACAGTATTAATTATTATATATTCTTTATTCTTACTCTTTATTATTTTATTCATCATTTCAGGAGAAAATAAAACACTACAAAAAAATTCTGCTTAGCAGAACTTAATCATTGAAAGGTATACACAAATCCAATTGAGTCCTTGTAAGGGCACCCTTTATTGGCACAGCTATTGTTGCGGGGGAGGGGGTTCTCAGGTTTCTCACATGCATGTTGTTGTGGCACATAATCTTTAGACTAGATTATGATGAAAACAAAATTATGGATGTATACAATACAGGGATGTAGTTATGGTGGGAAGAGGTGGGTGGTGGACCCCCACCCTGGAAATGCTCCATCCAGTCTAAAGCTTTAATTTCATGGGTTAATTAAACCATGGAGGAATAATATAAAAAAATAAAATAAAAAAAATTTATTCCTCCATGATTAAACCAACTTAAAATTCTCTCTTAATATTTATAGTTTACAAATGTTATCAACTACTACCCTTAAAACGTCTACCATCTACTCTTACATTTTTACAGATACAAACCTGACAATACCATGAGAAACCCCTGCCGTGGTGTCTGCAGAGAAATAATAATCACTGAAAATGGAATGGTGTATACAGTAGTTTAACAAAATCCGGACAACAGATTTCATGGCCTACTGTATCACATTACAATAAGAATCACAAAACTTGAATTATGAATAGCTCAAGGAAATAATTCAATAAAATTAACTTGATAAACTCAATAGGCCTATGCACCCTGTCGTGACATTCATGTGAACTGTAAAGTTTTGATATAGTCATTCAACAGCTCACTAACATAAGGCATGGCCTGCAATTTCAATTAATTCTTTGGTCCAATTATCTTTTTGAATAGGTCAAAATATTTTGAAACTGTCATTAATTTTTATCAAGATTAACAATGCATTCAACAGATGGGCCCTGGTGTTAACCTACGGTGTGGCATCAATGTTTAACACCCAAAAAACATTAACATATAAATCCGGTATAATAAATAATATGCCACAGTGATCAACAATACTGCCCCACCATGACAAAAGGAAGTAACTGAAAATTTTTCAAAAACGAGTTTTTTTTAGTCACTATCAAAGAACTAATAATTTGAAACATATTGATGTATTTGAGTATGTTCATATCCCACTCATTAACAAGTAATTAGCAACACAAAAAGGAAGTAAGAGACTAAAAATACAGTAAAAACCACCAGAAAAGGAAGCAGGGGACAAAATCAACATGCTCCATATTCCTTAATTACTCAAAGCAATGCAAACATCATTGCTTCCTTTTGTCATGGTGGGGCAGAATACTGAATAACAAATACCGTCACGCTATCATTATTAGGCCTATTATTATCTATTTGTACTCTTATGACTAATTCCAAAATCTTGAGAGCCAGTTTGATAAATGACGTTTACGGAAATATTTTATTTATTTATACTATGGTGTCAGGTTCCAGACCAGTTACTGGGGTGGAAAAGCGTCTATGATGACGTTTACGGAAGTATTTCTTTCAAAGCCAACCCCCTCTATTTATACTATTGTGAAAAAGGCAACATCATGAAGAACTGGTCTGGAAACCCGTCTATGATGACGTTTACAAAAATATTTTTTTCAAAGCCAACACCCTTAATTTACACTATTGTGAAAAAGCCCGACATCACGGAAAACTGGTCCAGAAATCCGTTTATGATGAGGTTTACGGAAATATTTTTTCAAAGCCAACACCCATCCACGAAGTACATACGGAGGTACCAGTTAGGTAGTGACTTTGAAGACACATGAAGTAGAGAATACAGAGCTCTCTAACCTGGAATGAGGTATATATCTAGGCAAAATTGTAATAAGGTAGGTGTTTTACTGTCTGTTGTGGGATGGGCATATATAACTGGGGACTAATAGTAATTGCTAAACAGCTAGCAAGCGTAGTTCATCCTACAGATACCAGGAACTGTGAGTTTTCAAATGGGTCATGTAGACCAAGGTGCAACTAACTATACTACCAAACACAATTTGTGGCAATGATGTCATATAATTAAATTAGCTAAAATAGAAAATTTATACACATACATTTTACTGTACACTTGTACATCTCCATTTTAAGCAAAAAATATCAATCGCTTATTACATGAGCGGCGGAAGCAGTCCAGCATGTCAGACAGCCAACTGATCAATATTTTGCTGACATCGTTTTTGAAGTTTGAGAATGCTACAGTATTTCTGAGCATCTGGAAGAACTAAATCCTAATAAAAAAAACTCTCCTGCCTGAGCAAATTCTAAATGTTTTCATTATCCGTGATCTTTATAACAATGCGACAAAGTTGGTGGATTAGCCTAGAACTTGAATTGTTGGCCTAGACTTAAGATGTTCATCGTTGGCGATATCAGTTCGTGGCTGGGCATGCGGATCACTTGGGCCCTTTGGACTGGGATGCGTTCAGGCAAGAACGGAAAACATTTACATAGGGTTTTACTGGTATTGCATCCGTGGGTGGTTTACCTGTTCGTGCAGAACTTGGCTTTTAAAAAACCATTGATCTCGGATGTAAAACAAAGTCAATATGCAAATGAAAAGTTTCTATCAAGTTGCCCTGTACCCAGCATCACCCGGTCCCTACTCTTAAATTGGTCCACTGCATAATGTTTCAATTTAAGTAGTGAAATGATTGAAGAAGCTATAACAACAATAAGCTTCATTATGGGCCTACATTACAAACTCTCAATAAATTGCAGATGTGCATTTTGGGTGTAATACTATGAATAAACTTTCATTCGTTTGACAATGGTACAGTAGTTTAAAAACAGAAAATTACTACCATTGTCAAATGGATAAGCAGTGGTGCCACGATCACGCGTGCATGCAGCAGACGTATGTAGTAAGGTAACAATCTGGATTCTAGGCTAGCCCTCCGCTGAAATAATTTATTCTATCAAGCTTTTCAGTTTTGTGTTTGGAAATAAACTGTAAAAGAAGCAGGGACCAGGGCGATTTAAACAAACTTTACTTCTGGCGCTTGCCAAAACTATTAAAGTGCA
This sequence comes from Anneissia japonica, assembly GCF_011630105.1. NCBI lineage: Eukaryota > Metazoa > Echinodermata > Crinoidea > Comatulida > Comatulidae > Anneissia > Anneissia japonica. The sequence continues at coordinate 145,834 of NW_022704877.1, read as the reverse complement.
ATCAAAAAGGGATTAAGTGATAAAAAATTCTCCCTGCTGCTAATGCATGCTGTTTTTGCTCCTCCAAAACACTGCAATTTGCAGCGTCGGATTATCAGCGGGTATCAGCAGACGGTCGGCGTTTAACACCCAATTGGGTGATGACTGGAAATGGCCGTTTCCGGATTTATTCC
>NW_022704877.1:135851-145556 GCF_011630105.1 Anneissia japonica | reverse complement strand
AGATGTGTATAAGAGGCAAGAGAAAATCCGATCAGAATGACAAAATAAACTAAGCATCCACTGGAAGGAATCACAATATCTGCAGACGGATCCGTTTCGGCCTTCCAGGCCTCATCAGTGCAGCTAGGGTATAGACCCAAACGAAATGTTCGACCAGCTTAGGTAGGGCCCAAACCTGAAAATAATGGGCATTGGCTAGAAAACACCTTGTTTTTCACTGCCCGACACCGATCATATGTAAGAAGTAACATTAAAACTCAGAATAAAGTGGTGTAAAAGCAATGCTTGGAGGTTTTTGGAAGGTCATTGGAAACATCAAAGTTTGGGTGAGCCCTCGGTGTTAAATCAAAAATTCACATTGGCTCTCTGACCGATTTTTATGCCCACCCCTGGTTTACAGAATGCAAGGACCTGTGTGGGGGATACCGTACTCACGCGAATAAGCGCCCCGTTTGAATAAGCGCCCCTCTCGAATTACCGCCCCTCCTAACGTGCCAAGAAATCCATCACACTTCAAACTTCTTCATATACCTACTGTAATTATGTGCCAACTTCGGATCTACAGTGTTTTTTATGTTACTGTACAACCAGTTTATTAATTATTATTTAATATCTTGGCAAAATGTTGGCAAATCTTGACTATCTTGGCAAAATCTCGACATAATATACATTTTGCCAAGACGACATACAATTTGTATTGTCAACATGTCAAGATAATCTATCTCGCCATGACAACATAACATTTTTACTATGTCGACTTGGCAAGATAAATTATGTCGCCATGACAGCATAACATTTTTACTATGTCGACTTGACAAGATAATCTATCTCGCCATGACAACATACAATTTTTACTATGTCGACTTGTCAAGATAATCTATCTCGCCATGACAACATACAATTATGTCGACTTGTCAAGTAACTATCTCGCCATGTCGACATGATATGTATATTATGTCGACTTGACAGCATAAATTATCTTGACAAGTCGTCAAGTCTGATGATGGCATTTAGGCACTTAGCACATATTCAGGGAACCATAAATGACAATCTTAGGAAGAAAGCTCTAAGCTATTGTGGCCATGGGCGTGCGGTAACCGTGCGCACTCTTCCTGTATGTACCCTTGCACTAGGCGGTCACTAGGCTAGGCCTACATACAGGTAGTTTACATAAATATTCTGGCATATTCTCTGGCCTACATTGTTAACATCGAGGTCTAGGTCTATAGGGCCTAGGTCTACACGTTTTAACTTACTTTCTGTTCTTTTCAATTAATAACGAAATTAAAACACCCTAATAGAATAAACAACACAAACCCCTTGCCAGTTTTTCGGAACTTTTCCTCCTTATGGACAGCGCCATCAACGAGCGAATTAAGTTAGAAGAAGAGTCCATTAGTCTTGCTTAGAGATATCAGGTTATCGTTTCAGTTTTAACACCTTTCAGTAGGCAGGCTACCAAGTAGCACTGCTTATCGCACTAAGTAGGCCCGCAATATGGAACGCCATCGCTGCCTTCGGTAACAGCTTACCATTCGGCGCATTTACATTCGGCCCTTTTACCATTCCGTTCGGCTATTTTACCATTCGGCGCATTTACATTCGGACCTTTTATCATTACGTTCGGCTCTTTTACCATTCGGCGCATTTTCATTCGGCCCTTTTATTTAGCATTACGTTCGGCTCTTTTACCATTCGGCGCATTTTCATTCGGCCCTTTTACCATTCGGCGCATTTACATTCGGCCATTTTACCATTCGGTGCATTTACATTCGGCGTATTTACATTCGGCACAATTAAAAAATAAAATATAACCTTTGACATCGGGCCAAATAAAAAATTTCAACGGCTGTGGGAATGAGCCTATAGACCCCTTGCAATGTATTTCTTGAAAGGTTGGCGGCGCTGTCAACTGGCGGCAAAAGACTTCACGGTATTATAGGAGAAATGCATGTAAAACAGAGATACGGGTTATTTTTTTTTTTGTCAAAAATAATAAAATTCACTTATGTCATAGGAGGCCTAGTTATATATATTAGAAATCGACAAAAAAAATCTAGGAAATTACAGCTTTTCTATTTTTATTCAATTTTTTAAATCATTTGGGGAAATCGTCGCACCAACCACACAATAGCCGAGTTGCACAGCGCTGAGGGTTATTTAAATAGGAAATTCGAATGCTATGTCAGTTCAACTTAAACAATACAACACTTACCTCATACTATATGTCGATTAAAGGGGAGCCGGGCCGGTCAAACCCCTACCCCTCCCCCACCCCTCTTTCGGAAAGCCAAAAGAAAAATAAATAAGGAAAAAATAAATAACTGATCGCACGAAAATGCCTCTGTTATTTTGGAGCGTCTGAAAACAAACATTTCGCGGACTAAATTCCCCTGGATCCCTAGTGTATTGTTTTAACAGGCAAAAAATCGGGCGACCCCACAAATCTGGATTATGTGCCAAGCATATTATTTGTGTATAAAAATACACATGCACAAGAGAAAGACGAGCGATTCGAGAGATGCAAACGCAGATGCCTGGTAGTCGAATCTTTAAGCGAATCATCCAATGTTGATACCCTCAGCGCTGTGCAACTAGGCTATTGTGGTTGGTGCGACGATTTCCCCAAATGATTTTTAAAAAATGAATAAAAATAGAAAAACTTTAATTTCCTAGATATTTTTTTTGTCCATTCCTAATATATATAACTATGACATATATGAATTTTATTCATGTAGCTTTCGTATTTTTGACAAAAAAAAGTAACCCGTATCTCTGTTTTACATGCATTTCTCCTATACCGCGAAGTCTTTTGCCTCCAGTTGACAGTACCGCCAACGTCTCCAGAAAGGCCAATGTAAATATAGGCTCATTCCCACAGCCGTTAAAATTTTGTATTTGAACCGATGTCAAAGGTTATATTTTATTTGTAATTGCGCCGAATGTAAATACGCCGAATGTAAATGCGCCGAATGGTAAAAGGGCCGAATGTAAATGCGCCGAAAGTAAAAGGGCCGAATGAAAATGCACCGAATGGTAAAAGAGCCTAACGTAATGGTAAAAGGTCCGAATGTAAATGCGCCGAATGGTAAAAGAGCCGAACGGAATGGTAAACGGGCCGAATGTAAATGCGCCGAATGGTAAAAGAGCCGAACGGAATGGTAAAAGGGCCGAATGTAAATGCACCGAATGGTCAGCTGTTACCGAAGGCAGCGATAGCGTTCCATACCGCTAAAACCACGTAAGGAATCAGTAACAGTGGTGGTGCCAGAGGGGGCTGGGGGATATATTCCCCCACCAAAATAAAATTTGGGCGCACATAGCCTATGCACATAGGCCTTCAAGATACTTATTAACATTGTTTATTCACAAAAAAAAATATGTCATCAGCGTATTTCTTAATATTATTGCATAGTTTCTATCACATTCATAATTGAAATAATGTATTTAATGTATATTATTGTTATCTATTTAGGAAAGAAAATGCCTGTGCTGGTACAACCTATTTGCATGGATGTAGAAAGAGGAATGTCTTTAAATTTTGCGGCAACAAATGTAATTTGCTTTTCTTTTAAAGTTAGCTCGCATAAATTGTAATTAATTTTTAGATAATTAAAGATTGGTTTAAAACTACTGTTGAAATTTGTTACTGATAAGGTAGCACGTTTTTGTATCAATTATTGTATTGTATTATTTTATATTTAATATTATGTTATATATAATAAATTGTATTGAAGAGAGCACTCCACATGAAGTGAAGCGTCAATGTTGCTGGTTCGAAATACACAGAGCATTCCAATATTTACCTTATTTCTTTACTTCATTCTATACAAATTTGATTTGTAAAGATTGATGCTTATACATTATTATATAATTTCGTTTAGCAGAATTGTATAGAAAGAATTGACGCAGCCTTAAGATGACAAGAGAAGTGTGAGCAGCACCAGCGCCAATTTATTCTAAAACAGAAAGTTGAGCTGTATGAGCTTTTGTCAGTTCAGATGTGACGGGACTTCCAAGAAAGAGGTCGTTCTTGAGCAGTTCCAAAAAAGGCAGCTGAGAACAGAACTCCACTTTCAAGATAACAATGATTCTAAAGATTCAAGATTTAGGCCTATGTGCGAATTTTCTTTTCTGTTAAACCAGCAAAATTTGTCGAACTTTACCGACGTTTCGTGGATTAGCAATCTACATTCTCAAGTGACGTATTCAATTTGAAAGGGGGCTGTTCAAGGTTCATCATATAATAGAGAAAATAGAACAGAAATATAATAGCGTATTTTTGATGATTACAAGGTATTGTTTTGTATAGACTGCATTCTTAGTCTAATAAGGTGTGATCTTGACATTGCCAAAAAATATTGAGTTCACATTGTCTATTGGCACAGGAATCCATTATATTATACAACGGGTTTCATACACTAGTGTACATTTTTTTGTACAAATGAAAAATACAATTTGAGGCTTGCCATCCCAAAACGAGCGTACTATTTTTAGTATAACAATATGGCAGTAATGTATACGTTAGTACAGAATACTTTTATTTATAACTTTGGCAATTAGTCAGTAGGGTCTAGTTGACTTATCATTTTAAAGCTTATAATGTAGTGAATGTGCATATTAAAAAGTAACTTTTTTTGGTCAACGACCCTAGTCGGTTGGCCAAACGGTTAAGACAGGGAACCGTGACATAGGCCTACAACCATAATATCGGTGCTGGTTCGAACGGCACTCCTGCTTATGATTCCAGTGGTGGAACAAGTTCTTAGGGTAAGGACACTAAACGGTAGGTTCAGTGTACACAATTTTCTCGTGTGCAATTTAAAGAACCCTGTACATCCTAGGAGGTAGAGTTTCTGGTGTACTGGTCCATTTCAGCCCCCTGTCCGGCCACGAAATAATTGCAACTTTCCTGAGGTGTGTCCAACTTGGGGTGTATTAAAGACTACTCATTCGTAATTTCAGAAAGTTTGATCACTGTAAGTTGCACTAAACCGTCTGCAATTATTGATGATGTTCCTCTAACATAGATTGATTGTTTCTCAGTAATTTATGAAATAGTTTCGATGTCTTATACCACCATCTGCCGTCGCTGGGGTTATTACAGACATGCAGGTTATGATCGGATGGTTTGATATCTGTGGTAAATCGTTCAAAACTGTTTTCAAATGGTATGTTCTGTTTATTTAATTGTTTCTCAATATTTCCATCAGAAATACTAGACACAGTAATAATATGGAATAGTCGTGATATATTTTGCTCATGGAATACACAGGTAGGCCTATACACTCTCAATATAAGCTGTTATCGATTGAACTTTATTTACCGTATCTTCCAGCAGAACCAAAGCTTCCAGGAAGCATAATCTTCTCAAATCTTTTTTGTAATAAAATCTCAGTAATAGGAGTAAAATCTTGTCATAAGTACCATAATAATACATTTAAAAATTCTATCTCGATCACCTGTCTAGTAACAGGTTTCGTTGTTAATACAGCCACTGAACAAGGATTTTAATTAGAATCCACTCTGATATCTTTTCAAATAATAAGATAATCAGTTATGTCAATTACGCTGTACAAAACTTTTAAATCTGACTACAGTAAGCCTGAATTCAGAGTCTGTGGTAAATCGTTCAATCGTTCCAGGTATATGTCTTATACCGACCCGTTTTGTCGTTTCGTTGTTGGGGGTGTATTATAGATATGTAGGTATACACTCCTAACATCGGATGGTTTGCAGGCCCATACGCAAGGGTGCGACGGATGCGCACGCACCCCCACCCCCTACAAATTACCAAAGGTCCACATTTTCGAGGGTAGAAAATTAAAAAATCACCATCTCCCCTAATTTGTCAAAAATTATTTTTAAAAAGGAAAGAAATTTATATTCAAATTTAAGTCTGAGAGTGCCATCTCCGGCAATAATCATGAATTTTCTTACGTCAGCCACAATCATGGTGGGGCTGTGGTCTTATCAACTCTCAATCAATGCCGTAGCCAAGACTTTCAAACATTGCGGGACAATATCTGGGTGGACCCACTTTACACGTAAATTCAAATAATGTGGACCCAGTTTTCTAAAAGTTGACCCATTTTACGCAAAAATATAAAAAATCTGGACCCATTTTCTTAAAATTTTACCCATTTTAGGCTTAATAATAGAAATCTATACCCATCTTTCATAAAGTGGACTCATTTTATGCATGCAATTGCATAATTTGGACCCATTTTTAAAATGTGGACCCATTAGAAAAATTGTGTGGGACTGTCCCAACTGCTGGCTACTGCATTGCTCTCAATCTGTACAATTCTTACCTTCCTCCCCCACCCCCATATCAAATTCCTAAATCCGCCTAACAGTGGTATTTCCTCCATCTATGAAGTCCCTCCCTGGCCTCTTATCAAATGCCTAGATCCATCACTAAAACTGTAATGCATCTTCAGAAATCGATTAAATATGACCAAAATTATCAAAAAAAACCTGAGCTCCTCCCCCAAGCGCCCTCCCCCATCTCCAGCCATATAGAGGTGCCATAATCATAAATTTTCTTACATCAAGCCCAACCATGGTGGGGCTGAGGTGTCATGGACTCTCAAACTGTAAAATTCCTTCCCTTGCCCCCTCTAAAAAAATAAATTATAAATCCTCAATTTTTGAAAGAAAAAAATAAATAAAAATTGGGAAAAAAGAAAATGATATTCAAATTGTACAAGAGTACAATTTCAGGCCATTTTAAAGGTGCCATGGTCATAAATTGTCTTCCCTCAGCCTCAACCATTGTGGGGCTGAGGTTGTATTTCCTCCATCTGTGAAAGTCCCTCCCTGGCCCCTATTCTAATTTATAGATCCGCCACTGAAAACCGTATATGCATCTTCAGAAATCGATTAACTAAGACCTAAAACTACAAAAAATGTCTGAGCTCCGCCCCCTCGATCCCAGCAGAATTCCCTCCCCCTAAGCGCCAAGACCAATTTTGGTCCAATCTCTACAAATTCGCACCCACCCAATAAAAATCCTGCGTACGGGTCTGGTTTGATCTCTGTTGTAAATAAATCAAACTGTCTTCAATTGGTTGTTTTATGTTCCTCCAACTCCAATTCTTTCTCAGAAATGTATAGAATAATGCTTCTTATACCACCCTCTTACTTCGTTGGGTATGTAATGGAGATTTGCAGGTATAACCGTATACACTCCTAATATCGGATGGTTTGATCACCATGGTAAATCGATCAAACTGTCTTCGATTGGTTTCTTTATGTTTCTTCAACTCCAATTCTTTCTCAGAAATGCATGAAATAATGTTGATTTCTTATACCAACCTCTTCCGTCGTTTGGGTGTATTAGAGATACGCAGGTATACACTTTTAAATGTTGATAACTCTACTAAGCTTCTGTAGACAGTTAAGTAGAATGTCTCCTTCTTTGATGGTTGCCTGGTAGGCCCTACTGAGTGTATCATCTGTCGGGTCGGTTCTTCTCAACAATATCTCCTACTTTATCAATTTTACAATGCAGTCCTCCAGCAGCGATAAATTTTGGCAGCTCTTGGTCAAAGAGTTTCACACTGATTCCATAGGCATAAGCCATGTACTGCAAAGTACTCTGGTAGTGCTCTAACAGCGGAGAATATGCAAGAATCCTTATCTCACGGACACAATAACGATAATGGACATTCATCAGACGTTCATTTCTTAACATGGGTTCCATTGCACTAAGACATTTTAAGAACTCTCTATACGGCATTTATAGAATGAAAACAGGTAACTACGGATATCATGTAAGCTATGAAGGACCTCCAAAATCTCGGCACCTTTCACAACAATTTTCCAAATATCAGTCATGTCTAATGTCTTATACCAACCTCTTCCGTAGTTGGGGTGTATTAGAGGTATGCAGGCTATCGGATGGTTTGATATTTGTAATAAATCGTTCAAACCGTCTTCAATTGGTATTTTATTTTCATCCAAGTGTAATTCTTTCTCAATAATGTCTTTTAATGACTTTTAAGTCATGACTTGATGAATTGACTAAACAATCTCTTCTAAATTTAGTTATAAACATCCTAAGCTGTCTTAATTATAGTTTGGGGCAATAAACCAAAATGAATGGAAATGTCCAAAATGGCAATAAACCAAAACGGAAGGGGAGAGGGGGAGGGGGCGCCCCCCTCCCCCCACGCCACTGTTTTTTTTTTTTTAAGAGTTTTCCATCCGGACCACACACGCTCCACAAAGGGCCAATATGAGGGAAGAAGGTGATGATCGCCGAATCTTTCAGGACCAATAAAAATTGTTCCAGACACGCCAATGTAATTGTTTCTTTTATATTCTTTCAATTTCAATTTTTTCTCAGAGATGTATGGAATAGGCTAGTTTTGATGTCCTTAGTTGGGGTGTATTAGAGATATGCAATTATAGCCTACACTCCTAATATCGGATGGTTTTCTGTTGTAAATCGTTCAAAAGGTCTTCAATTGGTATTTTATGTTCATCAAAGTGCAATTCTTCTCAATAATACATGAAATAATGTCGATGTCTTATACCAACCCCTTCTGCCGTTAGGAGTGTATTAGATATATGTAGTTATACACTTCTATTATTGGATGGTTTGATATCTGTGGTAAATCGTTCAAACGGGTTGAAATTGTTGTTTTATGTTTCTCCGATTCTGTTTCCTAGTTTTGGCATAATTTCAATTTCTTATAGCAACCTCTTTATGAATTTTTCATTAGCTACACTTGACTTTTTTTTTTTGCCTCAGTTTCAGCCCCTACCTTCTCTGAAGTATTAAAGTTTTTCGGTTAGAAGAATTCACCGAAGAGTATAAAACTCCTCAATAGTCTCTTTCAACATAAATGTAGTGTTCAATTATGTGTCAATATATGTAAGACATGTTACTAAGTCTAGAAAATAGAAAATCATTACCGATATTGTGACGTAATAGATATTAAAAATGTATATCTCTGGATCACCAGCTGCTGATATTCTTTGGATATTGTCGTTTTTAGTGGATATTTGTTTAATTTCTCTGCTGACAATTGTTCCATGTGCTCTTCAGGTGTACTGAACGAGGACGAATGCCACAAAATGAGTCGCACATTATTATCTTACTGTGTCAATCTAGGCGCCCTGACACATACTGTCGTTATGTAGCAAAATAACATAACTTGAAAATTTCACTTTTGAAAAAAAAAAAATAGAATTTGCATGTTTGCAACTTGCAATAAATTTTCGTACCCTTTTGAAATTTTGCAGGGTTGTATATCAAAAACATTATGTTTATATGTAAAATTTTAATTACAATCGTTTGTTTATTGCTAAGTTATTAGCGACATTCACAGATTGTTTTGCCTCGGAAACAATCAGGCTCGGTATTGTGTTAAGTGTGAAATATTTTTGGATTTTACCACGGTTTAGGCTATTACATGCATTATCTAGATTGTTCATACGTCGCTGTTATTGATTATACACATGAAAACAAAATGAACCAATTGAATTTGCTTTGTAAAACTCCATCAGCTTAAAACAATTTTTAAATCCATTCAATATGAAACCAAGGCAATATATACATACAGCCCAGGTGTGAATACAAATAGTGGAACACGAGCTATGCGTCTATTCGATTGTGCAATGTTATCGGACGTGAGGCTCGGTTTAAGTAGACACAAGGAATATTTTAACAACACAAGTTGGCGTTGATCTACA
>NW_022704877.1:126789-135672 GCF_011630105.1 Anneissia japonica | reverse complement strand
GTAGAGACTGTATCTTTTCTGCTAAATGTCGGTGGCAGTTAAAGTTTGCATGTTTGGAACTTGGCAAATTGTCCCCGAAATTGTCGTACCCTTTTAAAATTCTGCAGAATTGTATATCTATAGACATTGCGTTTATGTGTACAATTTTAATTACCACTGTTTGTTTGTTTCAATGATATTTGTATTTCTAATTGTATATCTATAGACATTGCGTTTATGTGTACAATTTTAATTACCACTGTTTGTTTGTTTCAATGATATTTGCTTTGGAAACATATCAGGCTCAGTATTTTGGATTTGGGAAATCACATGTATTATCTAGCTTGTTCATACGTCGCTGTTATTGATTATTCATAAGAAAACACCATTAAACCAGCTGATTTTGCCTTACAAAACTCCATCAGCTAAAACCAATTTTTAAATCCCATTCTAAGGCAAAACAACGTATCTACGTTGATTTTCCCCGTAATCTTGCAGTTACGTTGTTTTACCTCGGGAATTCACTAGATCTTAAGGTTTGTGCTTAAAAATAGGCGGTGCTACTCCCCCAACGACTCATTAATGAGACCTGAAATTTTTACAGGTAAATCAGAAGTATTTAATATGCTCCCAAATTATATTATCTCAAAATCGACAAAAATGTCAGTTACGTTGTTTTGCCTCGGAACGACCGCATAGTGGATTTAAGGTCTGGCCTGAAAATCTGGTCACTTCTCCCTTGTCTGAAAAACCCATGATAAATGAATTTCTTTATCTCAATCTGAGCACTACCATTTCCTGCTCAAAAGTTTTATAACTTGTTATTAGCTGGAATTAACTATTACATTTTTTTTTAATTTAGTTATGTCATGAAGGGACCTATTTCCTCCATGGTTATGTTTCTTGTGGATATCCATTAATTGCTTTGTTCTTTTCTGTATTGTGAACAAAATCCATGATCATAATCCTGTATTAATTTAAACTTCATTAAACTTCTTGCAGAATCAAAACTTCGCACCAAGGAATTTGTTCAGGGGCAAGGCCTACTCAGATTATTTAACTATCTGGCACAAATGTAGTGATTTTAGACTTAGACATTTACTTTTTATAATAGTGGCTTAGGTGCCTTATGCAGTGGCGTAACAAAGAGCTTTTATGTACCTGGCCCTAGGAGGCACGGTCTCGGCCGGCAGAGCCCAGTCGGGTACGTGGCAAAGCGCCAATGCGTATACTGACATGAACCTTTTTGAATATCTGGCCCGAAGCTTCTGGTCTAACTCTCTTGTCTCACAATCTTTACGAAAAAAAATGAATGTATCTTGTTTTAATAAAGCCTTTCTAAAAAGCATTAAAACTTTTTTGAACCTTCATAGTTGTTAAGCCCTGTCCTGTCCAGATCAAATTTTACTTGAAAAAATTTAATCAAGTGACATGCTTAAACTTAATGTAATGTCATCATGACCATATAAAGGCACATCATGACTACATATGGGCATACATATTTTTTTTTTCTAAATTGTCTTCACAATTGGTATTTTCTCAAAACGTGCTTCAATTGGTTTTTTGTGATCGTCCTGATCCAATTGTTTCTCAGTATTGCATGGGATCAGCCTCTTCCGTAGTTTGAGGTGCATTCCCTACTCAAACCAACAAGAATACAAGGTTTCCCCTCATCATATCTAACATTTATTAGTCTGTATGCATCTCCAACATTTTCTTCAATGTCAAATTCACAACACTCATCTCGATCACCCTGCTCGTCACGGATTTCATTACTGATACATTTGATGTAGTTTCCGTTTTCATTTCTCACATTTCTCTTTACATTTTCTTCACATACCTTACTCAAACCTTTGGTATATTTCTTCTAGGTCTTTAGATTGACCATGTTAAGAAGATAGGGTTCATCTTGTCCTGCATTTCGGTATCTGGTAGGCCTACACAGTGGCAGCGCCAGCTGGGGACAGGGGGTTTAAGTCCCCCACCTGACAGGTCAAGGCCCCCCCCCCCTGCCGAACAGAGCTCGTCAGGCAGTCAGACCATAAAACATATAAAAATAGGCCCACACCAAGCCAACACATATCTGTCACAGTCTGAGAGTGCCATTTCCGGTCATCCAGATGTTGCTATTCTTTTTAAAAAATCTCATTTGGGAGGGGAACCCCCTCTCAACCCCTTCCCTCAGCTCGAGCATACGAGCTCAAGTCCCCCTGTCGGACAACTTAGCCCCCACCCCCAGAAAATATATCATAGAGCCGCCACTGCATGGTACAACCCTGGAGTTCGTATATAGGTTTTCATTTAGGTTGGTCATCTGTTAGTGTTTGCAGAAGAACTATTAACATAATCGCCCAAAACAATGCCACACAAAGCTCTTCTTGCCAAGGCCTGTCTATCCAGCATCTTCTTCTTCAACTTGCTTTTGCTTTTCAGCATCTCGGTCAGATTGAAGAGTCATTTCGTAGTTGTCCTTGTCAAGAGTACATATAGGACAACATGTGCCTTCGTGGTAACTCAGCTGCTACAGTAGACCTATCGTTCTAAATGCACAAGGCGGCGTCCCGTGAACCCTGTGTTTGGCATATTCATGCACTGTTGCTTTGATGTCAAAAACTAGGTCAAACAATTGTTCTAAAACTACGTCTCTGTTTTCATTTTCATTACTCTCTGTTGTAAGTCATAGATCTTCTGTGTTGTTTGTTTATCTATGTCATCTGCCTGGCTTCCTTTTGACCCCATGTACTGTAAAGAAACAAAATAGGAGACGTATATATCAATAAAATATAGTTTTATACTCAATTGGTTGGCTTTTAGGAGCATTTACTCCCATAGAACTTTAGTTCTCTGCTGCCAGACAGGTCCTTGGCTGCTAACTACTTCTCTGGTATACAGTATTAGATTTGAAAATAAATCTCCGGGACTGACCACTAAAAAATAAACACATTGATGCATATTTGAAAGAAATATATAATCTTCCAGTGTAAGCATCTATGACGAGTGTCTATGACGGGGAAAAATAATGTACTGTACCAATTGTTTTTGTAATGCTTTTAAATTGATGGTTAGGTGGGTGCAACATTGATCGAAATAGAAATTTTACACCAGTTACTATTTCTTGGAAATCTATTTGAACAGTTAGATCATATATATCTTAGATGTTCAGTCCACAGGTACCATAAGTATATTTTTCAGTTCTGTGTATAAATTATTTGCCATATAAATTTAACCTTATTACATTATTCAGCTAACACAATATAGGCCTATTTGAATTGCTATTACTGTACAGTATTCCTAAAAATCTGTTGAAAGTGAAGAAATACTGTAACAGTCTGAGTATGTTGAGAAAGAATGAATGCACTTGCTTGATTTTCTTCTGTTGTATAGCTGCAAACTGTGTATCCCTTTCTTTCTATTTCTGCATGAGCTTCTTCTGTTGCTTGTTTCAATCTCCTGGCCTTTCCTAAAGACCAAAATGAAAAGGCACCACACATGGTAACAATTTATTCGTTGATTATGTGCCCAACCACCACTAGATAGTTACTGTAGGTGTCAGTGCAGTGGCAGTAAGCCAGCTAGTGAGCCACACCACCTGTACTACAGTAGTATACTCGGAAGTGAGGTTTCGTACAAAACATACACAAATGCAGCCGAATGCCATCTGTATTTATCATCCAAAAAATCGGGATATTAAGTGTGTTTTGTTTGTCTTTAAAATATACACTATCCTTACCTTAAAAATAAATAGGCTTATTGTATCAGTTACCAGTGAGTCACACTGTACATTATTTTAATGTACCAGCGTGGATAATACCTCAAAAACTAGCTCAAATTTGCGTGGAAAATCACTAGGAAATAGGTGCGAAATAACTACTGCATACTGTATTGGTTTAATATATATTAAGATTACCGTTTAAAAAGTCAAGCCTTTCGAATTTACACAAATAAAACATGTTTGTTTGCCTTTCCCACAATATGTTTTTTATTATATTTTAAACCAAAGCCCCATTCCCAGCAAAATTTTACTAAAAAAAGAATTTTTTTAGAAAAAAATTCATGCATTGACGACTTCGTTACTAGGCATAGGCCTATTCAGAGGTTGTGTAGATCGCATTCGCTGGAATGATGATTGTGATGCTTTTGTGTATATATACTCGATCAATAAAGTGTACACTCTCTAATAAGATTAGTTTTTGTACTCCCCATCTCGCACACTGTTATGTTTGTTACTATCAAAATCTTGGTCGGAATCAATTTTTTAACAAATTTGAAATAATTCCAATGAAATATTATATTTCACAAGTGTCAATACTAGCAACGGAAAATATCATGTCGGCCGTTTTTATGTCTGATAACAACACCTAAATCGAGTTCAGGGCTAGTACTGTAGCCTAGCAGTGTTGAGCCTAATGTTTCCGGTGCCTATTGCAAAATCAAGCATTAAAAAATTCAAATTTCAGTCTTATTTTACATTTTCTTCATGTTAAGGAATGCCTAAATTCAGTTAAACTAGCAATTCTGTATTATATTTATAAATTTTTATAACATATATAAAAATCAGATTTTTTTTAGAACTGAAATTTTGCTGGGAATGGGGCTTTAAGATAATAGTATGAACATAGGGTTTACAAATTTCTTATAATTATATTATACTTATTAATTATTATTATTATTAAAAAAACATTTACTGTATAGGTATAGCACCCTTAAAAAAAGATCAAAGTGCTGTACATCAAAACCTATTTTTACAAAGATAAATTAAGTACAATAAAAAAATCATCAATCAATAAAAATGGCAAGTTTAAATTACAAAATGCAATAAAATTTCCAAAAATCGAAGTGCCGGCCTAGCTAGCTAGCCTAGGCCTACGTCTAGCGTCTAGGCCTACATTAAAACCCATTTACAAAGATAAAAGTAGGCCTACAATAAAAAAAATCAATCAATAGAGAGTATCAGTATTACGATAATCGTTAGTATTCAATGAATTGAAGTGTGCCATACATCACCGAAATGGTCCTAAACAATGCAGCCTAGGCTAGCTCGTCACAGATTTATTTTATTTTTTTTATTTCAACCATCTTTAAAGAGGGTAACCCTTCCAGTTTAGCCCAGTAGGTTAACTGATATTCAGGGGCCCTCTTTAATAAAATCAAAGAACAGTACAAACAACATCATTACAACATCATAATAATAATAATAATAATAATAATAATAATAATAATAATAATAATAATAATAATAATAACATACAATTTCATTACTGATTGGTGTAGTTTCCGTTCTCATTCTGTTTACATATTCTGCATATACTTTATTCAAACCTTTGGTATATTTCTTCTATGTCTTTAGATTGACCATGTTAAAAAAAATGGGATTCAACATGTCCAAAATTTTAGGTATCTAATACGATCCTAGAGTTCGAATATATATTTTCATTTAGGTTAGCTATCTTTTACCCCCCCACCCCCAGAAATTATATCCTAGAGCCGCCACTGCATGGTACAACCCTGGAGTTCGAATGTAGGTTTTCATTTAGGTTGGTCATCTGTTAGTGTTTGCAGAAGAACTATTAACATAATCGCCCAAAACAATGCCACACAAAGCTCTTCTTGCCAAGGCCTGTCTATCCAGCATCTTCTTCTTCAACTTGCTTTTGCTTTTCAGCATCTCGGTCAGATTGAAGAGTCATTTCGTAGTTGTCCTTGACAAGAGTACATATAGGACAACATGTGCCTTCGTGGTAACTCAGCTGCTACAGTAGACCTATCGTTCTAAACGCACAAGGCGGCGTCCCGTGAACCCTGTGTTTGGCATATTCATGCACTGTTGCTTTGATGTCAAAAACTAGGTCAAACAATTGTTCTAAAACTATGTCTCTGTTTTCATTTTCATTACTCTCTGCTGTAAGTCATAGATCTTCTGTTAGTGTTTGCAGAAGAACTATTAACATAATCGCCCAAAACAATGCTAGAAAGCTCTTTTTACCAAGTCCTGTCTATCCAGCATTTTATTCTTCAACTTGCTTTTGCTTTTCTATATCTCGGTCAGCTTGAAGCCATTTTAGCCATTTTCGGCCATCTAGAAGTAACAATTTTGTTTAAAAAATCTTGTTTTGGGAGGGGACACCCCCTCCCATACCCACCCCCGGCTCGGGGCTTTGGCCCTCAGATAACGCTGCACACTATAGTTACACCTATAAATACTTATCCCCCTCCTCAGTCGGATATCTTAGCCTCCCCCCATAATTACTGTATATCCTAGAGCCGCCACTGCCAGAACCAAAGCTTCCAGGAAGAATAATCTTCTGAAGTAGTTTTATGATAGGATTTCAGTAATAAGAGAAGAGTCTTGTCGTAAAAACCACAGTAATACATTGGACTCTGCTCAAGGGTATGTTTCTTTTGCCCACATGCATCTTCACAGCAAATTTCTACAAGAAAACATATTCTTGGGATTCCTCGACAAGCACTGTATATGGTCAGTTCATGAGGATATTCAACACTCCAGAGAACATGATCAACATATTTTTTTCAAATTCAGTTCCCTTCTTTTCTTCTTGTTGGCTACTATCCTTAGTTTCACTACTTCCTTTGCTACTTGCATCACTGCCGCCTCCTGATTGGTTCTTTTCTCTGAAGTCATCCTGTTGTAGGCCATTTCAAAATTCTTTAATGAAGCTTGTTGAAGAGCTTAGGAAGCCAGTCTAAGGCTTTCGGAGTCCTCCGAGTCCTTTTTCTGGAAAAGGTCTTTTACTTTTGAATTTCTTCTTTCAGTTTGTCACACTTCTGTTGGCAATTGTTCTTTGATTTCTTCCAGCTAATAGACTTTTTGTCATGAATGATGTTCTCAGCTTGGTTAACAACTTCAACTTTTTCCTTCCTCTTTTTGTCCTCTTCAGAGCATTTCTCTGCATTCATTACCATGTTTCCAATCTCATCCTTACTTAACACACCAGATGATTGGATAAAAATGTGTTGTTCATTGACAGTCTCCTTATCTTGAGCCGAGACACTAACGATTCTATTGGCGTCGATGTCAAAACTTACTTCAATCTGAGGACCACCCCCCACCCCCCACCCACTCTTGGAGCTGGTGGAAGACCAACCAATTGGAATTGACAAAGGAGTTTGTTGTCTGCTGCCATTTCACTCTTGCCCTGGTGCACTTTAATTTCTATGTGTGTCTGCACATCAGCTGCTGTGGAGAACACCTGCGACATTTTTGTTGGGATAGTTGTGTTTCTGTTGATCAGCTTTGTAAAAACACCACCTAAAAATTTGATTCCTACAGACAGAGGAGTCATGTCCAACAGCAGGGTGTAGCATAAAGTGTGTTTTTTTAATGTGTTACTGCTCGAAGTTTAGCAGGCATTCCTACAAGTCTCTCGCCTTCTGGTGTAAATGCTACCACTGACGGCGTTGTTTTCTTTAAATGTTGGCATTAACAATACCACTGAATTGTTATTTAGTGTTTCTTAACATATAAATCCAAGATGCACAAAAAGTACCTTGGAACTCCTTATTTTCTTAGATAATTTACCTTTTCGAGGTAAACTATCTTTGTCTTCTCCAGGTACAGCTGTCTTGGAATTCCGTCTCTGTGAGATAAATTATCTTGAAATTTTATTTTTCTGATGAAATCCATATCTTGGAATTCCTTGTTTTTACATAATTTATCTTGGAATTCAATATTCCAAGCTAAAATAGCAACAGGTTTACTATGGGGTGCCATACGCAGCAAAAGTCCATGTTAAAATCAAAATGTAATTGCAAAATTCAATGTCTAATTTATCAAAACGTAGGCGTAAATTTCTCAAAATGTAGATCTAGTTCCCAAAATGAAGTTCAAATTTTTCAAAACGTAGTTCAAATTTTTTCAAAATGTAATTCTAATTTCTTTAAAATGTAATTCAAATTCAAAACGTAGGTCTGACATGATCAAATGCCCTCTCCAAATTCTATTCCAAAACGTAAATAAAAAACCAGGCTGGTTTGAAATGCATTTGACAACAACACTAGAAATGGACTTTTGCTGCGTATGGCACTAGACTTGCGAAATGTAAATCAAAACTAATCAGCCAAGCATGAGGTGGGCCTGTTCCATTAATGATGGGGGAATCAGTTTTCGCCGCAGTCCAATGCCGTGAACAACGCTTCCCAGTGCGTCTTCTTAATGGTCAGGGTACCGCGATTACGAGCCCTATGCTTGGCATTATAGGTTAGGCTTATGTGGGCTGGGAGTTGCAACAAGGTCTTGGACTAGGCCTCTATACTATAGTAGGAGGCCTAGTCTAGGCCTATAATATAGTAAAATTCTGTATAAGTAGTCATATGATTACAGGTTTACATTGTACCAAGATCGATATTAACGATCGCTTTTTTTTTAATTGAAAATAAAAAGAAAGCTTTAAATAATATAACTTAAGGATTTAAAAATATTCCAAACCTGTACGCTTAAAAAATAAAATAAAATAAAAAATAAATAAATGAAGTTAAATTATAACACAAACAACGCGATAGGATATAAAATTTGAGAGAAGTTTTGGTATACTGTTCTGTATTTCTGAAGTGCCATTCGTTTTGGGGTTGCTACAATCAGGAGTTACAATCGATCCAACAAATATAAAGTACTATCTATTTCCTTACATTCGAAAAAGGAGGATTTTGGATGCTATATTTAAATTTGCTGGAGATTGAAAATTAACTGTTAACTCCGTTGTTAGAGAACATAGAGTGGTACATGACTTTCGAACTGGTATAGTCCTTCAGTAGGCCTATGTACTCTAGGTGTAAATAAATACAGAGAATAGGCCAATTTTAGTGAGAACTAAACATGTTTTAATAACGTAGGGCCTATATACAATGCAAAGCAGATTGATCACAAAATCAGAAGCATGATCTCAAACA